>NC_058043.1:18949666-19319666 GCF_020085105.1 Siniperca chuatsi
AAGATGATATGTCTGGTTCTGCTGCACCGATTTTTGTACTTTTTTTTTTAACTATCCATTTTGAGTCTGGCAATGCTAAGGAGTGCAATGCTAAATCGGTGGAGTACTTCTTTAAGGGAAGACCACAAGAATATGAAGATAAATGAAAAGATTCATTCAAAAGAAACTCTGCATGAAACCACCAAGTCAAATTATTTTCTCACTGTCAGTGTCAACACAACTCAGACCTGTACACCCATATGACATCGTGCTTAGGCCAAGAATAACATGTAAGGTTTTTTTTAAATTGAAAGGCATCACCCTTTGAAGAGTTACAACATTTTGAGAATTACACTAAGTTGTCTGTACGGTAAATATGAAGCTACATCCAGCAACCGGTTAGCTTAGCTTAGCATAAAGACTGAAAATGGGGGAAACAGCTAGCCTGGCTTTGTCCAAAGGTTAAAAAAAAAAAAAAAAAAAAAAAAAATCCGCCTACCAGCACCTCGAAAAGCTCACTAATTAACAAGTATATTTCATTTGTTTCATCTGTACAAAAACTAAAAGTGAAAAAACTGGGAGCACTAATGTTGTGGAGTCTCCGCATCCAAGAAATAGGTACATGCTAGCTAGGTACATGTGCTCATGTGTTAATTAGTGAGCTTCAGAGCTGCCGGTAGGTGGATTTTGTTACCTGCAGAAAAATCCAGGCTAGCTGTTTCCCCCTGTTTCCTGTCTTTATGCTAAGCTAAGCTAATTAGCTGCTGGTGGTAGCTTAATCTTTATCCTACACACATCAGAGTGGTATCAATCTTCTCCTCTGACTCTCGGCAAAAAAGCAAATAAGTGTATTTCCCAAAATGTCCTTTAAGATAATATCCAAAAAACATTTCATCAACATCTTAACATCTGAGACGATTTCTTATTGCGACCAAATACTTTGCTTACTGATGAAAAGATTATTTCCTAACAATTCTCTGTGACATGAAAAGATATGAGAAATAATATTCTAGATAAGATTCTACAAACAGTAGAACACCAGTCACATTACACAACATATGCTATAACTGCCTCATATTTACAGTTACATTTATACAAACGTGAGCCAGCGCCTTGCAACAAAATCGCAAGAAGTAAATTCCTGAAAACTGTAAGACTACAAACCAAACAAAATCCTAAAAACCTTTAAACAATTAAATCTAAATCTCATCATCACTTTGCCATCTTTCATTCACGTCTGCGGTTCACTGATTCATCAAACTGATCAAAAGACACTGAGCTGGGGCATAGGCACAGCATTTTAACTTGCCACACAACATGAACAAACTAAATGATAAAGGGTAAATGCTTCTCTCGCTCTCTGTGTTAATTGGCTTTGACCTTTTAAAAAAAACAGTCAGGCGCCAGGACATCTCTAATTTTCCACTCGTGCAACCAGAGATGAAGCTTGTTTCATGAAGCACATTATCTGACAATGAGCCTTCATTCAATACAAAACAGACACAGATTTTATCGAGTATATTACACATTATCGTTATTGTCACCTCAGTTTTTTGTTTATTACAGAAAAAACTGGTGTGATAATAAATAGCACAATGTCTCCACACATGGATGAGTATGTTAAATTACTTTCTTGCATACAAAAATACATACAATTTAATTCCGACATTCAATATATCCCCAATAGTGACAGATCTACACATACATGAGTGCACATTAATTCAAACCTGTTTCGTCCACTGACCTGTGGCAGCTGAAATTACATCAGAAAACATATCTGAGAAACCCACAAAGGATTTGAATGCTAAGTGATTTTATGTTAACTGGATAGTTTTACAACAGATTAAAGTGGCTAACTCAGCCTGCTCGCCCACAATATCTCTATCTCAACTGCATGCGGTCACACTCTCCATCATACAGAGGAAAGGAGTTGTAGGGAAATTATGTTTTAAGCATAGCTCTTGTGTTTGTGTGTGCCTGCAGCTACCAAGAAATCAGCTGGACAGGGGTGCAGATCAGCATGCTAGGATGTTACCACATGTCATGGAATCAATCTGTTATTCTCTCTTTCTTTCTGACTTTTATCACAATGCACCGAGTCATCTAACTGCTGCCTTCACATTTCAAGAACCTTTAAGAACAACCACTACCTCCATCCTGTTCTAATTTGCTCTTAGAGTGCCATTTAAAGGCTGAATGCCCTTTCCACTAATATGATGGATTTGCTGCCAGGGGTGAGAGGCGGTGTGTGATGCACTGATTACTAAAAGTAATCGCAGCGAGAGAGCGCCAAAAGATCCAGGCTTGGGAGGTTTGCGGGGGTGTCAACGAGGGGATATGATGGTCAGACATCACAGGCAGAAGAGACGAGAGCCCTCTCTCCCCTCCTCCCGCTCACCCTGGGGGATACGGGGGAGCATAGCTGAACGGGTCAGACCCCAGAAACGAGGTGGAGACAAGTCCTTCTTGGTGGCTGTGAACTTCCAACCCATGTGAGACCCGCAGGTCCGGCACTGAGCAATTGTCCAGGCGTACCTGAGAGCAAAGGAAGAGGATAACATTTTCTTACAAGATGCAAATATTGTTCATTTTAAAGTTTAACTACTGGACACAAGATGCCCCCGACTTCACTGAAAAGTCCACTCTTAGTGTGTGTGCTCTGGAGGTTTCAAGTTTCCTCTTCACACTTGTGTAAGTTGCATACTGGACCACGAATGGCTTCCAAACTAGTTGTGATGTCACAAAGTCGTGCTCAGCCTCCTATGGGGCTTTTTTCCCCCCTATCTTCATTCAAGAGCAGGGTCTTTCAATTTGAGAGCATGACTCATTGATTTCACGTTCAGATTTTGTAATGCTTTCCCTCAAAGCCTTGCCCTCGCACTCAAGTAGCCCCTGCTTGCGCTTAGATTTACTCTGCTCAAACTGTGTGCTTGCAGTCAGATATATTGTTGCTTGCACAGATTTCCTACACTCCAGCTTCAGCTCTTCTTCTCGCATTTAGGCTGCTTCTGTGCACAGAGCTGTTTAGTTCAAACTTGCAGAGTATACACCTTGTAGTTCGGTCAGATCGAGGTCGGATCACTTTCACCCCAAATGAACCATTCCAGAATTTGTTTGTGACCAGACCGAGACCACTTCCTCTAAAGAGTCTCGGTGTGGTTGTTTTGGTCAGCAGCCGAGTACGAATGACAAAAACAAACCAGAGTCCGATACAACTCGGACTAAACCATGCAGGTTTGAAAATGCTTCACACTTTTTAGAGCTGCCTTACAAGCCTGGGGGCGCTGAGTATTTAATACTTAAAACATAGATTTTCAGTGGAATATTCCTTTAAAGCAAGTATTTTCAATATTAATATGCAACCCATAACTCACAACTCATATTTGCACTTAACTGTATCTATAATTCAGAAGCCATGTTATTTAGCTACTGATCAAGAACTACAGTTTAATTGTTTATGGAAGAATTAAATTGAATGTTTTATTCATATACTATTCATTACAAATACTTAAGCAGTCTTTCTACTGGTATTTTATAAACACAATAAGCCACCTATGACAGTGTACCATGATTTCACAGCCTCTTATAGCTCACTAATTAAACATCTAAAAATCTGTAGCAGACTATAACACATGTCAGTCCATACAGGTCAATTTAGTTCAGTTTACTTCTTTAAATCATAAACAAAATATCTCACAGTCCATATCGGTGATAAAAATTTACAGTATCTCCTGAGATCTCTTCCACTTGCGAGAGAATAATACACTTCACACTGGAACAAATGCATTATGTAACAGTAAATGAAACTAGGTGCCATGTTATTGTGAGCTAATTGCCATGAGTATGGCGGTGTTACCCTGGAAACCAGCTGTGCAGTGTGGATGGCCTGCCGACCAGGTTGAGGTTGTTGGCTTTGTAGACAGTCAGGGTTTCATGGACGTAACCGTGAGGGTTGACGTATGCAGCCATGGGGCCGTACAGAGACAGGCTGCAGGGAGAGAAGAGGCAGGTGGAATATGTCATTAGCATCGATTATTATTTCAATAAACTGTTCAGCCAGAAACAAAACATCCAAATGGTCCTTTGAAAGTAAAATACAAACAGCCAGAGACTCATTAGAGACTCCATAAAAATGTATAAATGGAGCCAAACTGCCTTAAATTCTGCAGCCTCTCTGAACCCAGCTGTGAATTCATCACAACAAACTCACATTGCACAACCAAGCATTCTATAAATCCACAAACCTTAAATTCTTGTTAACGCAGCAGTGTTTCCAAAGATACCACATACTGTGGTTCAAGGTGTGGAAATGTTTTTCAAACTTAAAGCTGGAATCTGCAGTTCCCCTTGGCGCTACGGAGAGTTTTAGCATCTCTTAACTTTACTTTTTGGTTCACTCTCCATGCTCTCATCAGTGTTGTTTCCAGCTGCAGCAGGAAGCTGTTTTCAGTGAAAAAGCTCAGATAAATCCAATGTATGCTACCTGTCCAGCACCAAACAGCAGGCAGACATAGTTAGCGACTAGCTGTAATAATTATTTAACCCCAAAAGGTCTTTGCAGATAAAACAAACACACACAAAAAATACACAACTTCAAAATACAATTAGCACCAAAAACTTAATTTTGAGTCAGTTTCTCAAGTTGCAATTTATTGTATTCCAGTTCTGGCTTGGGTCCCTAATTGTAAATGTATTAAGTAGGTACGTAGTTTTCTTAGTCTGAGGAAGTGTACTTTAAAGGATTAGTAACTTCTGAATGTCTAACTTCAAAAATCATATTAAAGACATAATCACTCATTCACTCAGATTATGTGGATGTCCTCAGACAAATCAGCTAAGATAGTTTCATAGGTGTTAGGGGATTTGTGTGTCACTCAAAAACAAACACATTAACCATCACACACAGACATAACCTTCATAGACAGTTAGAAAATTACATTATATAACAGTGTGTGCTCGCGTGCGTGCGTGCGTGTGTGTGTGCACTCAGACTGAGTGTGGAGGTGCAGGTTCATGACTTTTTGCAGCTTGCACATATACGGTCAAAACAGCGTGGCTGTTAATAAATACAGCGATTACTGTGACAAAGTACCACCGTCAGACTGTTTTAATGTGTTTTCTACATTATCCCCAATTGCTACAGGGATGACACAATTTTTCTTATAACAAAAGTAAAAGGTAAAATGCAGCCTGAAATGTAATGTTTGTGTCTTTCAGTAAAATAAAAAGATGTGCAGCCTATTAATAGGAGCAACAAGCACTACAAAGACAGAAATCTGTGCATCTAGGAGTTTAAAAATGTCAAATGCTCCATTATATGATATTTTTGATATTACTACTGAATCAAATGACTCCATGTGATGTAAAAATGGTTATTAGTACTGCTGATTAGACTGTATGCAGCTTTCAGACATTTTCAGCTCATTGTTTTGGTTGCCTGCCAGACTGGTGAAGAAAGTGCAACATCAAGTGTAATATTCACAGTTATGAATTATCTCTCTCAAACAGACGTCAAGTCTCTTGAAGTTTTTATTAACACTGTGCTGAAAAGCATTTGTAATAACTGAGCTACAACATGCAAACACACTGATGCGTCCTCACCTGAAGATCTCATTTTTTGTGGTGATTTCTGTGTCCTGGCACTGCTTGCAGCACAGTGATGTGCACTGAGGAGGAGAGACAACGTGTTAAAAGGATGGATACATGTCAAATATTCTCATTGCAATGTGTTCTCCTTGTTGAGGCTCATAAAGATGCTATAATAGTCCACCCCATCCTTTATGCTTCCACAAGAGCAACTAGCTGACACGAGTTCAGGTCTTCAGTGTGACCAGTGAGACACATTAAGGAGGATTATTATCCTCAATCAGGTAGGAGGGAAAAAAGCAGATAATAGGCACATTTACAAAGCACTTCACACATCCAGTGACAGCTTTACAGTTTCTGGTGATCCAACAGTAGCACTACATGCTAAGAGCTTTGTGTGTGTGTGTGTTTTTAGCTTTATGTCTGTGATAAGGTTAGAGCGACACTGGTCTTCCTCACCCAGGAATAGCTGTAATTTCTGTCAATATAACGTTCTAATGTAAATGTTACTAAATCCACAATTTACATAATTTACTTGATCAATGAAAGCTATTGATAACTGCCAAAATGTTTATTGTCATTGAGGTAAATCCCATAATAGTGCACCAATAAGAACATTTTCACCCACATTTAAATCACATTAGACCAAAATATCTACAAAGTGTACAATCAAAATCCAGTGTTTAGATGCTTAATACATTTAGATGAAACCCCAAACAACTAATATGGTTAAAGATTTTAATATTGTAGCTGAATGAATGGACAGACAGGTAGAGTGAAGGCCTCTACCTGTCTGTCCATGAAATATTACAAGTTCCCAAAAATTGAATGCTGCAACATTTCTTTCAAGGTCTTCATCGCCTTGCATTTGTAGTTTTGTTATGATGACGACGACGACGACGATGATGATCGAGAGGAGATGGCGCAAAAATGAAATGGCTTGTGTGGCAGGATATTA
Source organism: Siniperca chuatsi (assembly GCF_020085105.1). Classification (NCBI taxonomy): domain Eukaryota; kingdom Metazoa; phylum Chordata; class Actinopteri; order Centrarchiformes; family Sinipercidae; genus Siniperca; species Siniperca chuatsi. The sequence goes on from NC_058043.1 coordinate 18,956,190, forward strand.
TACCCAGTGAAGTAAGATATGTATAATTCCATCCCCTATTTAAATGATATGGTGGTAGGAAAAATGTGAGTGTCTTGACACTAAGCAGTGAGGTAAGCAGGGAAGACAGAGGCCAAACCACTTTGCTCTGTTTATATTAAAATATGGATGTTAGTGGAGAGGTGAGGCAGGCAACAAACAGGCAATGTATACTGCATGTTTACTACAGATCTATTAAAATGCATTGTTACAAGCGATAAAATCATACTATCTTTGCTTACACTCAATTATTTCTAAACACTTTTGATTGTGAAGGCCAACTTTGGACTGAAATACCGCAGCAACAAGACATCTGTGAGCCCCCGAAGGCATGGTTAAATATACCAAAGAACATCGGACGGAAAAACAGACACAGTGTGCAACGTAGGAACACCAGATCTGATTACACAAAGAGGGAAATGACGTCTGTGACTGTAGGAACAGAGAAGAAAGGTGGTTTGGCAGGGAGGAGGGGTTAGTGGTGACCTTTCCTTACCCGGTCCATGATGTCCAGCTCACAGCGAAGTCTCTGGATGGCACTGCCGATCTTCAGCAGCTGGAGCCGCAGAGCGTCGTCTATGGGCAGACAGGCCGCCACTCTGTAGGAGAAGTCTGACAGAATCCAGACAGAAGGGAATGAAATGTGGGATGAAAGGAAGGAAAGAAAGCACAAAGAACACAAACAGAAAGACGCACGTGTGCATGTGTGTACGCGTCTGCGATGCATCTGTAATACACTGAACAGAGGCTGACCTACGGCGTTCGTAGGGAGAGAGTCATCCTTCAGATTCTCGTCCCATTCATGGAGCTGTTTCTTCACTCTGTTCATGAGTGACTCCTGTGAGGTGAAACACAGGAAGCAGATTGGTTGGTTTACATTCGCTCCTATTTGATGTTTATGTATGGAGGAAATTCCAAGTAGTGCACATGGGCTGCAATACTCACAGAGTCGTAGAGTGCGTACACCCAGGGTGGCCATGGCGTCAGGCTGGCACAGTGAAACTTCCTCTGTGATGAACAACAGACGCACCATTAACAAATTACATCTGCATATAATGATTCAAGTATAATATTAATTTATTCCTTCCTTCCTGTCTCATATTGCTATTACTGACTTACACAACATGGCCAAAAGTATGTGGACATCCAAACATTTTCTTGTAAAATCCCTTGAATGATTTATCAATTATCAAAATTGTTGCAGATTAATTGATTGACTAATCAATTAATCAACTAATTGTTTCAGCTCTACATGGTATATCTGGAAACATATAGTAAATACTGTACAGTGGCATGATATATATATATATATATACATACAGTATCTAATTACATAACGTATCAGCAAAGCAAACAAGACAAAAAGGCCTTAAATGTGTCCTAGTTGAGAAATACGTAGATGGAGAAGGAGGGAAATCATTGATAATTAAGAGACCTTTTGTAATTTTCTGATGTTTTACAGACCAGACCAGTAATCAGTTAATCGAGAAAATAAACTGTAGATTAATCAATAACGGAAAAAATCGTTAGTTGCATTCTTATTTTTTTTTCTCTGTCTAGACATGTGAGCCACTTCAAATTTCCATTTCCTTGTGATGGACAATAAAGTTTTTTGTGATTCTTATTCTGAAGTACGCAATAGCAAAAGACAGATGTATATTACGTGTAATATACAATATACACACAAGTGTTTGTGTGTCTGACCTGTTGGTAGTTATTCCACCAGCACTGGGCCTGTTTGCAGGTCTGAGTCGGGGGTTTGGAGGAGGGGTGCATGTGGAGCCTGGAGAGGGGCGTTAGCTGCACGGCAGAGAGGGGATCTGGAAGGATTCGTTCGGGAAGGATCTGTACTTTGGCTTGTCTGATCCTGCGGAGAGAAACAAAGGGAGACAATGACATAGGTTGTGGGTGGGGGGGTGGGGGACAGGCGAGCAGGGAAATGTGAAAGAGAGCAACAGAAGACGACAGAAGAAATGAAAACAAGCAGATGAATAATAGATTAAACAAACGGTGTGCTGGCTTAATGTTATCAGGTTTGTGACAGGATGTTTGTAAATCTGAGATGATCATAAAAAGGTGCTGTCTGTACATTTTCTCTGTCAGCAATAAGAAATATTCCTCCAACTCCTCACCCAAGACAAACTCAGTGAACTTTCTGGAGCTCAGACATACAAACATTCACATGAGCAATTAAAAAAAAGAAAACACCTTCAGATGTAACCATACATGTTACAGCTGTGACATCAGAACATACACCTATTGTAAAATGGCATACAGTTCAATCCTGCCAAAAGACAAAATGCAATGTTAATAAAAGAATCCACAAAACTACTGCCATAACATGACAGCAGTCGCACTGAATTTTAAAATGCTGTTTCTGTGGCATTTTCAGCCATCTAGGTCGAACATTTAAAATTCCTACAGAGAGGAAGAGAAGTGTATTGAAATATACAGTAAACTCTATATCAATATTCAGTATATATTACCTCAGAGGGCACAACAGCAGATTCTATTTAAGTGAGTGATAACTTCAATTCTGTGCTTGCTGGGGTCACTTGCAATACAACAAGAGGTCAACATGATTATGGCAACCAATTTATGTGCATTATACAACAGCGACTAGACAAAGAGGGAAATATGTCTTTATGAAGACTCAGTTTTATGGACAGTAAACCTCAATGATTTCCTGAATGGTGGGGGATGTAAGAAGACATGATCTATAGTATGACCGCAACAGTTAAATAAGCAGCTTTTCTCCATAGATCCTTCCATCGTTTATTGTACCTTCCAACAAGAGGAGGCACAAAGAACGGCCTTTGCATTTTCTTGTGATGATTAAAAACAAACTAAACCCTCTCAAGAGTATTAAGAGTATATTGGCAGAAAAACTACAACAAAGCCATAACGAACTCATCTTTTAAGAGCAAGTCACAACAAATAAATCTTTTACAAACAACTAAATGTGTATGTTTTACAATAGTAACAGCTGCACTCCATAAATACAGTACAATTGGTGGAAGCTGGCTGTGAAGATGATTGTGAGTAGAGTTATTCTGCCCTCTTGCTGTGAACTATGAAAGCACCACTTGAGTCATTTTGAGAAAAATGTCCTGACCATACTGTGTCACGGGGCTGCAAGAAATGGCTGGTCAAAAACTGATATCTGATGTGATGCTTCAGAGTTAGATTTCATTGTTTATACCAACTAAGAACATCTGAGGAAATTGAACATTTTCAATTTGTGCTGCTTGACTCAGGATTAATGTAAATACAAATAAGCGTAGAGGCTGTTAAGGGTCCTGAGTGCTGCAGGTTTTCTATCTTGGTGGTTAATAACAGATATTTAAATGCAGTTTATATTCCTGTTTGAATCCGTCCCTGACTAGATTACGATGAAAACCTGCAGGGCTCTGATTCCTGCAGACAACCACTGGATTACTCTATGCAAGGACCACAGCACAACGTTTATGTCTTTAGTCATAGAGTGCTGCTCTCATTCAAATGTGTGCATGCATTTAGCCCTAACCTTTGGTTTAATGGTTTATGGGGCAATTCAACTTACCCATCTGCTTGAGTTCTTATCTCATGGACCTTGAATCTCTGCCTCCCCACAGCTTTCACTTTGACAGTTTCAATGCCATATTCCTGCTCCTCTCGGTATGCATAGATTTCAGCTGTCGTCCCAAACTCTGCCTCCGGATCACCTGCATCACTGCAGAGACATATCAAATAAAACCATTTAAATTTAACTCCAAAAGTAATTTGAAAGGGCACTCGAAGCAGCAAAGACAGAGACATCCTGACTTTTAGTCTCTCATTTGGGTTAAAGGTGGGGTATGCGATTCTAATCCAATACACATCTTTTTGTCAAATTCAGAGAATATCTCCTCACGGTCCGCTAGCTTGCTTTGTCATTGTTCGCTCTATATCATAGTATTTGTCATGGTATTAGATTTCTCCAGAATCGCATACCACACCTTTAAGCTCCAAAAACAATGGATACTACATTTCCCATACTGCACCTTGATAGCATATTTTTATTACAACCTCTAATCGAGCCTGGTAAATGCCCAGATCTTTCAAACCCCAACGGCCACAGTTTGTAACACAGACTTTCTGTTATAAATTTGTCTCTAAGTCTCTAAGCTATCATGATATCATCAGGATTATTTTCTCAGAGTTTAGAAAGCTCTTCAAGTGTTCAAAAACATTATACAACAGTTTTCATAGGCTGGTAAGCACTCCTTATGACTAGTAAACCGTGTAAAATCAGCAAAGTGCCCCTTTAACTGATACACCAAACGAAGAGATGCTTTCCGTGTGATGCAATCTGACCAGTCTGTGAAGACTACCAATGAATACAGAGTCATTTCCATTGCTATGTACCTGTGTGCGAGCACTGCAAAGGTGCGGTCTCTCTGGATGATGCTCCGCATCATGCTGACCTCCTGAGGCCTGAAGAGCTGCAGAGGCAGCGTCTGACCTGGCACCAGCATCACAGATGTTTGTGGCAGCACAGGAATGGTCTGACAGCTGTCCTCATCGTGGACTGTACGGCCGTGAAACTCCTCCATGTCTGAACCCAGGTACTACCACCACAGGGGTCAGTGTCAACACAACAAGAGCACAACAGCTGCAGAAAACTAACTATACAGCTCTCTGACAGCTAAAAAACAATCACTGGAAAGGTACAATTACACATGTATGGTAGTAAACACGTAGAGAGCCATTATCTGAAGAAAGGAAGCTGTGACATCACTCACTGCATGTGATGTGGGAAGACTGGGGTCAAAGGTGATGGTGTTGGGCTTCTCTGCCTCCTCACTGTCTCGGTCTTCAGTCTCCATGTCATCTTCCTCCTCCTCCTCCTCTTCCTCATTGTCTGCCAAGGCAGAGCAAGCATACAGGCTCACAGTCAGGCTAGTTAGTGCTTTTATTGTCTCCTTAACCAAACCGCAGCTGCAACTTTATCATCTTAATAAGTCACCCTGACGGTAACAAAATGAAGAGAAAGTGAAACAGAGGTTCAGAAAATCTGCCAGTCAGGATGTGATCTGTGACAGTGGCCTGTTGAGAAGAAATGTTAGCTAGCTGTTAGCAGGACGAAGAGACCCCCGCTCTCCCGGCGGAACACCGAGCAGACCGACCGGCGAGTTTAACTGTTACCTGGTAAAAGCTGTAACTGGTTCCCCATGTTATCGTTAACGTTGTCTTCACCTCCACCCCTCTCGTCAGCCATATCCTTGTGTTTACAATACTAACTCTTCTTCTACGGCATCTTCAGTGTGCAGCATCACGACGGACCCCGCGCGCCCCCTGGCGAAGCGTCACGACTCAAAACGGGTTCAATTATGCGGATCAAAATAATCCACTGAGATTATGTCTCTGGTCCCCAAACTTTTTCTATCATGTCCCCCATCTTTTTAATTCATGTAACCTTTGTTGTAGTCCATGTTTTGCCCTCCTGTAGTGACACCGCCCCCCACACCCACACAGTTGTAAACCAGTACTCCTTTTATGACAAAAATCACTGCTCCCTGTTGGATGGTGATTGAATCTTAAGTAATCAAAGATGGTAAGTAACTAAGTACATTTACTCTGTACTCTTGTACTTAGGCACAATTTTGAGATACTTGAGTATTTCCATTTATGCTACTTCTACTTTTTACGCCACTACATTTATCTGACAGCTACTCGTTATAGTTACTTTGCAGATTAGAGGCTATTCTGCCTGCATAATGAGTACGTTTTCTGATACTAAAAGTACATTTTGCTGATAAAAATAAAATTTTAAATGCAGGACTTCTACTGTAATCTACTTACATCACTACTAGCTATTGATATTTATCACAAACAAAAGCATGACAGTCTCATATAGAGTAAACACACAGATGCAAGGCATACTGTATGTAGCCGTAGCATGCAGTTGGTGAGAATGAAGTGATGTGTTGGGCACAAAAAAACTCATCCAGTTTAGTTTTTCCTGGATGATACTATGATGAGGCAATCACTATTTTAATTAGTGCAGTTGAATTTATGACCATTATCCATTGCAATTAACCCTAAATCATATGATAAACAGGTCAACTTCTCAGTACATGGAGAGTATTGTGCTGGCTCTGAACTGTAGCACGAAAATGTGTTAACTTACAGCTTTGAGTTTTCCCTCAAACTTGGCAAGTGGTAAAGGAATTTCATCACCAATTTTAGAGAACCAAAGGTTATTTGATAATTTAATTTATATCTGGCTCCAAATCCTTTGCAGTTAATGGCCATCCATGACCCAAAGAAATCACTAAACGCTTGGTACAAAGTAATTTTACACATTTCCAGTTTGAGTTCACATTTGGCTTCTTACACCTGAAGTTAATGACAGCCAAATTGCGTAACTGACACTAGTCAGAAACAAGAGCTACGTATACACACGAAAATCCTTCCTCCATTGTGTTCAATACATTCACATAATTCATATACACAGCACCTAGAGGCTAATGCTGTAATATCAGTCGAATAAATTAATCAAGAGGCTGAAACTTGTGGTAAAAATGTTTTTAACAGTGTTCATTTATTGTTCAATGAACCACATGACAGTTGTTGGTAAACGTATGTATCAAGTTCCATGAACAAAACAGCTGTAGTTCTGATGTTGACGAGATCCTTCCAGCATCTTTGCCATCTTCCAGTCAGACATTCACAGCTGGCTCCATGAGACGCGCAGTCGTATGAAGTCAGGGTTTAGGCCTTCGTTCCACTGATCGAGGCTCCACTTCAGCCAAATGCGTCAGTCATCTGGAGAGGCTCCGACGGGATCACAGCTGGCAGGGATGAGGGCTTACTTTGACCTCTGCCTCATCTTTCTCCTTTTACGCTTCAGCCTGTTGGGCAAAAACAGGTTTGCTGCTCAATGTCCATTCAATACAGTGCATAAACCTAGATTCATTAGGAAACCACACGTCATAAATGAATGGCATCGATCCCTGAGCAAGGACCTGATCATTTAGGGATTTAATGGCCAATTTAAAAGAAAGTGAACCAAGAGGTTGTGAGTGGAAAGCAATATATTGATTGTCATCTCCAATCAGTGCTGTCTCGGGTTCAGTACATTCCAGAGGGCCCTAAACCTGCCTTTTAGCTCACAGTTCAAGACTTCACTTTGCCATAACAATGTCAATCCACTTCAAATATTGCAGTATAAATGCAGATTTTTACAGTTTGTCACATTTTACCATTCAAGAAACTGCAAGAACCCTGCTTCCTTGGTAACTTTCAAAAGACTCTCCTCATAGGTGATAAATGGTTGTGTTTCAAAGCCATGTCGAGGAAACAGGTGGCTGACATCGACTTAGAAGAGAATCAAGCCATTTTAAAATCATGGGTTGTTAAGTGGAATATTGTCTCTAAAATTTAAGTTGTACTGATGTTCACATGGACCCTTTGCAAATATTAACATGGATCCATAACATGTTTGAGGCTATATACATATTTGTGGCATAGTCCTGCCTTTATACTATTAACTTTAGTAAATTATGCTTCTGCATTAAACACAGACATCTTTACAGGATTGGTTGGACTGTAGTATACTGATCACATACGTGGGGACTTTAGCTATTATATATACACACACACACACACACACGTCAAAATCCTTAAAGATAGCTTCTGGCAACTAAGGATATGTATAAAGAAAGGTGGACCGTCAATTCTGCTTACCTGCGCATACGCTTCTTCCTCCACTAGAAGACAAGCGAGATATTTATTAGTGTACAGTAAAAGTCTAACATTGCCATGTGTGCCTTCCCACTTATTGAGAAAGACAACCGTGTACCATGATGCAGAGAAACTACTGCTTGGACTCCGCACTACAAACTACACTGGTAATGAAGACATTTAACAATAATGTTAGTCGTCCCAACAGAACTGGACCTTTACCATATGCACAAAGCTTCCCCGGCTCTGCAGGCCTTCCTGCAGCAGTAGCATTTACACTACTTTTCACATCTCGTATCAATAGTTAAAAGTCCATGTTATTAAGCAGTGTTAGAATGACTTTGAGATACATAGGACAGAAACATTTAAAGCCACTAGACAATGTAAAGAAGCACGGGGGGTGTTACTCAGGTGCTAGCTAGCAGCATTGACTGGAACAGGAAGAGGATATAAAACACAGAGACTGGCTGGTTAACTTACCTTGGCTCTCATCGTGTGGAGTTTCTGTGAAAATTAAGCAAATAAAATTATTAGTGACTGCGGATGATTTGTAAATCTTACTGATTACTTTGGATACAGTTAGTAGAGAAGCGGCTTCGATACCTCAAAGCGAGAAGAGCAACGGAAAGAGGATATGACGAAGAAAGAGGGCGGTATTTATACAAGCGTTGACGTCATGTTCAAGCGCCAACTATTTTTTTATAGCTCGTTGGGAAATGTAGTCTAAGTGGTCAGGCGCGTGTATTTGTCTACTCAAAGATAATTTTATTTGGATATGGCACCACAGTTTAATCTAATATCTACCATTTCAGTCTATGGACCTTTAACGAAGCTAGTCTATTATCCCGGAAATAAACAGACCTGATGTTTTGTTTGAAAAGGTGGGTCTTTACATCCATGGCCTAGGCTACTGAATTAACTTTAAATTAAAAGTATGCTCGACTAAGATTGTTACAGTATAAATGGTTAATGAGAATATATATCACTCCAGTTAAATTAAATCAATATAATAGCAAAATCTCAGATTTGACAAAATGCACGGAGATGAAAGGAACACTATTTCATTGTGTCTGGCAATGCAGTAAGATCAAATCTTTTTGGGGAGGAGGTTAAAAAAGCAATAGAAAAGATTACCTTAAAATGTATTCCAATGGATCCTGGGTTTCTTATTTTAGGGCTGTACCCAAAAGACCACAAGTATGCCAAAAGTGAACAAATAATGATAAATATGTTTCTCCTGCATGCCAAAAGATCGATCGCAATGTTTTGGAACAGACCAAATGTTACACATTGGATTAGACAAATACTACTACTTTTCCTTTAGAAAGAGTGACGTAGGGTGTATATACGAAAAGGGAGCCAAAATACGTTTGAAAAGGTTTGGGGACCATTTACTGCTTTTGTGAAAAGTATGGATCTATCAGATGATGATGAAGAGGAGGGATGAGTACCTACTCCCTGATGGAAACCTCGAAATATTATTCTAAGCTCAATTTTGACTTTTATTTTAACATGCTCTTAGGATTTATGTATGTACAAAAGACTTTATGTCTGAGAAGTTGTTCTTTGTGACTTTAGTTCATTTGTGCCTCAGCATGCACTTTGGTTGTCAAGGCACCCATTTGTTTGTTTGTTGCTGTATACGTATCTACACATGTATGTATAAGATCATTTCTAATAAAAACATTGTGTAATGAATAAAGGAAACTTAATCTGCTGATGAGGATTGCGTGATATGGTCAAAAGCTCCAGCAGCCTAGTTACTAAATTGACTTTGAGATGAGATTTGTTTTGTCAAATATCAAACATTTCTTTCTAATTGATCATAGAATAACTTCTCTAACCTGATTTATGCACAGAACCATCCTGATGCTTAGGAGAGGGCGATATAAATAAAATCCTCTTTCGAGGTAGGCCTATAAGTAATTTATACTGTTATTGATCGTGATGAGGTAAATTCGTTGGAAAGTCAATCAAATAACCAGGCAGGAATGTCAGTTTTTGTTAAATCCACCAAATGAAAATACCCACAAAACCACATTACTTCATTACATTGATTCAAAAATCAACATCTAAATATCTAATGTTGCAATAGTGTGGGAAATTAACTTTTTAAAATGTCAACATCTACCAGCCACTTTCATTTTTACCAGGATTTGGCTGATGCTAATTTCCCACCCTGAATAAAGACTTTCTGGCAAAGACACCATCATTTCTGAACTTAAAACCTTCACTTTGGACTTAAGTAGGCAAGCAGTCAGTCATAATATTTCATTGCAGACATTTCCAATACTGAACTTTGACAAAAACCTTCAGAGGAAACAAACAAGTGTATGAAAATGTTTTTATTTCATTAGATGTAAAGTTCCATTGCCCACTAACTGAGCTACAAAGCAGGACTTTACTTTTCTCAACATATTTGACTGTTGACAAATCTGACCCAACACTTTTTCAGACATGGAAATCAAACTCAGACCTGAAATGATCTCTTAGTGGTCCAACTCTACAGAAGACACCCATAAAACCGTTTTTTAAAGCATGATCAGCTTTAGTTTCCATGCTTCACAAGACTAATGATGTAGTAAAGCAAGTAACAGGTTTCACTAATAGAAAAGTTTTTCAAAATTGGAACGTATAGATCTTTTCATAAAATTCAAGTGGGGAATGGCAGTAAATATAGCAGTTTTGTTCCCTAAAATCAAGCTCATTACAGCTATTCTTGTATACTTAAAATATTCCAGTCTTCTGCTCAGGTTATTGCTTTAAAAAAAACCTAGTGTGGTTAAAACATTGTAGTTTCAGCCAAAAATGTGGTTGGGCCTTGATGATAGAAGAGTAACCATAAACCCCCACTACATTAACTCAGAAGCAGACGCCATCTTTTATATTACCATCCCTGTAATAACTGTCATTTACTTGTTATATTTTTTAGCTAGTCATTTCACGAGTGACACAAGTTTTATCATTTAACCCTTTACTGCATGGTGTAGTTAAGAAAATAATTGCTTTAATTAAAATGTTTTTAAATGCTAAAAAGGACTCAGCTGTTTGATAATGTACTAGATGACTATCATCGTCATCCCTTGCGATTCTCACATGTAAGAGGGAACAAAGTGCTTGTTCCAATAAAATATCTGGATATTTCTTTTTAGCATAACCTTTTGTTTACATATAAACAAGTTTAGATAACTTGTTATATCTTTGTTGCCAAATGGAAACAACATGTGACAAGTCAGTCGAACCATCCCATTCAAGCAACAGGCGACTCCATGGTGGCCTCAGATACACAATGCCTTAGAGAAAGAAATACTAAGAATATGATCAAAGTTTCCTTCACCCACAGTTGGATGTCAAAACTACAGACTGATCCACTCCCATTAATGCCCACTGTAAGCTTCAGTTTTACTTAAAAAAAGGAAACATTTCAGTTGCAAATAACAAACATGAAGAGGACCAAAAGATGTAAAAACGAACAAAGCCACCAGTAGCACACTTACCATTTGGCAACAAGTCTTTTCAAAAATGTAAAACTAATTTCCTACTCAAGTTAGAGAAGAAAAAGCAACACCGTTTCAATTAATGCAGTAAAGGGTTAAGGATCCATGTAGGATCTTTAAATATGCAGCTGATTCCAAAGTTCTTAAGAATTCATCAGTTTAATCTGAAATCAACTATTAGGTGTATAATGGGCAGATAGTTGGGGGCAATTTGTTGTGTTTTCTCTTGCTTCTCTTTGGGGTCTTGCATGTGTGGAAAGGCAGTATTTATTTATTCTACGGCTTCCGTGTCCTCAGTCGGCTGTCCAGTTGCATTTTCTGCTGTCTTTGAGGCCTGTAGGGTGTGAAAATGGAGGTACAGATCAGTAAATAAGGTGTAACATTAAACTAAATACGTAGTTTGGTGCATGGTAGACACATGAGCCTAGCCCACTCCCACATTCACTGCTGGAATAATAATTTACCTTCTTTTTCTTTTTCTTCTGCGTTTTACGGCTTGCAGAGCTCTGTAGTAAAGTCTGGGGAAGAGGAAAGACGTTTCAGTAAAAGTGAAAGACGTTTAATGCAGCCAGTTTCTTTGTGACGAAGGAGCTCGATGTAAGTCAAGTGAATTCACAATCTCACCTTTAGCTCTGCATCCTGAACTTCATGCTCTGACTTGTAGAGCTCTGGATCGAAGGGTCCGTTGGTGATTCTGTGAGGCCCGTTGGCCATCAGCAGCACTGTGAACTTAAACTGAGCTACACACTCTCCTGAAAGCACGGGGGGGGGGTGTTAAATAAAAAGTGAAAGATGTTAAAAAAAGAAAAAAGCATCATAAAAGAAGAGGTACACTCACCCTCTTTCTCATGTAGCACACTGAAGGGCTGTAGCAATTCATGTTTGGCACACTCCACCACACCCAGACGGGCTTTGGCCTCATCCTCGAACGCCCTGAAAGAAAATGAATGGTGGCATTAAGTAAGTGCTTAAGCTAAAGTATATTAATATTATATTAATATTCAACTTGCTGTCAGTCTATTTAAAATTTCAGCAGGTAGTAGCTACATGTAAAGTGTGGTGTTCAAACCTAAGAGTGAAGGGCATGGCATCAAAGCGTCGTTCCACTTCGCTGAAGAACGTACGGGAAGTTTTCATCTTCAAGCCGTACTGCTTACTGGGGTCCCTCTTATAAATGGTGGTCCTCAGACCTCCATCTCTGGCCTAATTGGAAATGACAAAGGGTAAAAACTATAAATGTCCATTCTTCTTCTCTATTAGCTACAGTTGAAGTGTACACTTTTGGCAGCTATGGGTAATGAATAAAGTAAGACATGAGAGGACACCGACCTTCCCTTCTCCGGTGCTTATCAAGACGTCCACAGCATAGACTTCATGTACCTCAAACTCTGCCTTCTCATGGTCCTTCCTGAAAATTAAAGCAGCAGCAGCCAATGAAAAAGATGAGTAACATATTTTGCACTCCATTCACACTCAGGGTAGATACAGCCACTCAAGATAGTTATGGTACATCACTTATTCAGGATAATCACATTCACTGTGAATAGTTTTAAGAACTACAGTATTCCACTAAAGACAATTTACTTTTTCCAAATGTAATTTTGGTTTGTTGGTTTCAGCACCACAAACCAAATTCCATTCATTTCCATTATACTGGGGCTGTGGCAGATATCTCAAAACCTCACATCAAACTGAAACTTGCTGTCGGTCTATGCAGGGATAAGTGGGAGACATGCACTTTTGTGATTTCGGTGACCGATCCATAATGTGGTCAAGTTTGCAGTCATAATGGTTATATACAAGAATTAAAAACTGGTAATGTGTCCTGCTAAAAAACAGCTGTGAACAACTGAAGGTGACTTTAAATGCATTTAAGCTTTCCATGTGATGCTTGGGAAAAAATGTATGGGCGTCCGTTTGGTAAATTGAAAGAAAATTACACAGAAGTAAAGAGAGCTGTCAATGTTTCTATGGAAAATATAAAAAAATTACAATTCAAAACACCCACAGAACGCTTCAGATTTCTCTCCCGTCCTCCAATGTGCAAAAAGTGTAAATGTACCTTTGCTGGTCTGTCGGGTTCTGAATGATGGTCTTCTCTCCATCTATGATATGCTGCTTTAGCTGATGAGACAGCATACCTTTAAAACACAGAGCCAGACAGAAAAACTAATATTAAAACATGAAAAATTAACCATTTCCATGAAAACATCCACTTGCATGTTATGAATCCGTAACAGTCATCATCTTCTAAATACGTGAACAAATCTGAAAAGATTCAAGGACAAAAGTCATCCAAATGTGGACACTTGTGGTTGCCCTGAATGCCTTTTCCATGGCACGGCACATTGAGAGGCACAAACTTTAAATAAGATACTCACCCTCGATTGGTGTGCATTTAAATGACTGAGCGATCTTGTTCCAGGCTTCTGTCACTTGAGTGTTCTGAGAGACCGAGAAAAACGCATTACTTTCACATGCATGTTTTGCACCAACTGACCAAAAAAAAAAAAAAAAAAAAAAAAAAAAAGCAAAATACTAACTAACTGCTGAAATGCAGTCTAAAGACAGCTATTCAGTTTGGGTTGTATCTTTTCATGACCAGAGCGAGCCACAGTCAAAACGGTAACTCATTATTATGGCTGACGTGACAGAAGACTGCGAGGAAGTGGTTACATGTACCTGGTTACCAGGTTTAACAAGGCGAAGAGCTGCCTCTGCACACAGATGGGCCGCTTTGATTACATCAGCTTTCCGACCTGAGATGGGGTTCTCCTGCAGAAATAAGATGAGAAGAGGACTTAAAGGTGTGCTCTGGCAAGAAGCACAAAACTGAGACTAAAGCACTGTTGTTGTTTTTTTTTTTTAAAAAGGCCCTCACCTTACTGGCTCCCACCACAAAGCTGTGAGCAACATTGGCAATGAAGCCGTCAACATGAACTCCTAGATCTCTACACAAAATAAGAGAAAAAAACAGATGCGAGTATGAAACAATAAAACAAATTAAATTGACCATGTGTCAAATTCAATGCAAGTTTAACTGCCACGAGCTGTCAAGATTACTAATGATGATACAGGAACCAATCAATCAAATCAACCTGGGAAGGACAAAATGTCAACTACCATCCACTAAAGACTAAACAATAACCAATAAGGTCAAACAAAAATAAAACAATGTAATTTGTTATGGCCATTAAACTGAAGCTATACTGCAAGGTGAATTTCTTTTTGGCTGTACATCAGCTGGAATACAGTGAAGGACTTATTGTGAATTCAAGGGAGCAGCACTACAGACTGTAATAAATTGAACAGACATGCCCAGCCAGAGGGGTAGGCTGGGAGTGTGTGAAAAGTGAGAAACATACACATACACACACACACATATATATATATATATATATATATATGTGTGTGTGTGTGTGTGTGTGTGTGTGTGTAACCACATCATCATGTGTTATAAACATCAACACGACAACAATATTGCGAATCTACACATAGTACAAAGACGTTACACAGGACGAAGACATTCGTGGCAACACAACAACTAAGATGACCTGACTTCCTTTTTCAAAGCACAACATTGCATTAGAAAAATAGAATAAATGGGATTTAGCAGTTGGATGACAATCAAAGCTAAAATCCAACATATCATGCCAAAAACACCTGTTTTAAAAATGTCCAACCTTACTTGTCGTTTGCCACACAGGACAGACAGGAAGATGAGACCTTACTGATGAAGCAGACAGCCAACAGCAAAGAGAAAACCCTCACATACAAGCCAAGATATCACATTGAAAGAAGGGAGGACAACACACTGGGAGACTCAAGACACACGGGGGAGAAGAGGGGGTAACATTATTGCAGAGCGTGGTGCCTACATTTTGACCAGATCCCCATCTTTAAGTGTGTAGTCAGGGTCACTCTTCAGGGGAGAGAAGTGGCAAACACAGTTATTGACTGAGACGCTGGTGGGAAAGGCAATGCCTAGAAGAGGGAAAAGAGAACCACCAAGTCTTCATTTGGAAATCATCCACATGTTTAGCAAGAAAACTATACAAGGATGGAGGGAGTGACACTTGGATCACCTAATAAACTTACGTCACACTCTGCCACCATATTAGTTGTTTTAAAATCCCTACTGTTATTAAAGCTAATCAAGGTTGTGTGGACTCGCACACAAAAGGTACTACCAACAATTTTCATGACATATCTGTCAAAGAGTTTCCCCTTGGGGATCAATGAAGTATTTCTGACTGCATCAACACACTTCTTGATGGGTCCACCTCAGTTCACCCGAACAGACTCACTAGTATCATCTTTGCCTCACCTTTCTTCATTTCCTTTTCCTTCTTGAAGACCTTTCCAGTCTCAGCCATGATGTAGGCATCCCCCTTCTCACAGAGGCTGAGCACAGACACCCCGGGCTTGGCTGTTTCCACTACCAGACGAAGAGCCTCTGGGTGAGACGAACAGCAAATGATTACGAGGAGCAGACGAAGAACAAAGTAGAGCAGGTAGATACATTAATGTAGTATTGATACCGTGACATGAAACCAGATATCATCTAAGATATTGTCTTGAAACGATGCATTTCAGTTAGGTACTGACAAATACTGTGATTATTTGATTCTGTCAATTTTGCCCAACTCTAGGTGTGTAAAGTAAAGTAAGATTTTAAAAAGGGTTGGGTGATATGAAGACATATACCTTAGGATGCCTTCTTTAATATATCAGCAGGCAATGTTGCAAATCAAGAACTGCTTTATGATCATATGATATTGGCATCAATATAATAAAAATAACTTGATCTGTCAAGTATTTAATGTGCTGGATTTGACAAAAACACATTACTGCTATTTTAACTCTAAACTCTTGTTCAATCTTTTTCCTGAAAACGTACAATATTACAATACATACTGATGTTGTGGCATATAATTACATGGACTGTGACAGAGGATTTTATCCATATCTCCCACTCCTAAATTACAAATAAATAAGTCATTCCGTCATTGGCAGTGAATGATGAAGTAGACAAATAACGCAGAAAAGTCAAACGACTGGGTCTGCAAATGCAGGGAGATGATAACGATAATGCCATTTGAATAACGTTAGAGTAATATGCAAGCTGCAGTCCTCATATTATTCCTGTAGCAGACATGTCAGATAGCTATATGTCAATTTAACAGATAACTTAACCATCAAAAGTTCAGGAGAAACCAACACAAAGAGTTCAGCCTGGTGATGTAAGAGGGAAAACACGTACGTTAAAGTGGCTCCTTATCTGTGGCTGCCTGCTTATCCTTCAGCTCATTATCGTAGTTAACATGTTTAGCTGACTGCACTGGGCAACAGGCTGCGCTAGCTGGTTAGTTAGCACCCCCCGTTAGTTCAACGTACTCCCTCCAGTAAAGCCAAACGTCAACGTTGTGCAGCCGTAACAGAGGAGCTAGCATTAGCTAAAACTGAACGAGCTGCACCTGCTAGCTAGCCAGCTAGCATAGCATGTGTGTGCCTCGCATGTAAACCACATGGCTGCTGCTGCTGCTGCTGCTGCTGCTGCGGGGAAACTAACGTTGGCTGGCTGCACGACAGGCCGAACGGAGCAGGTCATCTCATCCAGTCACCAACGGCTACTCGTTTAAATGTACTTACGATTGGCGATGTCACCACCCATCTTGTACTTGGTGACCACCAGATCCTCGGCTATGGTCTGCTCTTGCTCGTCGTCGGACATCTTGGCAGTGAAGCTTCAGTCCCTAGTCGGCCCTGAACAGCGACAGTCCCCGGCAGTTCAGCGCGGCTCTGACCGTAGCTGCTCACAAACGCCGGCCTCCTCCTGCTGCCCTCCGAGCCCCTCCCACTTCACCGTGACGCTAACGACGTCACCGCGACCACAACCCGCCAAAATGCAGGGATGCTCTGCCTCGTGTGGCATACTTGTAGATGCTTTGTGTGGCACTGGCTGCAGTAAACATATCAAGTCGCTGTTTCCATTTTGTATTAAAGGACAGGTTCGCATTTTTTTCATGTTTGTCTTAAAACAATAGTCAGGTGCCCATATGGACATTTAAACTGGAAACAGAATCATTCCTCCTGTCTATATTGGCTGGTGATGGGCAAAGCAGTGTACTGAATCATAAGGATCGGTTCGTTCAAAAGATTCGTTCACCGATTCCCACTCACTGAACTGAACCACGGCTCAGCTCGACAACTAGTAAACTGAGAACGGTCGTTTGTGAGGGATAAGCCAATGAGCGGAGAATTTGGTTGGATAAAGATACCGTTTGCAGGAAACTTCAACTTACAGGAAACTTCCTAATTTACAGAATCATGTATTGCATTATTTAGAGATCCCACTAGAGACAACCAAACATAATCCACCTGTAAACCCCATGAGATGCACAAAGGTATACTGCAGGCTGTATTACCAACCAGGAAAAGTGGGCAACTGCCTGTTCAATCTGACTAAGTGCAAATTTGTTTGGGAATATGCACCACTAAATCACAATATCTTTATTGCATTCACAAGGTACACATTCCCAATTACATTTGTGTTTGAATAAATTACCACAAATGAATGTAGTACGAGAGACTGCAGCTAGTGTTATAGCAGTTATAACAAAGCCTTGTAGCACCCAATAATGTAATAATTTCCTGAAAATTGAATAACATTTGCACTTAACTTGATCGAAAATGTAATAAAACCGAATAATGTAATAACTTGACCAATAATGTATTAAACTTGTCCTGACTAGTATTGTAATAACAATTTTCTCTTCTTAACTCAAGGTAGCATATTCATAGAATTAAATCTGTTCCTGTCTCTACCACATAATGTTAAAAATAATAATAATTGTGGTATAGGCAATTCCGCACCAGTAGATGGCATAATTGAACATAATTGAATTGCAATAGCCTATTCCACAATTATTATTTTTTAAATCAGCCTTATTGTCTCTACAGGCGCTCAGCAGTTGCGCTATTTTCCCGCGCTTGCCAAAACAATGAGGCTGTTCGCCCACAGTGAGATTCACAGCGCAAGGTGCACCAGACTTATCAGGAAATAAATCACCAGGGGTGTAAAAAGTACCCAGAAACTGTACTTCAGTTAAAGCAGTGGTTTGTCGGGGTCCTCTTTAAAACTAGAAAATCCTTGATTGGATCAATAAGAATCACTGTTGACTCAGATGAAAAATAACATTTTCATGGAGAGTGAATCGACTGTTTTGCCTTCGTCGCTCGCTTGCGTGTAACAGCTTCTGCAGCTTTTGTCATCTTCTGATGGTGTCTGAAGATCCACTCTGGTCTAATGGACGATCCTTGCGCAGAGATCATGTGTATGTGCGGGTTCATTTCCCATTGATAGGGATTTTAATTTAATCTTTTTAGTCTTTACAACGTACCATTTGCCATCTGTTGTAAATTTCTAATTCTAAAGTGTCAAATGTTAGTGTTTTCAGTAAGCCAACAAGACACTAACAGTATTATAAAATTTGTATACTTGCACGCTCTACATTTCTGAGGGGAAAAAAGCACACCTTTTTGCATTATTACATTATCTGTCAGCAGTTTTGAAAAAAAAAGGTATTACATTATCATTAAAAACGTTATTACAATATCAGTCAGGACATTTTATTACATTACTGGTCAGGTTATTACATTATTGGGTTTTATTACATTTTCAATCAAGTTAAGTGCAAATTTTATTACATTTTCATGAAATTATTACATTATTGGGTGCTACAAGCCTCCCTGTGTGTGTACTGTACATGAGTATTTGATAGCGACCCTGGAGATACACAGTTCATAGCGAGCAGGAGGAATAGTGGGTCAGTGGGGCCCACAGCTCAATTTTGAGAAAATTGTAGCAACATTTTCAGACCTTGAGAAAAAATGAACACAAGGTCCACTTACTAGCTTTTTAAAGAGCTTTCAACTCACAGTCTTCATAAGAGGATGGAGTGCTGAGAAAACTCTCCATGACAACTGAACAGACTCCATCCCCTGATGGAGGCTGTGAGATGTGGCTGAAAGCTCTGGAAAGAGATTTATTGATGGAAATTTACGGAAATGTCACTATGACCAGCATAGGAACTGAAGCCATGGCCCAGGTGAGTTAACCAAATGTCTATAAGTCGACCACCTTACTGTTGTAACGTTCATTATTAGACCTAACTGAGGAACATAACCTGCATTTCACACATTGCACACATGCCCAGGCTATTACTGGCAAGTTGGAAGAAAAGTTGGTACTTCAAAATAGAATAGAATAAAATATTTTTATTGAGTAGAAAATGTATTTCATATCACATCATTAAACGAGGTCTCAAAACATAAAAGTCCAAACGCCAAACAAATGCATTTGTTCTCAAAAACAAACTTTGTTCATTTCAAAATGTAAACAGAAAAATGTAGCTTGGAATCTGTTCATTTCTGTTAGTGTTTTCAACACTCAGTGCTATTATTTCTGGAAATGCCCCCAATCATAAGCCTAAATACGAGACATAATGTCAGCCTGTAACAGTCAACGAAGCTATGAAAAAGTCACACATGTTGGGTTTTTGAAATTGTGTCACAGGCTGCATTATTAACATGGCTTTTGATTGCGTTCCTATTTCGGGTCCTTCATGAATAAGTCTCAGAGGGGAGATTTAAAATGTTCTTCATGTAGGCACTGCTTTGGGCTTCAGGAACATCCTGCTGTGCCAGTAGTCTGGATTGTCAAAAGATCTGTCAACAGCTGCAGGTTGCCCAACCCCGACACCAGCTCGTACTTTCACATAGGGTTCAAACCCAGATCGACGTGCCTCTGTGCCCCCTACTGCTCCCTCCTCTTCCCTCTGCACGTTCTGGTACTCCACTGCATCTCCAGGCTGCAGGGCAGCAAAGCAGTCCATGTCCTCATACTCATACGGCTCGCCCTCGTCCCATCCCTGTATCTTCAGCTCCTTCCTGTCTCGAAGAGCTTGCCGCAGCTTCGGCTGTCTGTTTGTGTAATGATAGTTACTGTCCTCCACGTATTCATCCTCCTCCTCCTCTTTCTCCTCCTCCTTCTCCTCCTTCTCCTCCTCCACCTCTCTGCCCATCCCTGCTGGTGTCGTTGTCGGAGGGTCATGTGCTGGAGGGCTTTCATCTTTTTCAGTACCCCTGATGTCCATGTATTCATATTCAACTTCATTAGATCCCCGCTGCTCTGAATCAGAGTTGTGAGTGGTCCTTGTGGGACCTCCCCTGACCTCCACAGATAGTGTGGTATCACCTGAGCATGCTGTCGCTTGTGACGATATGGAGGAGGTGCGCTTCTTGTTCGGCTTCAGCCAGTGGCTGTTGTGCCTGGGCGAGACAGGTGTTACACACGTCTGCTTGTTCATATACTCATATTCTTCATCATCTGGGTCATCCAACCGGCCCGACGAATGAGACTTGCCCATCCTGCCAGGAGTGGCTCGAGATGAGGAAAGCAGGGTTTCTGAAAAAACAAGAAGAAATAATTAAATAAATAAAAGGAGGATTGATGTTGTTTTTGCCTTTTTGCCAATGCATTTAATATAATATTGGGTTGTACATACACAACTTTGTGGCCTCTTTTCTTTTTTGTAACACCATGGTTTTACAACATGTCATTCTTACACTTTGTTTTTTGTTTTAATGAATTAAACAAATTTTTAAAAGATACAACATGTTAATTAATTAGCTTTAGAGGTGCTGGTAGGCAGATTTGTTTTACCTTTGAACAGAGCCAGGTGAGCTGTTTCCCCCTGTTTCAAGTCTTTGCGCTAAGCTAAGCTAACCAGCTACCAGCTGTAGCTTCATATTTACAGAACAGATATGAGAGTGGTATCGATCTTTTCATCGCTCGGCAAGAAAGCAAATAAGTGCATTTCCCAAAATGTTGAGCCATTCCTTTCAGCAAGAAGATAACCTTTTGCAAATGAATGTGACATGGCACATGATTAAAAGATGGTATCTGGCCTTGTGCTATGTATTAGAATAATGTATTAGGTAAGAACTATGAAGAAAATAGTATTAACCTGGCAGTGTTTCCCATTTTCCAGGAAAGGTTGTTAGGGCCACGTAAATTGACAATATCATTTCAATAGACAACAAATATGAGTGATGCTATCACCTCTCTCTGGGTTGTCTCCAGGAAGCACGTATCCATTCTGGTCGTCTTCCTCCATCTCTGGTGATGGAGTCTCTGGTGGCCCGCCGGACATGCTGTCCCTCTGCGACATGTAAGCGCTGTCCTCACGATGACGTCGTCTTTTCAGGCTCCCTGCCAGAGAAAAGTTCTCACTCATCTCCATCTCCACTGCTGTGCCACGGCCCTCCGAACTCTCAGACACAGTGCGGGCTGAGTTTAGTCGAGAGCGCGACTGCCACATGGCCTGCACAAGACAACACAAACAGACTTGTATTAGTGAAAGAAGAAAGAGTAGGAATGTGCAGTAGGATGATTTGATAATATCTTTAAATATTTTAATTATGCTCTGTTATAGACACCGAATGTACATAGAAAATACAGAACAGTCAATATACAAAGTGGCTTTACACCACAAAAGCATGTTTTAGCTACCTGTCCTTGGTTGTCAACACCTGGTGTCATAGGCAGGTATCCAGCCCCGCCTGATGAAGTAAGAACCACCTTTACAAGAAAAGACAGGAGTGAAATTTAGATCCAGGAGGTGACAGGAAAGTCCTTTCCAGACATGCAAAAACTGGCCATAAATTTGACAGTGGTGTATCTTACTCTGTGAGTGTCCATCCTGGAGAGGCGACTGAGGCTCCTGGACTGAGCCAGGTAGTGGGCGGCTGGAGTCATGCCATCTACCACCCCCTCCTCCACCTGGTCCACCAGATCGATGTCTAGATCATCCAGGTCATCCAGGTCTGCACTCCGCTGGGCAAGTTCATCCGGGGCTGTGTCCTGTTGGCTGCAGTCCTCCTGGTGGACAGAGGTGAGACATAGATTAACGTATTGCATGTACACTTTTACCGAAGCTCCACAATAAACAGAACATTTCTGCCCACAGTAAAAAATAAGTGCTGTGCAAATTGGGTGGCTACTGATAAACACACAGCATTTCTTACTTTGATCACCAGGTAGCGAGGCGGGTCTCTGGCCATTCTGGTAAATTCATTCGCCAGCTCTTTGAATGTAGGACGGACATTCTCATCAATCATCCAACCTGGAAAATAAAAACAAGGGCCATAGTTTGTCTCTCAGTTCTATGGAGTTGTTGATGCATAATAACGAGCATTGGACTAACTAAAATGTAGCTGAAGATAAACATAATTAAGAGTCTACAGCCATGCTAGCAGCTCTGTGAGGCTGTACACAGCGATGCCTCTATGCTAACATGTTCACATGGACAATGCTAACATGCTGATGTTAAACAGGTATAACGTTTATACCATGTTCACCTTCTTAGTTTAGTGTGTTAGCATGCTAACATTTGCTTTAAACACAAAGTAGCCTACAGCTCAGGCTGATGGGAATGTCATTAGTTTTGCAGGTATTTGGTCATAAACCAAAGTATTGGACAAATGAAAAATTTGACCTGATGGTGGCGCTAGATGAAAAGTCAGGGGATCATCAAGGTTTTTACATTTCATCCTGAGTGGGACATAAATGTCTGTACCAAATTTCGGGGCTATCCACCCAATAGTTGTTGTTTCACTAAAATTCAAAAATGTCAACCTCATGGTGGTGCTAGAGGAAAAGTCAAGAGATCACTAAAGTCAGTGGGATTCATCGTCGGGGCACCATGAATGTCTGTACAACATTTCATAGCAATGCATCTAATAGTTGCTGAGATATTTCAGCCTGGACCAAAGTGGTGGACCAACCGACGGACCAACATTGCCATCCCTAGGGCAATGCCACTAGCATGGCTAAAAAGCATATATTTGTGTTACTGCTGCTATCGTAGTTCAGACCAGATGTAAAAGAGGGATAGTAGACAGGCACTCACATTTGACCATGACCATGTAAACATCAATAGTGCAAATTTGAGGCTGAGACAGACGCTCGCCCTTTTCCAGCAGATCAGGAACTTCCAGTGGACGCATCGTAGTGTATGGCTCTGCCCCATAAGACATCATCTCCCATACTGTCACACCTAAATGAAGGCGACAGATTTAGTGTGGTATGAAACAGCACGACTGGTACACTCCTCCACAACAGATTTCATAAACACTCAATATTAACCAAACTGGGACTTGTAAGGTGGTTTAAAACTCACCATAACTCCAGACATCGCTCTGATGTGTGTATTTGCGAAACAAGATGCTCTCTAAGGCCATCCATTTGATTGGTGCCTAAAAGACGTAAACAGAAAATGTCTCTTTTGATTACTTCAGTGGTCAGCGAATGTGAGAAAACAGGAGCAATGTCTCACAGTGTGCAAAAAAAAAGTCATGTCAAAGGCTCTCTTAATGAATTTTGATCACTGTACAGAGTGTCCATTTGTCTATTGTATCTTTTCTGCCAGGCTACGGACCTTGCCCTCATTGTAAAAGTACTTCTTGTCATCAGGATAAAGCAGGTCTGCAATGCCGTAGTCTGAGATCTGGGCGGTGTAATTATTCTTCAGGAGCACATTTCTGGCGGCCAGGTTCCTGTGGACCACCCTGTTCTCCTCCAGGTAATACATACCCTGATGAGAAAGGACAACAATGCTTCTAGGTGCTTGAGAAAGGACCAAACAATGTGCAAAAAAATGTGTAAAAAAAAAAAACCACACACACACAAACAAAACTAAAAGGTTGGTCCTTTACCTTTGCAATTTGAACACACCAGTTGAGCAGCCTCTGCGGGCTGAGTTTGTTCTTGCAGTTCTTGACGTGCTCCAGCAGGGAGCCCTGAGTGCTGAGCTGGGTGACGAGCTGCAGGCTGGCACCGGGACAGATACCCAGGATCCTGACAACGTTAACGTGGTCCAAGCTTCCCATCGTCCCCATGTGCTGCAGTGAACATATAGGTTCAATCATTAAGGATTTTTAAAAGAAATGTCAACCTTTGATTCAGGTTTTAAATTAATTCTCTATCCTTTCTGTATCAAATATTCACTTCTTGTAGACTGTGAAAAGTTTGAGGATTGCTTCTTCATGGAGGAATGCAGCTGTTGTCAGGTTGGATTCACAGCAGTTACAATGGATTCCTGTGACAACCCACAGTGAAGGGGAAGATTAAACATCAAAATGTTCATATAAACTTCTCAAATTTCTCAAGCTCCTGCAACATAATAGATTTCTCTGTATGTTCAGTATATTCCAAATAACTAATCCTCCCATCACCAATACAATTCTAAGTATGCTGTTTTTACAGGAGCTTCTGAGCTGTGAGGATGCTACAGTGTGACAGGAAAGTAATGTATTTAGCTATGTTGTTGTGTAGAAAATGAGTACTTCAAACATACTTCACATTCAGATCAACAGCAGAGAGTGATTTGAGAAGTTTCTTTAGATAAGTTTTGCCATGTTTTTCTTTGCATGACTCCGGGTTGCCAAAGGAATCCATTGCAACTTCTGTGAATCCAAGGTGACTCTGGAAAACAGCAAGCTATAAACCTTTCAGAGACCCACCTTTCAAGCCTACCATCAGTGAGTATCTGATACACAAAAGATCCTTTCCTGTAAGTCAAGTTTTCTTACAAGTGTCAGATCATGGAAGGTCTGCCGTCCAGTGCGATCATGAATGGTCTTTATGGCCACAGGGAGCTTCACTGTATCGCCCTCAGGAATCCAAATGCCCTGTGAGGTAAGAAATAGAGACAGATTCATAATTTGTTAAATGAATATCTAATATACAAGAGGAAGATTTTACAGACAACTGCCACAATCACCACTACCTTATGGACTGATCCAAACACTCCGTTACCCAGCAGCTTGATCTTACGCAGCTCTGTGGGCTTCAGGATCCGAGCATGGACTTTAGTCCCTTTCTCTCCAGGATCCAGAGGCTCAAAACTCTGTAGGTGCACAGAGCATATGTTAAAACAAACTTAACTGAAGTTTAACAACATCATGAAGACTTCAGACTCTGACTGACCTGTCCGCTCTCCATGTATCTCCTCATAGCTCGCTTGCGACGAATGGCGAGGCCTCGGCGGTACAGAACAGTCAGCACGAAAACAGAGAAAGAAGCGAAGAGAAGGGCAATCACTCCCAGTACGATGGCTGTGGTCGCTTGTCTAATAACAGATGAAAAGGAAGAAGAGATGTCACACTGTCAGCACTTGATGCTGAACCAACATGTCTAAACTATTAAAACGCGTCACATTGAGAGGAGCAACTTACCCAGAAATGTGCCGGGATGACCCCTCACAGTCTCCAATTCCTGGTCCATCGCACCTAAACACAAAACACACAGAAAAGAGGTACATTTAACACAAACACAAACATACATATGAATACACGCAGAGAGCCCTCTACTCATTCCTTACCCTTGGGTACAGTTGATGTGGCACGGTTCACAGTGGCTTTGCTTGTTGGGGTATTTAAAGATGATTTCCTCCCCTCCCATCACGCCCTCAGGACACAAGGAGACACAGTGTGGACCGTCCTGCAGTTTGGCACATGCTATACACTGATCTGCTCCCTGAGAAGAATGAGGGATTAGTTGACAGACAAAAGCAAAGCAAAGAGAAAGAAATGGTAATGCCATTAGGTGGCAGCAACACACCCAAAGAGAATAGAGAAAATCATACCGGGCCTATGCACGTCTCCTTCCCCTCCTGGACCTTACACTCAGGGTGGCATGGCATACACTCCCCTGACAGAGTAGCAAACTCCCGCCTCTCCCTGCATTCAGGGAAAATAGTTATTTACTTTCAAAATCTTTCAACAGACTGCAGATAAGATTGAACAAGATAAGATTGTTTGGACAGCTACGCCACAGCAAATATTAGTCACATTGAGGAAAACACTGTGAATGTTATTATTCATATTATTAGTTGTTTTGTGAAGACTGACCCGGTTAAGAACATGCAGTCTGGCACGCACGTTCCTCCCCTGCTGTATTTCTTACATGACAGACACTGGTTTGGCCCTGGACCCCAGCAGCCATCAGAGGAGCACAGGGGATCGCACACATAGCCCTCATTAACTACAGATACAAACAGAGCAAAAATGACTGTATCATCATCAACACTGACAAGGGAGCTGGTTAAAAATGACCCTCCTCACCCTCACTCACCACACTGATATCTTGGTCTGTTCTCCTTGATGTCAATGTTCTTCTGGCGTCGCTGCTGGCGGGAGCTGCTGCTCAAGATACGCGTCCAGTTGACAGTGTCATGGTAGCAGAGCTTCTTGTTTCCTGTGATGTAGACGCTGCCGTCGTTTATTTTTCGCAGCGAGCGTAACCCCAGGGAGGTCAAAGAGGAGATCTTCATCACCAGAAGAGAGTAGCCCCTGAAATAGCAGGCAGTGAATAAATGTTGTGTAAGAAATTAATTGTTGCCAAAATTGTGATTGTGTTTAAAATACTGTGGAAGCAAAGAAAGTGCTTAATAATTTCTATTTTATGGGCAACTGATTATTTTACTTTGAAAACCATCTTTCTGAATTTGTGAGGTTTGAATTCTTTTGAATTTCTCAGAAGGTGATTTCCAGTTTTTCTATTTTAAAAACATTAAGTATATTTTTTTCAGTTTCCAGTGGCTCATCTGAACTTCTATTGGAGCATATCAATGACAGCACACAAACTGATCGGACGAAGGTCTGATTTTTTTGAGTGTTTAAGTTTGAATTTGTCATTTTGAAATTTGGTGAATTTCACCAATCCAATTTAATCACCAAAGATTTTTTGACTTGACTTGAATTCAACGGACACTTGTATTTCTTGTCTGAATTTGTGAACCATAATAAACAATAATACCTCTAATATCATGTCTTTGAAATAGCACAACTTGAAATTACCTACTGGAAATATCAAAGAGGAATACAAACCAGATGTGTGTAAATTGTTTTCAATGTAAAATATTTCAATGCTACAGTATAAACTCTGAGGTATTTCAATTTCTACATTACGTAAGTAGTCAGTAGTGATTTAATTTCACAATTAGGAGTTCAGTTGCTTATACGATTGATATCCTTATGGCCTTTCTTTGCTTCCATAAAATACAACCAGACTCAGATTCCAACATTTTGCAGCCAAAAACCCATCAATTTTCATCAGAAAAAGCATGCAAGAAAACCATGTGCACTCATTAAAGAGTTGTGCCCACCACCAACTTAATCACACAATCCCAGTACTGAAAATAATAACAGAATAATAATATCTAAACCAAGAAAAAATATTTTAAACTGAGATGTTGTACATGAAGAGGCAGATACAAGTGGGCATGTGAAATATTTACTGTACCTTCTAGAGCCCGCTCCTCTAAATGGGGTAAAAATTAGATATAATGGGAAGAAAGAGATACAAGACACAAAAAGACAATCAGATTCATACCAGTGAAGGTTTAGTCTGCAATGCAGTGAAAGATACAACAACATGATAGTGGCATGACCTTCGACTAGAGAAACAAAAACAAAGTTACAACAAAGAGGGGGAAAAACAACAGCTGCTCACTTGTAAAGTGTTCTGCCCTGAATAGTTTGGAGGTTGGAGAAGACTGACAGGTCGGACATGTTTTTAGGCCACGACTGGATACTGAGGATGTCTGAAATTGGAGACACTGTGTTTCAGAGGCCTTAAACAGACTGTAAATACTGTGACATGATATTAAAAATAAAATCACACATACACACCTGTAATCTCCCTCACAGTGTTGAAGATTTTCAGTTTCTCTGGATCGAGGGCTGGTACACCGTTGTAATCATCACTTTGAACAGAGAAAAACAGGAAAAAATAATTGCCTATTGCAAAAAGCATCCATAAAGCACAGATGAAAATACTTATTAACCTACTAATTACAGTAGACGTTCTGTGGTATCTTGTATCTATGGCAACTATTATAAGTTTACCCTTTGATCCCAGTCACCAGGAAGTGCAGACTACCCTGAATCGTAGTGCAGTTTATGAAACTGTCGATGTTAAGAGCATCGACAGTCTGTCTGGCTGAACTTCCTGTGCCTTGGCAAGCTGAGAGGAAGATGAAGAAGAGGTGGAAGGAAAGGTTAAGAACATATGAAGTCAGTTAGAATCAACCAGCAGTGGTGGAAAGTACATGAGTACATTTACTCAAATACTGTACTTAGGTATAATTTTCCATTTTATGCTACATTATTCTGCTATTCCACTACATTTTATATGGAGACATTGCAGATTAAGATTTTACATACAAAACATATGATCAACAAATAAAATCTGATCATTTTTGTAGAAAAAAACTGTACAGTGTGTAAAGCACTCCAGCTCCATTTTGACCAGCTATACATTATGCTGCTTACACATTAATGCAAGAGAATATTTCTAAATTGTGGTTTTACTACTTTTTCTTAAGTAAAGGATACTTCTTAAACCACTGCTGACCAGAGTGGGAGAGGATTAGCTTAGCTCGTCTGGCAGTTGCATAAAACAGCTGTCTTGAATGAGCAGCTGTTGAATTTAATTAAAAACCTTTTGGACAGAGGCCTCCACAGGGTTCACATCTTTTCACCCCATTTTTCTCCACCTCCATTTTATCAGAAGGGCAACTGCTCACACATGAGCTGCCGTCCACCAGGAAGTTTGCTGTAAAAAAAAAAAATACACGAGCAGGTTATGAAAAGCTTTGAATGAACTAAATGTTTTACAAACATAAAAATGACATAGGGAGAACAGCAATAAACTGAGTCTGTGTGAACAGCATGTGGGGACTCACTGGGGCACTGGGCCACACAGATGGAGCCATACTGGTACTTGGCATTGGGGTTGGGCTCTAGTTTGAATGTGTGCTTGTTGTAGATGAGGGTCTGGGGACACAGAGGCACGCAGGAGCCCGAGTTGTTGAAGTTCCTGCAAGCCTGTAAAACGTCACGTACAGCACAGTAAGCAACACAGATACAGTATGTTTTGTGTGTTTTTTCACAGCAGACATCTTGACTTGTCATAGCAGGAGAAGCACAAGTGTTACTAAAAACATTAACCATGGTTCTGTTGTATTCAAGTGTCCCGGTAAGGCATGTGGCTCAATACCTGGATCCTGAAACATTTTAATGAAATTTGGCTATCATTCATTTTATTATTTACACTTGTGTTTTTCTTACCGTGACATGTGAAAATGTCTGCTGTGTTAAAAGCAAAAAACTCACAAAGCAGTCTGTATCCAGGGGTCCAGTGCAGCCTCCAGCACATTCAATGTGACAACACTCGCTCGGGCTTCCACCAAAGCATCTGCTGTTACACTGAGGGGCGCACACAGTCTTTGTCACTGAAAGAAAGTTGAGAGTAATTTGTTAATCCATTGCAGCAATGGTTCCCAAACTTTTTTCAAACCAAGACACCCCTTCATATGACATCCATACACGTGCACCTTTTTCAGCTAAAAATTACACCATGGTTATCTGTTATAAGAATGTACTTTAAATAACCTAACAAATCAAATACAATTGATGTACAATATGTGACATATATGAACTAACATCAATGTTAAGTAAAATAATACAGGCCTCAGAAAAAAAAACTGAAATCTGCAGTTTTAGGCAGTTTTGCAGTTTCATGTTGCTGTGTGGATTTGCAGATAAAAACTGAACTTCAAAAAGACAATGAATAAAAAAGTATAGTATTTAGTTAAATATATGTTTTTCATTTCGTGTTGAAGGATGAGGGTCAGCATTTCTTTGAGCATTGCTTGCTCTGACAGTGGATGTTTCTGACTGCTGTGTGCCTGTAAAACTCATCTGCCAGAAAACATGATATGTTACTATGACAACAGATTATTTAACAAGGTTTTTTAATATGATTTTAGTGTTTATTTCTTATTTCTTCTGTTTTGATGATAAAATATAACATAAAATGTAGTTAATGTAAATGTTGCCTCGTTATTTTGTTTTATGCAGTGAAACATTGTTAAAAATGGAAGACAAAAATGGAAATCAACAAATTTTGCTGCACCCTTGGCTCATCTTTAAGGCACCGCAGGTCCACAACACCCACGTGGGAACCACTGCGTTACAGAACTGAGTTGATGCATGGGAAATAAAGAGATGCTGATTTCACTCACAGATCTGGCACGTGTCATTTCCTGGATCCCAACATGGAAGCTCTCCACATGCTTCGTTACAAGGTTCTAAGATATAATTTTATTATCAGTAGATGCATTTTTACATTGTAAAGCATGACATTAAAATAGAAGGTAATTGATGCTCATATGTGTAATTATCCTAGAATTATCCTCCTTTCCACTCACTTTCAGGCCCATTGCCCTCGATCTCAATACGAGTTTCTCCATCCTTCACTATGTCCAGCCAGTTCACCTGCGGGGCGTAGCTCAGGTACTTATTCTGGATGATCTTGACTCCTCCCTCCAGTATCTCTGTGGGCAGAACACATACATTTAAATGGGAATAGACAATTAGAAAAAGCAAGCCCAAACAGGCCCATGACTCATCCTACGAAACTCTGCCATTCACTGTTTACTACAGCACATACAAACTCAGTATAATGTGCTGGAGCTCATGTTACACTGGCAGTTGAGCTGTTGAGCACATGAGACATTCCAGGGACTTCACATCACTGCGTCTACACACACCGCTGCTCTCTGACGACCGGTAGGCTACTCTGAAGGTGTGGCTGCACTGTGTGGGTGTGGGAGCTTCAACAGTAACTGAGTGTCACATCCAGTCCGAGCTCTTATCTGCTCCACTCCAGCCTCCCACACTTAAACACACTAATGGAGTAATTTCTGTGTACCTGTAAGGTGTGTCAGGCCCAGTTCTTGCAGACCATAATGCCCGTCCTTCTGGTAGTTGACCATCACAGCCAAAGCGTACTGGTCCTCGTACAGTGCGGTGCCTCTGATGACGCGCAGGTGGTCCAGAGGCAGGCGGCTGAACTCGTTGACGGCGAACAGGATGTAGCCTGTCACCTCTCTGATAGACTGCAGGGTTAAACGATTATGAGAAAGAGACATTAAATAAAATACATCTGCTTTTGTTAGTCATAGTGATTGTTATCAGTCACAACCTTGCAGCA
This sequence comes from Siniperca chuatsi, assembly GCF_020085105.1. Lineage (NCBI taxonomy): Eukaryota > Metazoa > Chordata > Actinopteri > Centrarchiformes > Sinipercidae > Siniperca > Siniperca chuatsi. The sequence goes on from NC_058043.1 coordinate 18,987,537, forward strand.
GAGGTGTGTTTTTCTTGTGACGTTAGTCACCGTGACTGTAGTGCAGTGACTGATTTCGAAAAGGACTTGGAGGGGTACATAAATTAGCTCATTGTGCATTTGAGACAGAGACATTATTCACTATTGACAGTGATAAACAGCTTGTTTTTGTTTTCAGTGAAGCCTCAGATGTGAGATTATTTCTGGCATCAGGTTGATCCACGTCCTTGTCTAGACTGGTTATCATGCAGTTCTTCTCAGTGACACATATACTGTAGTCCTGGGAAAGGAGTACTGCTAATCTGCTCTCTACACACTTGTTATTGTGATGCGTCCGTGTATTCAAAACCTCACCTGCAGGAAGGAGAAGTCTCTGGTGTGCTCCATCATGGTAATCTCAAGGTTGCCCATCACAATCTCACAGCCAGTGTACATCTCCTTCATCAGGTTGTACTGGATCTCTGAATTTCCCGTCGTGCTCAGAACATTCTGGGTGCCAGAACAAACGACCACTGGAAAAGTAAAGAATGAACTCTTGTTAATGAGTGTCTTTAATGTCAATATATGTTAAGAGTACATACACAGATTTAAAGGACAAATCTGGTGATATTCTGTATTTTTCTAATTGTCAACAAATCCCATGAAAAAACCAAACCCAACAATGAATTGATCCTTTTCACAAGTGGTGTCTGTGTAGCCAAAGCCTGGTTTAGCTTATACCTCCACTGTTGTCCAAAAAACATTATAAACGTATACATGAGCCACACTGTTACACTGGGCACTGTAGTTTTGTTTTGTTTTTTTGAGACAGACTAATGCATTGTTGGTTTTGTTCTTTTCGTGGGATTTGTTGTCAGTAGGAAAAATATTGAACAGGAGCTTTATCCTTTAACAAACATTCTTTCACTGCTTGCATTTTACAGACAATTTTACAGTTTTATGTAGCACAGGTCAGTTATCTAGAAAGAGCTATAGTACCACAAAAGTCAAAAAGAAAAACATTCTCTGATGTTCATGCAATGGTTATCACAACACAAATAATACTATGCATATTCTATTAAATCATTCACGAGGGAACAACGTAAGCCCTTATAAAGAGTGTTTTATGCCACTTAACTACAAGCCACTGTGTTCTGCTCACAGAATATGAATGAATGTACTGTAACAGTGTGAAACAAGCTGAGGATTGTACACAGGGCATGTCCTTCTCTGAGACAAACATACAAGGCCTTGTTTATGGTCTGTGGGAGTTCAGCCATTCAGCGTCACTTGAAGGCTGCTTTGCTATTCAAATGTCAGACAGGAGAGACGCAGCAGAGAGAAAATTAAAGACAGGGACGGACAGAGAATTAAACCATGACTGTTGATCTCAATGTCATCTAGGAATCAATACTTTGCACAAAAATACAAACACACACTCATGCACTGAACACAACACAGCACTTCAAACTTTGATGCAGCAGTTTGGCGAAGGTCTGTTTCAACATGACAATGACCCCACGCACAAAGCAAGATCTATAAAGAGATGGCTTTCCCAGCTTGCTGTGGAAAATCTTGACTGGCTGCCCCCATCCAACACCATGGGGATGAATTGGAAGCCCGACTGCGAGTCAGGCCTTATCGCCCGACATCCGTCCCCGACCTCACTAATGCTCTTGTGGCTGAATGGGAGCAAATCACTGCAACCAGCCTCCAAAATATTGTGGAAAGCCTTCCCAGAAAAGTGGAGGCTTTTATAGTAGCACATTACTCCCCAATGTTCAATAATCATATGCGTGTAACGGTTTGGACATCCACATGCTTTTGGCCTTGAAGTCTAATTCTGCACTTACAAAGACATTACTCATTCCCTGCCAACTAACTGTAGTTTGAACTTTACCCTTTAAATACACATTTTCTCACTTCCATGTCCATACTTTCAGGTTTTATTTGTCAAGATTTTGTGATATTTGTCTCAAAGATTTCTGCCTCCACAGTGGATTAAATAAAAGCAATGAACAGCAACAGAAATAGTGTCACATTTATTCTGGATAATCCACAGAAGACTGTTTCAACAGTTTTCATTTAGGGACTATTTCTTCTTTCGACAGTAGCTCCAAGGAGTAATTAGTACACGGTTTCTGGAAAGATGTGTTGCTATTGAAATTTGTATTGAAATTTCTAATACTTTGAGCAACACAAATGAAATTCACCTCCATTTTATTGGAGAAATCTCAAAGACTAATGTTTCGATGTCTTGAAGGGGGACAAAGAAGAGGAAGAGGTAAAAGTGAAAATGTTTTTTTGTTATTTGGGTGAACTGACCCTTTAACCTCATGAACCAGTCAGCTCTGATTGTTTATTTACTATTATGTGAAAAACAAAATCTCTACAGTATACTTGTTGATTTCGTTGTACTTGTAAGGATCTGAAGAACGTGTGTTAAACCACGCTTACACACAAAGTATGTTCGACACACTCACAAACACATTCCATCTACTGACATCAGAGTCAAAATAGAGCCCAGTAGAACAACAGGATCAACAAGGGCATAAAAAGGCTAATGATTATTAACCTCACAGGCACAACAGAGGAGTCAAAGCACAGTGTGTGTGTTTGTGTGTGTGTGTGAGAGAGAGAGACAACGTCCTACGTCCATAAAGTCCTGATAAGAGACACTTTATTGTGTTTCTGAGAACACTGCGTTCACATGAACTGGCTCTGTACCAAACATTAAAGCGCCAGGTCACACAAGTCATAAAAACATACATTTCCCCCCTGCATGGTGTCTAGTCATGCAGAGAGTTTTGGTTTTATTTAAAGATATTTTTAAATATCTAGTTTGGAAAGTCCTGCCCCCACCGCAATACAACAGAGGTGAACGGAATTTTGTTTATGTTACTCAAGGCTTTCTTTCCAGAAATAATGTGTCACACATAACAGCGGTGTCTGTGGATTATCAAGAATAATCAGGACATTGTTTCTGGGAAGACATTGCTTTTGATGTCATTTTTCAATTTGTTGAGCAGCACAAACACAATTTCCGTTAAAGGGACAGTTCACCCCAATGTCACCACAGCAATGTCTCTTTCCAGAAATCATGACCTGGTTACTCAAGATAATCCACAGACCTTGTTCTGAGCAGATTCATGTAGAAACCATCGGTAGAAAGAAAACAGTTCCTACATGAAATGGTTCACAACAAGGTCTGTTGTGTGCACGCGTCTGCGATCCATCTGTAATACACTGAACAGAGGCTGACCTACGGCGTTCGTAGAGAGAGAGAGTCAGAGATTTTGGCGCTTTGAGCACCACACGCCAACTGCCGTATAGTCCCATTATATTAAAAAAATGCAGACATCTCTACAGCTGATATCTCCAAAACTCAACTCACACCAAAACAATCTAGATGGATAAATAGCACTACAGGTAAGAGTGAATATATGTATTTTTGATTTGGGAGTGAACTGTCCCTTTAAGTGTTATTGGAGTGGAGGCAGAAGTCTCAGAGGCAGATATGTGTTCAGGTTTTACATAAAACCAAAATTGTCGGCAAGGCTAGTGGGAAGTGGAAAATGTGTTTTTATTGGGATTTGGGCGAACTGCTAGCCTAGCTCTGTCTGAGGGTAGCAAAATCTTCCTGCCAGAACCTTTAAAGCCTACTAATTAACACGCTACATATCATTTGTTTAATCAGTACAAAAAACGCAGTGTAAAAAAGACAATTTGCTGTTTTATGGTGGGTTGTGTTGCCAGGCAACCAGCAAAGTCTCCGGGAAGTTGCTGCTCCTGCGCAAAATGTCAAACTAATCCTTTAATATATTATTTAGATGCAACCAGCAATGGTGGCTTTGCAGCTATTTTCCACCAGTTTGTTGTCAATTCTCGGTTCTTTTCACCAATGAGATATCGTAGCTGTCAGAAATTACAGATATCTGCGGGTAGTTTCACTTGGCTCCTCAAAATTATGGTCTTTACAATATAAAATAAACACAGCATAACAAAACACTTTACTGAGTTGCATAAAGAGAAGTGTATGATCCAATGTTTTTGCAGCTTGACCCGTACAGGGACTAAATGTTGGAATATCTCGGCCTCTGCTGTATCGATTTTGACCATATCTTTTTAAATCTGTTTCTTGCAAGTCCATTAACTTTATGCAAGTGGAATCACTGGAGTACTCCTTTAATGACACAGGACATGATCTCTTCAATATTCACAACTATGCATGTTGTAGCACATTTCTATATATTGCTCCATGTCAGGGTTATCACATTGACTTGCTATGACTAAGTCTCCAATTTGCTTTCAGAAACTTTTGCTGATTAAAAGCCATTTAATTGAAATTATGTCAGTTTATGAGCTGCTCGAGGGTGGAGCTCTTTATCTACCCTACCTTAGTTAAGCCCTGAGAGCAGCTCAGTGCTATCAGTGGATGACTTGAGCTGTTGACTCTACCATTTGAATTGCCTGTTGGGAAATACTTGTGAACTTACGACTCGCACGTACGTACATTCAAGAACCTTCCACATGCTACAGTATGCATACAGTGCAAACACAACCCACTCAAGAGGGGGACAAACCGGTGTGTACACTTGCAATACAATATGTGACAAAATGTCAGTCATACAGACAATGCACAAGCTGCAGCTGTGGAAGCTGGAAATCTCAACAGGCTGAGTGGGTTTTCTGTGTCAAAGGAGGACTTCAGTGTTGTCAGATGGATGATGGAGAAAAAAGAAATGGGGTGGAGGGTTTAGAGTCAATACACACACACACATTAACACACACAAGCACACAATAGTTCTATTTTGAAATAGTGCAAAACAAGTGTTGTAGTGCATCAAGATGTGCAGCCAAACCTCTATGTGTCTGCACTGCCACTTTACTCTCTGTGTGTCTCCTCACACTTTACAAACACTGCAGTATGTCTGCGTAGTCCATCACTAACTATCATATACTGCACATGAACTCAAAGCAAAATGGTGTCATTGTCCTCTGCACTAAAGCGTAACCTAACACATGACGAAAACACAACATGGATCAGTTTCAGCTGTTTTTTTTTTTCATTTGTCTGTTACCAGGGTTTCAATACTCAAAAAGAAGAGAGAGAGAGAGAGAAAGAAAAGAAAAGAGGGAGGAGGAGATAAACAAGCTCACTAAAGCGGTTGAGACGATGACTGAGGCAAACAGAAACTTGGCACAGGATGGCCAGAGATTACTGCATACCTGAGGAGTGAGCATGCGTGTGCACACACACACACACACACACACACACACACACACACACACACACACAAAGACAGACACCTGAGCACATGGACTATTTCATTTCATGGTGCATTCACTGGTTTACAGCCAGAGGTTGTATACAAATAAACTGGAAGATTATTTTTTCTGTGTTCCCAATGTGACTCCCCAGACTTTGTGTGTCCCCCAGACTTTACAAGCAGACTGACGCTGAAGCGGAGAGTTGCTTAACATCATGCTTTGGCAGCAGGAGCGACAGCATATTTGCTTTTTGACGCATCGGTTATTTGGATGTCACACCTGTAGAAGAGAGGGAATTTAAAGAGGCACCACCCATTTTTGTTTTATTAAACGATATGGTATCAAATGTTACACTTACAAGCTGAGCCCCCTCTGTTACATCACATATTTAACATCTGAGACATTAAACTGACATATGCACTATTTTGTCAAGATGATGATATTTGTGGAATAAAAATTCACTTGCCCTTCCTGTTTCCCGCAACAGCTGCATTTTAAAATGCAAGTGCTACAAGTTGGCAATACCTGTGTTGGTTATTTACAACGTGGACATGTTTGTGTAATGTGTGTCCCTCTTATGCTTCATGTGCATACGAATATATTAAAAGCATTTCCTCTTCATAATCAAACCCGTGCTTCTCGCAGAAAAGTGCAGCAAGGATCTAATAAGACAATTGGCTTTGAAGTATAACATTAAAAGGCACCCTGAACACAACACAAAACTATATTAGCATTAGTTATTCTATTATGGTTGGCCAGTTAACATATATTACTGATATGTTCTGACAAAGGTTGGCGTACAAATCCAGCTTTCTACAGCAACATAACAACAGCAACCTCTTTCATAACTGCCTGGTTACTGCACAACAAAATCCTGGTCATCAGCTGGCTTAAAGACCACGACTGATGCCGCTTTGACATCAAAATATTCTTCTGAAATTCCTGAAAATGTCTTTAGTTTAAATATTTCTAAGGACTTGATCAGTAGAAGTAACTCTGAACAAATGTTTCAATCCCAAGGTAAGCATCAGTGCTCTCTAATGAAACATGAAGCGCACACCAAGTTAACGTGGTTTAGTATGTATTGTATATTGCCAGAGGCTCTGTCACACCTGAGCATCAGCTGCCTAAAGATCGATGATCTCATGGTTTTTCTCAAACTCAGCGCATCACTTAATTCACCTGCAGCCAGGTGACAGCAACAAGAGCACAAGGTCAAAGTCTCACAGGGATTCAAATCACAACACCGCTCTGCCTCAAACACGCCACTACCCTCTGTGGTGGAAAGTAACTGAGTACATTTACTCGAGTGCTGTACAATTTTGACGTACTTGTACTGTACTCAAGGATTTCAGTCTTCTGCTACTTTCTACTTCTAGTCCACTATATTTCAGAGGGAAGTATTACATAGTACTTACATTTATTTGAGTCGTAGTTAGCGTCTTGAGCTGAAACAATCAGTCGAATAATCGACAGAAAATTAATCTGCAACTGTTTTGATATTCTGTTTATCATTTTTCACACAAAAAAATACAAAACATTACTAAGTTACAGCTTCACAGTTGTGAGGATGTGTTGCTTTCTTAGTTTAATGTCATAGTAAACTGAATATGTTTGAGTTTTGGGTTGATTTTTCACAATTTTCTAATATTTTATAGACCAAACGAATAATTTATTAATCTGGAGATAATTGGGAGATTACTACATAATGAAAATTATCATTGGTTGCAACCAGTTACTTTAAAGATTATGATTTTTCATAGAAAACATGATCAGTTTCTAAAATGTGATTAAACTAGCCAACAGTATAGAAAGCTTACATGTTAACACGTCAATATATAATCCAATGTAGCTATATAATAACACTGGTAGGGGTCATTCTGCTACCCAACAAGTACATTTAGTTGCTAATACATATGTACTTTTACTAAAGCAGGACCTTTGCTTGCATTAGAGTATTTTACATTGTGGTATTGCTGCTTTCACTTACTAAATAAATCTGAATACTTCTCCCACAACTGACTATGCTGAGAAAATGGAGAGGTAAACATCGGAGGTAAAGGTTTCCACTGTAAAGGACAGATCTTTTGGGCTGACTGGTTGTAAGTCAACAGGCGGTGAAAGGTTGGGCTCCTCTGTCGCAAAACCATGAAACAATTGAGACAAACACGATAAAGCACACACAAAGTCGTGGGAGAGGTGCGGGTGACTCACAGCAAACAAGTTTTACGTGTGCAGAACAGGTTCTGGTGTGTGGGGTTTGTGAGGTGGGACAGGTGTTTCCCTACTTCAGAGCACTCAGTGCAGTAAGAAGCTCTAATCCAGGTGTTCAAAGGGATTTGTCAAAAGTACATCGCAAATGTTGCTGGATGTTCTTGGTTACTTGAGTTTAAAAAGGTATGAGTCTGGGCAGAAAAGTTGATATGTGTGTGTGTGTGTGTGTGTGTCTTTGAGCCCACCTCCTTGTGTCTGCGCGCTGCAGAGTTGGAGAGCACACGGCAGCAGGACGCACAGCACCTGCTGCACCTTCCTCATGAGGGCGGTCATCCTCGCTCAAATTCCCAAGCTGATGACGTTTTAAACAAACATAAGCATCATATCAATAAGAAGAAGTGGGTCCTGTTCTGGTTAAAAATCGTCCTCGGTCGTTTCGAGTCCATTTAGAAGCAGTAGTTGAGTTAATCCAGATTTGCCAGCGCTTTCTTATTCCTTTCCTTCGCTTTTCTCAAATGAAGGAGTAAATCCGCCCTGGAGTGGCAACCTGTTTGTGTTTTCTCTGTTTGTGATTTAACTGAGCCGCAACTTTACAAGCCGCCAGCTCCGGTCTGTGTGAGAGGAATCACTACAGATCAGTGATTGGAGCGCAGCGCGGAGCCAATCAGCGGCAGGAGCGCTTGTTTCTCTGGCACTGATTTATATCTGGGAGGGCCCTGCCTGCAGCTACAGGACTACACAGAACACGGAATTACTTACAAAACCTGGAAACCTGGAAACCTTGAAAACACCTTGAAAGATGCATTAGCACCTGCTGTAAGTTTCCTTTTCTCATATCCAGATGGGAACATTTGAAGATGCTTTTTGCCGTGAAAAACATGGATGGATGCCAATGACGGCTGGTAGAAATGTTTCTAGGTCGGGCTGTGCCACATCCAGTCAATATCAAGAGACTTGGCAGTTAAATATTTAACAATTATTTTATTCCAACATAAAATAAAGGAGTAAGTAACACATCAGGACATTTTACCCACATGGACGACTTCAGTATAATATAACACATGTTTATTTCTTGAGATGCCACCATGGACCTTGTTTTGTTGGGGAAACCAACAGAGAGGTAAAGATCAGGATAAGTAAACATGAAGTGCAGTTAATGGTGTTAAGTTGCTATTCAGACACTTGAATGGATATAAGCATGGGAGTCACGTGCTTTGAGGGGTAGAGATAGTAAACTTCTGCTTCAAAACTCTCTCACAAGTGAATAAAATTGTGAGGTCCCTGATAACCAATACACAACAGTTTAACAGAAGGAAATACCCCAAATAACAACATAAACAATCTTGTAAATATCAATTGACCTCTAACACATGGAATAATATGAAATTTGTTTTAAAATGTCAACTACGTACATCGCACAGAAACACACAGTGGGGCTGGTTGGTAATGAACTGGAAAATGCCAGGGTTGTTCGAGGAGTCAGTCTCGTCATGCCCACGCCGACTCAAAAGCCCCACAAAACTTCATATAATCAATTGTTCTAGATAAAATGTGCCTGTTTTTATCCACCTCCTCATTGTGTTTCCTCACCGCGATCCTGTGGCCGCCATTCAGCTGCGTAGCGACGTTAGCTCTGCCTAATGTGGCTACCGTTAGCCATACAGAGTTACCCATGTGTGCCCTGGTGTCCTCATGTTTCCTTACTTTCTCAGACAGGTGCTTCATATCCCTCACTCCCGTAACTGTCCATGCTGGATTTGTCCACGTAAAAAAACGAAATAGAGCATTAGCATGTCTGCACCAGCTAGCCAGGCCTTTCTGGTGGACCAGCTATGAGACAAGCCTCATACGCTGCTTCCCTTTCCGCTAACCTGCTGTCTGATTGCCAGGTCAGGTTGATTAGATTTGAGGATGCTCAGTGGCTACATTTTATGTCATACTTCATATTTTTGGCTAAGCTGCTAGTCAGACCGCCTCCTGTGGGCGATTCCTCCATCGCCCCAGAGCCGCTGAGACACCAGACAGATGTGTAGGAAAAGCATATATGTTGCGCAGATGATTTTCTATCATATTTTACACATATGACTGGGTGCACTCCATATTTCAAGCACACAAATATTGACAATTTGTTTAATTTATTATTAGTAGTAGTAGTAGTAATGTTTTTTATGGCTCAAGGCCTCAAGGAGGGCGACGCCCAAGTGCCTCTATTGGCCAGCCGCCATTGATGGATGCATTCAATAGTTTGGAGGCTATAGATGTTAGTGCACAGTGGTTCTGCAGAATCTGCAGTAAACTAAGTTATTCAAATAGCACTTTTAAAAACTAAATTTAGCCTACAAAGTTCTTCACAATAAAACCATTACATATTAAACAGGCAGGACAAGAAAGTGAATTTACAAAACAGAAATAACATTTTAAAAACCATCAGTTAAGAGAATGTGAAGGAATATAAGTGAAATTCAATTGAATGGGATGATCTATTAGTAAACTCTTCCAAAGACAACAAACGCTTGGTGTCACTTCATTTTAAGTCGAGATCTGGAAAGAAAGAAATTATACAAGTACATGATAAAAATGTACAAAAGTAGAGGGAGGGAAAATGTTCTCATAGCAAAACAACAAAACTGCAAGTTGCTGTGTGGGACAAACCAGGGACATTGTGATCACGTGGCACCTTTGGCTCCAAGGCCACGGGGATGATCCGAATGAAGAGGCATTTCTTATCATGTATACCTGTGTGATTATTGTTAACACCATGTGAATAAACTGAGTGGGGTGATCTACAATGTGCCGCCAGACATACAAGCAAAGCTGCATAGGGGTGACATTTCCCCCCTTATTCTGCATGTGTGTGATACATTTAATGAATATTGGAGTACAACTCTTCACATTTTGGTGCGCAGTCACTGTGAAAATGCAAATACGGAGTGGACGTTAATTTCTGAAGCTTAATACACTTCAGGTCTCCACAAGCACTGTTGCCTAAAGGGATCTTAGTTTTCAGCATGCCTTTTAATGAACTGGCCATACTGAAACGTTTCTCTCCCTTGTGGCTTGATGTTTAAGTAGATTTATCATTACGGTAAGAACAGGCGAGTCACTTCCTCTTTCCTCCTTATAACCTGGAAACGTGTCTCTTCAACAAAGGAAGGACCATTTTTACTCACTTGGAACAAAAAAAATCACATCCCCTCTAATATAGTCCACTAAAACAACAACAAATAACTCTAACCCCCCGCCCATCTGTTCTCTTCCTGCTTCTCTGTATGTGTCACTCTGTCACACCTGATCCTCAGGAACATTTCTTAAGTCTGTTGTCTTAACAATCGGGCTTTGACCCCTCCACTCCTTTATGCTGTTGGCCTGAAAATGTAAGATTATTTTATTGCTGCATGACTTTACTGCTGTTCTTGTTGACTCATTTGTGTATGAATTGTGCATAACAGCATCAGCTAATTGCTAAACATGTCTTCTAGCTGTTGAACAATCCAAGTTAATATGCGCAGCAGGAAGTGTTCTTCTTGAACCCAGACTAATATCTGGTTTGGTAAGAAAAGGTCTTATCATTGTCATCTTGTCATCTTTGTGACTTAAGTTTCATGCAGACAACGTCTGAATGGAGGAGTGAGCGAGCCAGATGAACTGCCTTGTAGGAACTGGCTCTGCCTGCAGCTCCAGTCGGTCTGTCACACACACACACACACACACACACACTTGCTGTGTCTCTATCTGGTTTATTACACAGATTTACACATCTGAAAAAAGCCTCCAGTTCACCAAAAAGAGTCATTTGCTTTTTTTCCAGTCAGAGTCAATTCAAATGTCAGAGGGGTGTTCAAAACAAATGGTTAATATTTTACCACTACCAGGAAGTGATTCTCAAAAGTATTTATTTCCTCTTTGTTCTCACAGAAAACAAGCTGCTGAGGAACAGAAGTTGTTCAAGGAAAAATATTGTAACATCACAGGTGGTTGTGGCAGAAGACCAGCAGCTGAGTCTTGTCTTTTATTCCCCACAACAAAGTGGCACAAGGCACAGTTAACACACACACACACACACACACACACACACACAGAGAGAGTGGCAGGCTCCATCTCTCAACATCACAATTTGGCAGGAATCTGTTGTTATAATAAATGTGTTTGCGTGTCTCACAAGTTATCACCCCCAGCTGCAACAGGTAAATAGGAGTTACTTTACATCACGAAAGTCTGTTACCCAAATGTAATCAGCTGTACTCAAAACATGTGGTGAAGAAATAAACTGCTACTTAATCACAATTTCAGCTAACTGAAGAAGAATAAAGTATAACTGAAACCCATGGCTGTTTGAAAGCTACTAAATGATAAAGGTTTGTGGTAAAATCAATAATAATGGACAGAAATTGCACCAGATGTACAAGATACACACGGCCATATAGCCAGGATTTTACTGAGCTCGCAAGTCCAATCAGCCTTCACCCTCAAATCATTTGGGAGAGATCTGAAAATTCTGTATTGCCTTCTATTAATTAGGATATTTTCCCATGTTTAATTAAAAAATGTTATTATATTGATTTATTTTTAAAAGTTGTTTGATTTAAAAACAGTTATATGTCCCACAGTTTCTCTACATGTTGGTCTAAAAGCTGTTTTCTAAGAGTATTCTCCACTCTGCCAGGATTAAATTCTGGTGGAAAAAAAAATGTTAAATTGTTTTATTTTTTCTTTACTTTTCTTGGACTAATTTTAGGACACAGAGAGTCTGAAAAATACTGGTATTTGCCTTTTAACCCTTGAATTTTGTTGACATTGGCTTTACTTCCTCATTGTTTGGGATCCCACAGACCCCACTGCAACACGTAACTTTTAATAGTCATTTTAACAATAATAATTTTTTCCCTTTAAATATAAATATATATATATATGTTTTGGGAGAGGTAGTGCTGTGTAAAAAAGTAATGTTAACATCAATCACTATATAGACAGCAGATGAAAATCCACTGTATTTATCCATGTTTTTCAGCTTGGGTCTCTGAGACTGCAAACAGAGGAAGCATCAAGGTTATAAAACAATGCTAAGTGAGTTTTTGAGATATTAAAGATCTGTTTGATTAAACAGATAATGTTGCTAAAGGCTGTCCTCTTCTGGTAGAAGCTTGTCACAGCAAGATCTTCTCTACATTTTCAGTCATTCATCACTCATAAACATGACTATAAAATACAATGTGTGAATATGTAAATACGAAATCCATAAGTAACGCTCACTCACAGTTGATGAGAACAGGTCATACAGAAAATGGGTTTATTTCTGATACAGCAGGATTTTGTTCGTTGTCTTACATCACATACAAATGTCTCCTTGCATTTAGCATTGAAACATGGTCTTCACCGTTTTGAAATCTACTTGTGTAACTATAACGGTACAGAATGAATCATCAGAAGTTTATATTTTGTTTTGTTTGCACGGATTATCATTGTTTCACAGACACAGTCTACATCAAAGTTTCTTTACACCCCAAAGAAAACCAAAGAAATCTACCACCAAATATGAATCAAGTATACTGGCCAAACAAAAGGACAAAACCTTTGTCTGAACATCCTGAACTGTGGTGCAAAACCTGCCTTTTTGAGGGCATAGAGAAATAAATCTGTAAATCATTCTTTATAGATAAATATATGTAACTCAAAATCAGAACCAAACGAGCTGAGGGGAAATAAATTCAAAGTCATCACTAAATATAAGGCCACAAAAATCAAATGATCAAACTCATGATTTAACATACAATAGATACTGAATATGAACAAAGCACTCATAACTTGGTGGAGTGGATTTACAGTATGTTGTACTGTCACTGGTAGTACCCATGTATGGCACAGAGAAATAGTTTTACTGACAGAAGTCTGTGGATTCTGCTGGTATCAGTGGTGACGCAGTAACTCGCCTGCTGTTCAGAAGTGAGTCGTGGATGTGCTGATGAATGAATTGATCTGCTTACCCTGCTTCCTATAACATAATTATGCCGACACACCACTGAAATAAAAGAATATGCGTGTCAAATAAATATCATTACAGCCATATACAGATTCATTAACAATATTCACATTCAGTAACACAGAGTTATCAACAGAGTCATCCCCCGATATGCACGTCTGAGACAAAAACACACAAAAGCAAGAGCAACCTAATGCAGTTTGAGTACTCACATGGACACACGTGAAGGCAGACGAGCAGCAGCTGTGCAGGTCATGTGTGTTTATGTGCAGGTTAATCTATATGCTGCTTTCACTTTAAAACACCATAAAGCTGACTATAATGGATTTAGCCCAAGTTGACGACTACATGCAGAAATTGGTGGTTTGGTTAGTTTCTGCATCCTACTGTAAACAGCACCAGAACACGATGAGGGCAGTTAGAGAAAACCTACAAACAGCGTCAACGTCAATGCAGCTCCGAGGGTGGCAAAGTATGCAACAATGTTGGCAAGATCTACCAGGATGCATGCAGTTCAGGCAAACGAGAGCCTGTTGTGCGCTTTAAAATATTTAAAAAGGGCAGCTTCGGCGCTTCGGGTTGCCACACGGGGAGGAGAAACACGCCACAGATATCAAAAGATTTCCAAAATGAGGCAGTAAGAGGACGTGTGACAGAGGAAACTCCAGTCCTTTTGAGTTGTTCATGATTAATACCGACTGGGCCGCTCACACAAACACACACACACACACACAGTATGTGTGCAGGTTCACACACACATGTACACACTTTATCTGAGTATCAAAGTGCCTCAGCATTGCTCACAAATTAAAAGGGAGAGCAAACCATTAAAGTGAATTATAGTGACATGAATCTGCCAGCTGTGATTGTTCTCAAACATGGCTCTGTTGCCGAACGAAAAAAACTAAACAAAGAGGAAGTGCAAGTGACACAGAACAGTTCTTTGCATGGACGACTGACAACTGAAAGACATACATCAACAAAAAGTCCTATTTGACTCATTGCTGACGCAGTGGAGTCACACATAACTTGGTACAGCACCTAGAGACTAACATACAGTACATTGCACCTAAGGACAAGAGGTGGACACAGGAAAAGCAAGTGTCTGCTGGGATTGCTTGCGGTTAGTGTGCATTTGTGTGTGTTTGTGTGTGTGATTGGTTAAATATGAAGTACATGAGAATCTGATTTCAATAAGCGCTGAAAACTATTAGGAACCCCAACAGACTGAAAACCAAAGCCCAAAATCTCCCCTCAAACCCAAAATCTTGCTTTTAACCTATCAATCAAAACCCTTGTACCTAACTCGCACCCCCATTCCCAAAACAAATCAAAAGTTGGACGGGTGTGGCTGCTGGCGGCTCCAGTCTTCTTCTTATTTCTTGTTCTTGAGTTGATTGGCCAGCCAATCAAGACCCTCATAGAGGCCGTCGCCGCTGGTGGCGCAGGTGGCCTGGATGTACCAGTTGCGGTGACGCAGGGAGTGTAAGCCCAATTTGTCTGTGATCTCGGCAGCATTCATGGCGTTCGGTAAGTCCTGTCAAAGAGGTGAGAGTTCAGTGAGGACAGAGTAAGTCAAGGAATAGTGACGAGGCTTTCTTGTGACCCTAAAGACAGGACAGATGATGTCTTTTTTTTAATTGTTTGGGTTGCTACAGCCAGCAGGCCGATCACTTAGCTTCATATTTAAGGGACAGATATGAGAGTGGCATCAATCTAACTCTCGGCATGAAAGCAAACAAGCCTATTTCCCTAAATGATGAACTCTAGTAAGTGATCACCAAAAGCAAACAACCACCATTAGCAAAAGAAAGAAAGTGTATGACGAGATATTAATACGTTGCCAAATTGGTAAAATGGCTTGTTTAAAATCTTGCAAAACTATTATGTATCCCCAGTGAAAGTGTGGCTTTGGTTAAAAATGACTTATGTTGGAAAGGCTGTAAGCAGAAAGCTACATTTTACATTTAGGAAATGTTTTTTTTTTTTTTACAATTTAGGAATACTCCTAAATACTCGTAGTTGTGACATTTTGGGATTTTATTTGACAGATTTTGGGTCAAAATTCAGGTCTCATTATTTTGTTATCGTTTAAACTTTGTCCGCTCTGTAGTAGGAAAGAATTAGAGCTGAAATGTTTAGTCAGTCAGTTGATTAGTCGATCAAACAAAATTAATAGGTAACAATTTTGATAACTGATTAATTGTTTCAATCATTCTTCAACTCTTTCAATTCTCTGGTTGAAGCTTCAGTAATGTCAGGATTTGTCTGTTTTATATAATTGTAAATATCTTTGGGTTTTTGACTGTTGGCTGGACTAAACAAGACTCTTTAAGATTATTAAATTATGACGACTTGATGACATTATACAAACCAAACAATGACTAAGAAAAGATTAATAGATAATTAAAATAATCGTTAGTTGCAGCCCTAGACAGAATTACCTTATACGTTAGCATTAGCAGTTGTCTTTTCTGCCTATGGAAAAACGCAACGGCTTCACAAGTAAAAGATGGGATGGATTTAATGTCAGACATTGTCTCGTGTGAATGTATGTTAGCTAGGTTTAAGGTGTTTACAGAGGTATTTTTGAGATGAGGCACTATTTCTTTGGTAATATTAATATGGGGCATTCAAGGTGATTTGATCTAATTCATTGTATGTGTTTATCTTTTTGGTGTTGTTTTTTTTCCCCCTCGACCAACGGTAATTGTAGCATTGATGACCCGAGGCTTTCTTCTCTGTCTCTGCTGTGTCAAATTGTAAATGTAAATGAAACTACAATGAAAATGCAGTAAAATATTTAAATCACAAAAAGAGCAGGTTTTTATCAATAGCAGTTAATATTGTCTTTGAATTTTGATCACAAATAATTACTTGAAGTAGAATTTTACCTAAAAGATACAAAGAGGTGGGCTCATGTAGGTTGACCCTCTTGTGCATTAATTTACATGTACTGTGTATATGTGTGTGTATATGTGCAGAACAGTTATGGTTTCTTGCCTGTTTATTGGCAAACACAAGGAGGACTGCATCCCTCAGTTCGTCCTCAGCCAGCATCCTCATCAGCTCCTCTCGTGCTTCGTTCACACGCTCTCTGTCATTACTGTCCACCACAAAGATTAGACCTGAAAACAGTGAGAGGAACAAACGAAATACTTGAGTGTGTCTCTAATGAGTGTCTTTATAGGCCAGTGTTACCCTTTGATTAGCTCTGCTCACCCTGTGTGTTTTGAAAGTAGTGTCTCCAGAGGGGGCGGATCTTGTCCTGCCCACCCACGTCCCACACAGTGAAGCTGATGTTCTTGTACTCCACTGTCTCCACGTTAAACCCTGAAAACAAGAGCGGGGTCATACAACATGTAAAGCAAACACAGTGGGCATGACAATACTTTGCAACTAATGATATTTTGACTGTGCACGTACCAATGGTTGGGATTGTGGTGACTATTTCCCCCAGTTTGAGCTTGTAGAGGATCGTTGTTTTTCCTGCAGCATCAAGCCCCACCATCAAGATCCTCATCTCCTTCTTCCCTATGAGGCTCTTCAGCAAATTCCCGAAAATGTTCCCCATGATTCAGATGAAGTTCTTAAACTTGAGTGTGCGGCTACAATCCTGATTCTGGATGCCTTTCTGCAAAGTTTCACTCGTCCAGCGGGGATCGATAATGAAGGAGGGCTGAAAGGACACAAGTAACCATTTAGTCATACTTGTATGTGCGTTGTTATATTGCGAGGTAAACATCCAATGAAAGATGCTGGTCTAAATGATTAACATGTTGGATTAAGAGCGGATTGTTAATAAGCTAAACTGTCTGTAAGGGCTTTGCTAATTACAATGAAGGGAACGCTCCAGGTCACCTTCTCTCACCTTTCTAAAAAAAAACACACCACCACGCCAGAAAATCTCACCTCTACATGCACAGCCGAAGACAGGTGCAAGCTAAGCTAATCGCCCACAGCCATCATCACAGAGAGGGTGAAGGAGATGCATGTATGTGCCATGACTCCAGGCTGCGGCACAATCTGTTCAGACCCTTCTCACTGCTTTTTTTTTTCCTCCTTCAAATGTTAGCCTGCAACAACGCCAAGCCCTCAGAGCACATGCAAAATGTCCTACATTACCAGGCCTGGCTTGAACACATTCAGTGAAACCCCACCACAAAGCCACCTGGACTAAAACTGAGACAGAAGAACATATGTTCCCTGTAGTTTGGATTTGCAGCCACATGTAGGTGACAACTATTCTAAATAGTGTAAGAGGCCAAAAATGCTTTGCAAATATAGTTGTCATCAAAGGATAATACAATTAAAGTTTCCTAAATACTTTCTTAAAGTGGAACTGCACATACTTCTGCACATATCCACTTACTAGCTTTCTGAGCTTGCAATCACATATTACTAGCCTGATGACCACATTGATTAGCCATTTCATTTCATTCACTCAGAGGTCTGAAACCAGGCTAGTATCTTATGGTCTACACATTTTTGCTACTTTTCAACACAGCAAATGTTTCAAACATCTTGTGCTAACAAGTATAAACAAATGGACATGTAAAGAATACAAACTGCTAAAGTTAAAAGTGAGATGTTGTGTCTTCTAAATGTACAAATACATCTTTGGACCTTGTGGTATGGTGTGGGGTATGTGCTATGTGAAATGCCATAGTGAATTATGAAGTATGTGTATATTTCAATGTGGAAAAGAGACAAGGTGGTTCAATTTATATCAGTATATACACACACATATATACATATATATACATATATATATATATATATATATATATATATATATATATATATATATATATATATATATGCTTATCATGAGAGTGCACTGACTTGACAACAGTGAGGGATTCAGAGAATTAACAGACTCAATGAGGTGAAAAATAAAAGATAAAATAGAAATAATAAAGTCGTCAGCACATAGTTATGAGACTAGCTGCAGCCCTGTCCATGGTGCTGAAGAGGATCGCCCCACCAGCTCCTATCCCCTCACAGATGCGTTTACAGGTTTTAACATGAGCTCTTAAAATGATTTATCTGGGAGCAGGGCCACGATATGCCGGCCTGATCATGTTAATTCAGCTCCGGGTGACTCAGGTTACGTTAGCCAGGGATGCTACGGTGGGTATCGTTACGGCTATCCTGTCGTTATTAGTCGTTAACATCGGCCCCGCACATCTCCCGCCTTGGCTGAAGATTCACACTTAATTTCACCGACCAAGCTTGGTCATTTCCTCTTTATCTGATCTGTTATACACTCATGTATCGGTCTAGTTTAGCTTTAATCGCCGAATCGTTGAGACGTAACGGTAGCTAGCGTGTCTGCCGTACCGATCCACCCCATTCATCCATCCGCGCATCACCTCAGCGGGCATCCTGCTGCCAGCGAGCCGCCCGCCGCTGCTTCAGCCCGGACAACACTGAGGCTACACAACCACCACGGGACAGACAACAAACACTCCGTTATTTCATCAACTGCCGGGACCTACATGTATATTACCGGGGTGATGGTGGTGCCAGTAACCTCACTTACCTTAGCTGAGTAGTCCTCTAGTGAATGTCTCACGGTATTTTCCGGGGGACAACGCAGCAGCAAACGAGATCTCGCGAGAGTCGAGGTCAAAACCAACCCAAAATTTAGTTGACACTCGATTTGAAAGGACGTTTGAGCAACCAGATTTGAACATGTCGTATATCCGTTTTTGGCACATTGTCACCTCAGTCCAGATTTGTTTTAGAAAATGCATAATTATATTTTTATATATTCCAAACAGTGTCGCTGTAAATTGGGCTCTGCACAGGTAAGTGACTTTGGTCTCTCTTGTTTTTACTATTGGCCCATTATTTAATTTCATGTCTGTGAGTACCCGTCCAAGACTTAAATACTCCTTCAGACTTTCATCTTACTGATTAGTTATGGACACATCTAAACACGAACTGCAGGTTTTGGGGACCTGAATGCATTAACAGCTGCCATTTTGGTCCACCAGCACAGGTGATTTAACTTATTTTGGCTTGTTAGACCTCCTCTCAGGACTTTGTGGATGTGTACAGACGTTGATTGACATCTGCCACACTCTCCTAATGGCGTTGTTGAGTGGGATAAATTACACCTTTATCATTCTTATTGGTATATTGGTCATTTGCAGCAAAACTCTGCTCACCTCCAATCTGAGCAGATGCCTAATCAGAATAAGTAAAAACACCTATGTGGGTGTGCAGGGTACTTAAATCTCTATAGGAAAACTTTGCTCTTGTTTACACGGGAAAAAAGGTTTAAGGTGGTCTCAGATAGCACAACCCTTATCAATGATGTTAGAAAGTTTGTTTGCAATTATTTGAATTAATACATTTACATTTGAGGACTTCAAAAGGCATTTTAGTCCAGACATCTCCCTCTGCTTTGGGCCTGTGTGCCCCCACTGTAATAATAATAACAATATAAATAATATATATAAATAAATCTAGAAACTGTCCTTACCATTTAAGCTTTATTGGGTTTGCAGTTAATAAATTAAAAACAATTAATTCCTATACAGTGAACCTGGGGCCTTGGGAGCTCTGAGTATCTGAGGCCTTATGGCAATTGCCCTTCTTGCCTGCTTGGTAATCCGGCCTTAGTAACAACAGAATAATCATGAACATGCTGGTGTACCTTAATCATTAAAGCTTCTATACTAGCCTATTTAGTTCTTCAAATGTGCTATTTCATAAGATAATTATGTTTTTATAATAAAAACAATTTGAGTAGATTAATATAGGCTAACTGAAATACAAATTATAAATCAACTTACATGTTAAAATTGATAATATACAGTATATGTATCTTCTATCTTTTCAACAGTGTAATAGAGTGGATCATAGTATGTTTTGAAGTACATTTTTGCAGGACGGGTTCACGCAACAGTCACAATACTAAATGCTGAGAAGCATCACCAGCTTCTGTCATTCAGACACTGCAAACCAGCTCAGGAGGTTTTCCAAGAGATGGCCAAAAGCTACAGGCTTGCTTCACCGAATTTTAAGTAGTTGTATGCTAATTAGCATCAAGTTCAGCGCTGATGTGTTAACTGGAAATTAACTGAAATTACAAGACTAAGAATTTTGAAGTTGTAATAAATCTAACTGCTACTGAGCCTGACATCCTGTTATATAAAGTTCCTCTTGTATGTGTGAAGTTACTGAGTTTTCAGGAAATGGTGAATCGGTCTTCAGTATTGCATAACACTTGTGCAATAATTTCATCCACAGATGGGGAACAAAGTAAAGTTTCTAAACTGAAGTACATGAAATGATCATGCAATCATTAGTATAAAATGTTGCATAAATGGTTGAGAGCATTTCAGTGTGACATAGTCCTGATTTACGGTGTTGTAATATGACTCATAATGACAGATCAGAGCATGATGACATGGTTGTACCAACTATTACCACAGATAATCTAATACCTGTTGGTAGCCTACATGAATCTTAAAACCTACGAGCATTTTGATGCAGTAGTTGAATGTGGTGATGGGGCAAAATCATATATTTAAAAAAGAAATACTGTGGTTTTACCAGCATATAGTCCCATATCTGCTTCTGTGATCTAAGGAAGGAAGGAGGTTTTATCTTTAGTTTGCACTCAAAGATGAGTCATTAATTTCTATTTCAGTGCTGCAGTGTGACAGTGTTTACCATTCTTGATCATACACCTAATTCAGTAAAGGGACTCTGTATTTCCTGTAATTTCGGCCATTTAGTTTTATATTGACGGCAATGCTTTAACACATTGTGACCTACAAACTTGTTCACCAGGGTTCTGTGACTAGACATGAATTAGCAGCGTGACATGACACCTATCATTGAGCAGCACCATCAAACAAAGCTTAACTCTTAGCTTTAACTCCTCTGCATGAAAAACTATCCTTGGGCTAATACATGAGCATGTGGCACAAATACTGCAATCTGCGCCAGTGACACTTCCATGATATCCTGCTGGCAAACAGAGGACTTGAGACAGTTGGTGATTTAAATGCAGTTGTAAATGTAGTTTTGCAGACCATTGTTGCAAATAAAGCTAGGGGCTGTGGGAGTAATTTATGGATGACAACAACACAGCTGACAAGGTGAAATGAACTGAGTCCTCAGGCAAAAATGCTATCCCTTTAATACAACAGCTTTGGGATTTCCAGACACCCTGTCTCTCAGTTTGGCATGTACGACTCTGAGTTTGAGATTTTAGAGGGTGACAGAGGCAGAGTGACGAAATTATAATGTTGCCTATCTGAAAATGAACATTATTGTACAGGAATGGAGGAATGGATATTACTGAAAAGAGGAAACTCTCCATTTATACTAATGCACATTTTTGTTTCTTTCTCTTGAAGCTCTCATAACTTTTTACAGAGTCCAATACAGCAGTTCTTTCTCTTCTTCTGATATCACTTCTATGGTTAGGAGGAACAAATGATTGACCATTAAATTTGTTAAGAGACTGTAATGTACATGTGCCTACAAGTAAAAAAAAAGCTTGGAGTTTAGAAATGTGCATAAATGGTGTTTTTACAAATTGTTTTATTATGTGACTTGGAGTTGAAGTATATTGTTGTAGAAATTTCTGTAATAAAGTGAATTAAAATAAGCAGTCGTCTTTCAGCGTTTTATTACTGTTTTTCGTATGCATACAGGGCTCATGCCTTCACAAGACAAAAGACCCCAGAAAATGTTACAGTCCACTCTTATAGATAGCAGTGACATAAAGTGAAAGCTGTATTTAACAGAGATCCTTACAAGAACTCGTAACAAAGTACACCTGGCTGTCTTATCTTCCCTCCTTCCTCCAGAGAGTTTTTTAAATTTATCTGTGTGAGAGTCAAAAAGATAAGATCTTCTCACAGGAAAGGGAGAAGATGCTTTTGATTTAAGGCCTCTGCACACCGAAGGTCAAACTGACCTGTGAGCTGACCTGCACACTTAGAGGAGATGAGACACAGCCACATCACACTTAAACATTGTATCTAGTTAATATATAAAATATAAAAAGTAAACATGGGAATAATATAAGCAGTAAATATGGAATTCACACCACATATATCTACTACACCTCTGTAATAAAAACATGGAACTATTAACTGTTTAACCATTTAGAGGCACGTACAGGCCAACTCATTTTCTAGTTTGTAGGGCAGCCTATTTGGCACTGCATCACATTTTCTCCACTGGAAAGCACCTTGTGCTTCATACCTGACTGGCTGACATTTCATGATCCTGTTAACAAGTCACCAAGGGTTTCTGCCTGACAGGATCTGTGAGTCATAGGTGAAGAAAATTGGTTCAACATCACCAGCGGTTTTGAGAGCTTCTCCTGTTCTTACTAAATAACTGTAAGAATCATATAGAGTATGTTGCTGACTTAATCGACTTTGTATGTGACAACACAATGTGTGTATAATTTTGCACTTTTATAGCTACTCTCATGTAGATTTTCATTTTAGTTTTTGATTAGACTTTCATTGGTTGTTTAATACCACACATCCACTCTTACTCTGAGCAATGTGCTCCTACAGGAACACAAAACAGCTTTGGTGGTTCATTTATTATTTTGGCCTTTCTTAAGGGTTTGAAGTGAGCTCCTTTGGGAAATAGGTGATGTAGGCTAATGTATTGCCTTGCACCAATCAGAGTTTAGCAACATTTGAATCCAAATTTGATGACATCTGTGGGGTTGTTTGCTTATGCTGCCTGACCACGGCTGAAGCAGATCAGCTGAGTTTTTGAGTTAAAACTCTTGATAAATAAATGTGGGGCTTTCTTTTCCGAACTTGAACTTATTATTGCACATTGAGACATACATATTTAATGCTACAGATAAATACTTTTTCGAAAGAAAAAAACAACTGTCACAGGCTTAAATACATGTTCTCTATCGCATATTTGACATCACTTCCGGTCTTCTAGCTATCATCTTTACATTTCTGCAGTCAGCAGCTGTGGGCTAGTAAAGGACTAGCAGCGACGTGGCGTCTGCGCAGCAGGCTTCAGCGGGGAGGGGAGGAGAGGGGAGGGGAGGTGTCTGCTCCTGACAATCTCTCCAGCATGGAGCAGCAGAGCCGGGCAGAAGCCGCGCAGCGCCGCCCCCCAGCGCCTCCGCACAGCGCCGCTTCCGCTTCTCACCCGCGGCAGCCCGATGGCATGCTGGCGGAATGTTTGAGGCGGGCTCTTCAGGGAGACCCAGGTGTTGGGACAACGTCCACGGGCCGCTAGTCCTTATCGCTCCAGTATTATAACACATCAGCATTACTAGGTGGTGAGCCATTTTGGACTCACTGGTCAGACTGTGCAGCTCGGCTCTCTCTCACCCTCCGCTGCTGTGTGTAGAAGAAGCCTGCACGGAAGTTGTTGGATGGCAGCTCTTTTCCACAAGTTCACGATGAAGACCAGCGTTTTTCTGCTCCTGCTGGCAGCTTTCACCTGTGGACTCGCGCAGGCAGAAGAAAACGCACCCGGGGAGCTGCAGGTGGAGACCTTGGTGAGCGAGACACATGTATACCAATGTAACACAGTCCACTGCAGGAACACAGCAGCTCTAACACATTAACACCCACCGGCAAATAAATGCAACCGTGTTAACAGTTTACTCTTCTGACCCAAGGTGAAACCCGAAACTTGCTCTGTATTTTCCACAATGGGAGACACGCTGCAAATCCACTACACGGTAAGACAGAGAATGTCTTCATTGTCGACTCCCTTTGTTTCTGATAAAACAATCCAGTCCTCCATGTGTGCATTTTACAACAATTTGTAGGGAAACTGGTCCAGCTGATGACGAACGCAGCTATTGTCTATGTGGCACCGTCTGCATGACCCATGTGGACACCGCGGTGCATTTACACACTGAAGATGAATAACAAACAGCTGATAGGGAGGCCGTTGTGACTGAGCACGAGACAGATTGTGGCTTACTGTCTGCCAGTGTGGTTTATTTGGTTTTGATCTCGTGCGTGAGAAGATCGCCTCTGCTTCCGAGGTGGAGTGATGGGGCGGTGCAACACGTCAGCAATAACAGCGCTGTCTTTCAGTGGAGCAGCTCCCCGACCAGTTCATCCATGCATTGTGCTTGAAGCTCGTGGTTTTCAGTCCTCACACATGAACTTAAGCTGCATGGCACAGCAACAAAGTGCGTAATGTCAGGTAGTTTGCTCATTAGTCCCAATTTGTGCCTCTGATGTACATTGGAGTCACAGAGCTCTGGAAAACCCAGAAGCCGTTTAACAACACAGTGCTGTTCTGAAAGTCTTTCCAAAATCCTCAAGGACTCTTCTAACCATCTGGATGAAAAGATATTTAGTACAATAAAAAAAATAAAAGCATTTTTGGTGGTAGCCGGAAATGACATATCTCCAAAATTAAACATTTTATTATCAGTTATCTTAGTATATATTGATGTGTCTTTCCAATATTTTAGATTTCCACACAAAATAGTGCGTTAATAATTTGCTTGTGTTCTACAAAAAGAGCAAGGCGATATGTCATTTCTGGCTGCAAATACAGTCGCAACAATCTTTTCTTATCATCCAGCAGACGGAATATTTTTTCATCCAGATGGTTAAAATAGTCCATGAAGATTTTGGAAAGACTTAGAACAGCAGTAAGTGTTGTTAAACGACCTTGTGGGTTTTTCAAACATTGCCTGGTAGCTTAGCTTAGCTCTACATACAGTATGAAAAGAACATAAAGAGTAAAATATGCTAAAGTATGTTTTTGTTTACTAAGGTTTTTACCTTTGGGAACAACTACTCTTCATAACAAATATAGCTACAGTAGAATCCAAATATGCAGTACATACACTAGCCTAAATAATACAGGTACAATATCACTATTATAACACAACATAATATCATCACATCAAATCTCAATATGACCTAGAATTAAACAATGTGAGTAGGGAATAAGCGAACTAATAAAGTTTGTGACTTTCTATTTTAATAGAAATGACCTAAATGCAATTGGAGATGACCTAGATCTCAACTGTAGCTGAAAACACATGTATATTTGTCCTAACATGGACGCTGGAACTGTCTGTGTATTTTTAATAATATATTGGATAACTTATTCCTCTCCAATGCACCTGCCCCTAATAAGGCATCAAAATAATAGCCCGATTAGGCTCAGAGTGCTTACTAATTCATAATTTACCCTTAAAGATTTAGCTCTTTGTTGAAACACATGACACAGGTGAGTTACTGCTGAATGAAAGATTGTCTCATAGAAATCGCCAGATAACTGAAAGTTTCTTTGAGCACTGTTGGTCACATTATCAAACGACAGCTATAAACAGGAAAGAGTTTTGAGCATAAAAGATCTGGCAGAACTACAGTGACACTGTATGTAAAGACAAGTATACAGTGTGCTGTCTGCTACAGGTGTTTAATTTGTCAAGATGTAGGCCATTCGTATTACATCTATGTATACAGTTCCAATGTGAAAGTCTTAAATATCTGTCAGCTAACTTATACCAAGTCCTTAACTTTACTTTCCAACTTTATAGGAATTGTTGGAAAATTTGGGAGATACACTTATTTGGATTCTTGCCGAGAGAGGGATGAGAAAACAGATCCCACTCTCACATCTGCCTGTTAAATGTAGCAGGAGCCAGCAGCCGGTTAGCTTAGCTTAGCACAAAGACTGGAAAAGGTGCTGGTAGGCGGATTTTGTTACTAGAGCAGGCTAGCTGTTTCCTCCAGTTTTCAGTCTTTGTGCTAAGCTAAGCTAAGCTAACCAGCTGCAGACAGTAGCTTTACTGTACAGACATGAGAATGGTATCGACCTTTTCATCTAACTCTTGGCAAGAAAGCAAATTTTCCAAAATGTCGAACTATTCCTTAGATATGAACAATGAGTGTATTTTTTATTTATTTATCAAAAATGCTAATATATAGGTTGTCCACAATTTCCTAAGTATTTTTTACATGTTGTATCTTCAAGGCTTTGAGTCTCTATTGCTGTAAAAATACATCAAAACCACAATATTTTCATGTTTTCTTTAAAAAAAAGAAGTCAAATCTACGTCTATAAAGTGTGCGCCAAATGCACAAATGACTCAAATATGAACACACTCGAACAAATTAAGCTGTGAAATCTCTCTGTATTTTTCTTTCATGTCACCATCTCATGCCGAACATTGTATGTGTCACTCTCTAGGGTAAACTGTTGGATGGAAAGGTGATTGACTCATCACTATCCTTGGACCCTCTTGTTGTCGAGCTGGGGAAGAGGACAGTCATTGCAGGTAAATTAACAGTAAATCCTTTTGTCTTGCTCAATCACTGAGACTTTGATCGGCTCACATTTGAGAGATAACCAGGGACTGTGCTCGCTTTGCTGATTCACTTTCTCTGTGTGATTTGCTTATCAGGTCTGGAACAAAGCTTGGTTGGCGTGTGTGAAGGGTAAGTGAAAAGTAAAGGTCCACTGGGAAGAAAGAGCTTTGCAATAAATTAACTTTTCAGCAGCTCCATGCAGTCATGAATCACTTAAAAAAAATATCACAGTTAATAGTTTTGTGATGAAAATCTGAGAAATGTGTTTTGTATTTCTCTTTCTCTCATTCAGGCAAAAAATCAAAGCCACTATTCCATCTCACCTTGCATATGGAAAGAAAGGTTACCCTCCTACAATTCCAGGTACTGAACAATGTTTGCACCTCACTGAGCAACTTCACAACTATGATCACATACTTTAGCACAATCGCACTGAACATATGTTTAAGCATAAGGCTGGTGTTATTCTATATTTGTTTTTATATATGTTTTCTTATTGTCAACAAATCCCATTAAAAAGACCAAAACCACCAATGTGTTAGTCCGCCTCTCAATATGTTATGACTTCCCTACCCTGTCTGTCGCACTCAGCCCCAAACCCATTGTGTCCTACTGAAGAAATGTGTTAAGAACTGGTCACAAATATATAGCTTCATTTTTAAAAAAGGGTTCGTAATTTCCTAAAACAACGGGAAACTGTAATTTTAGCAGCTGACGCTTCTTAAACTGGAGTAAATAGTGCATTTGTTGGGGACTGATGGATTAATACACACTAGTGAGTATTGTCTTGTAGTGTATGTGGGAATGGCTCAAATTAAACTACAGTGCCCATGTTTATCGTAATGAAGGCACGCTTCACCCATTGTTTGGCACAGAAGAATAAGATATAGCAGGCAACAATATTTGTTAGTACAATCAATTCATTGTTTGTTTTGTTCTTTTCATGGGATTTTTTTCACCACTCTTTCCTTAAAATATATGTTAGTGACCGTGTTTTCTTTTTTAGATGTTATGTAATATTATTTATTTTATCTTACATGTCATATCCTCATTTATTTACATATGCACATAATATAGATGGGTGCAAAATTAAAGGAAAAACCTGATCAAAACCTGATGTGACAAAACACTGAACATGAACTTGATCTGCCCTAGGTGATGCTGCTCTTGAGTTCGAGGTGGAGGTGGTTTCTCTGACGCAGCAGACGCCGTGGCAGAAAATGGTCAACGATGTGTTCCCCCTCGTGTGTTTGGCCCTGGTGCCCACTCTGCTCGGCTTGGTGGGACTTTACCTCTACAAAAAGGCCAATGCCGAGAAGCCTAGCAAAAAGAAGGTGAAGGATAAGAAGAGCAAGAAGAAATAAGGACAAAGCACAGAACTATTTAAATAAAAAAGAATTATTGTATTTTGCGTTATCCATGTTTATTTAGTATTAACACATGCTTTTAATATGTGTATTAACACCTGGAATGAAGGTATTTTGAAAATACAGCAGTTACCTTGTAAGTTCAGTGTTTAGAGTATGTGTTGTACTATTAACAGCTTCAGTAACAGTGTCTGTAGGTGATAGTGGGCTGAGACGATGAGACTTCATGAACAGGTATCCAGAAACAACAGCAGCGGCAGAACATTATGATAGTAAATGGCTGCATTTATATAGCGCTTCTATCCAAAGCGTTTTACAATTTGCCTCTCATTCACACACACACACACACACACACACACAGACTCACTCGAGCTACCATGCAAGGTCTGACCATTGGGAGCAATTTGGGGTTCAGTGCTGCTGGACAGGAGAAGGTGGGGATCACATTGCAACACCGGCTCAACCTCCTGAGCCACAGCTGCCCCCCCATGCCACAACTGCAATAAATAAATTGGGCTCTGTACTACAGAAATACAAACTGTCTTTGGTCCTTTAGATGGTGGCTCTATTACAAACAAATCTTTCCATGACAATAAATATTTTTAATAGAGAAAGCACAAGCAGAAGGAAAAAGATATTAGTAAACAGGAACAGGATATCGTGTTAAAGTTAATGTTAGAACAGCTTGCAAAACGCTGCACTGACATTTTCTTTGGGTGTTTTGTGTGTGAATGTATTAAATAACAGCTTGTGCAAAGACCTGCTCGTTTATAACCAGGCAAAGGGCAGACAATTTAGAAAGAGCACCACTGAGTTAATAGCTTTATGTAGAAACACGAGTAATTACCATAGAGATGATGTGTTACTAAGAGATATTCTTTGGAGATGATGGGAGCATCATCTGAGGGATTTGACTAAATAAACTCTGTCTCCCGTTTTGAGGAAGACCAGCAAGAGACCCTGAAAACTAACTGAATAATTAAGCTGTAATGCTAACTGCTTACAGATTCTTCCAAAATATTACATCTGCTTATCTGCATCTCCTGCAGCTTTTCCTTTTTGTATGTCAATCTCTTGAGCACTACATTGTCACTGGAGCAAGGTGACTCAAAAGCAATCTGATGATCTCCTGTAGCTTTATTGCAACTCCACAGAGCCGTTTGGATCTGATGCCACAGGTACCAAAGCTTGACCTACCACTGGATCCACGGTGATGATCTAAGACAGAGAGGAGAGGGAGACTCATGTTAGAAGGGATGCAAAAAAAGTTGTCTCCAATTGTATCATGAGCACTGCTGTTTCCCATTATCCCATTTACTACAAGTCACATAGAGACTTCCAACATAAGACATATTGTTGAATTTTTGATTTTTCTACCTTCCAGGCAGCCTTTGATTCTCACAATGTATGAAAATCTTGAACTCTTAAAAACTTTATTGAGTTAGGTTATCCATTGCAGTGAAGACTATGACTATGACTATGTTTAATTTTCCTAAAAGTTACATTATTCTTGTGTGGAAATGCAGTGCAGACTTCTGTGATCAGTCTATACTTCCAGTTACGTTACCACAAAGTTAAACTCACTTTCAGTAAGTTATCTGACTCAAGTCTGCAAATGAATTTTAGAAAATTAGAAAATTAGAAAGTAATGGCTGCCTCAAAGGTAAGACAAATACACTGTTAAATCTAAAACATTACAGCATGCTTTGGAAAATTACTATAATGTAACGTTTACATAATTTGTAATAATTCAGTTGTAAATTCATGTAAAACTATGAAATGGTCACCTTTTCATACTTTTGTAAGGCAAGTATTTACAGTACAATTCAAGTGAAACAAGTGAAAATATGAGGCCAATAAAACACAGCAGGTTGATTCATTTCAATCACATTTCAGTCACAAACTGAGTACTAAACTTTACCTATCTTTTTTAAATGCATTGTTTTGCCAGACATACTATTTTAACACATTTTATCTAACGTATTGAGTAAACTCCGCTCACCTGGGTGCCGCTTAGACAAAAACCTTGAGTCCAATGATATCCCTCCGCGAATAAAAGATTATTAATTTTCCTGAAGAAAATGAGTGTAGTTTGTTTGTTTGTTTGTTTTGTTTAAATTGAGCACAGAAAACACACGTTTGTTAAAATAAATAAATAAATAAGACATGGACGAGCTTGTATTTTTGATAAAAATATTCGGGGGCGGAGCGGATAGCACTACTTCTCGCAGTACAACCTCTTCCGGTCCTCTTTCCAGCTTCCCGTGCAACATGGTGAGTGTGTTTCAGTGTCGGCCGTATTGCGAAAACAGAATAAACTGGCATTTTATTAGAAAAATAACACATAATTATCTCTTCTTAGGTCTTTTGATCATATAGCTAAATCACAATGTGGGGAATAGTCCGTAGATGTCATTCAAGTTGATTAAAAAATGATTCTGGGCCTAATGCTAGCTGTTAGCAGGCTAACCGTTTTGTGCATGTGTTCCTGTGAACTAGCAAAGAATGCTACTGTTAATGTGCGGAGAAACTCGGCGAAACAGTCTGGATTCAATATATATCTTAGCCTCTCATGATGATGTATATTAACGCATTAGTCAAATAAAACGGGAACATTTTAAATTTATATATGTATTTTCAAGCCTGTGTTGCAATGGCAGCCGGTTCGCGACACCGCAGCCATCACATGCATTAAATAAAGCGTAAAGTTTCAAGATGCACAAGCTAAGTGACAGTAGTCACTCCACTAAATACTGATAGATAATCTCCTAATTATAGATATTTTGTATTGGCATGGCGGATTGGACTACCAAAGTGTAGGAGTTTCTTTTGTCATTTTCAGCTGTTGTATGTTCAAAAGGCAGTATTTAAAGTTAGTATAACGTTACAGGTCAGAAACGCCAGAAGCGATGTTAGACTTTACTCCATTAATTATTTCCTGTCAAAATAAACATTTGTGTAATTGAAATAGATGCAGCATTTTTAACAGTAGTATGGGGTACATACCCAAGTTTTGGTAAGGATGTCAAACAATACTTCTCACATGTTATCTAAACACAAGCAGCTGTACAAGAACTTGACAGGTTTTGATAGCCAGTGCTGCTGACACGTTGGTCTGTCCCAAAGTAGTATTGAGGTTCAGTACCCAACCCTAGTTGCCAGGCTGTAATTTGTATCTCTAACTGTGGCATCTGTTACAGACCAAGAAGAGGAGGAATAACGGTCGTGCTAAGAAGGGCCGTGGGCACGTGCAGCCCATCCGCTGCACCAACTGTGCCCGCTGTGTCCCCAAAGACAAGGCCATCAAGAAGTTTGTCATCAGGAACATAGTGGAGGCGGCGGCCGTGAGAGACATCACTGAGGCCAGTGTCTTTGACCGTAAGTGTATTTGCTAGGTTTCTCATGTCATACATCATCATAAGCTGTTTGTATTTTGATCTTGTGGCTTGTCCTCATCAGTGCCTTTCTCCACTGTGTTCACTCTGCAGCGTATGTTCTGCCCAAGCTCTATGTGAAGCTGCACTACTGTGTCAGCTGTGCCATCCACAGTAAGGTGGTGAGGAACCGCTCCTGTGAGGCCAGGAAAGACCGCACCCCACCACCCAGATTCAGGCCTGCTGTAAGTACCTCCTCCAGCACTGTACTCTGTTTACTGTCATCTGTTCTGTAAAGCTCTACAAAGTGTATTTAACAGGTGTAACTAGTAACATTGTTTATTCACCTTTTAGATAAGTCAGCAAGCAGGGTGTTGGAACTGGCACACCTTAATGCAATCATTATGTTACACCTATATGTGACAAGTCATTGTCCACAGTGATAAGGGTCTATCAGATATTAATCTAAATTATTTTATTTTATTTTTTTTTACAGGCAGGTGCACCAAGAGCTCCTCCAAAACCCATGTAAAGCAGAATATGAAGATGCTGTACACCTGAAGAATAAATTCAAAATTCTTTACAAAAACTTGTAAATGTGAAGCTCGTTATTCTTGACTAACTGTATGTTGTGTAGTTTTAGGAAAGAAAGGCCTGTCAAGTATTTTATTTGGAATAGACTTTCTTACAGTACAAAACTTACAGTAGTTTAAGATCGAATTACGCAAATGCATAATTACATATGATACATTTAAAAAGGCTCTGCAGTTATTTAAAGCAATATCAGACCATTTACAGGAGCGGGAAGGATAACAAAGATAGTAAAACTGCAACAAGGAAAACATTTGAACACAAAGTACCACAAACTAGAGTTAATCTTTTCTTAAGTATAGTCTTGGAATAGACAGTTTATTTGGTTGTCCTTTCGACTAAAACGGAAATGTGGCTGGGGTGTAGGTTGAGGAGCAAACAGCATCAGTACCACATGCATCAGATTTAGAAGCACATTAACTATCAAGTCTTGCACATATGAATAGAAAATCCACACCAAAACTAAACTTGTGAACAGGAAGGCTGATTCCTCCCCCCCAGTTGGTGAATTTGCTTTTTCTTCGATGCAGAACTTTAAACTTAAAAAAAAAAAAAAAAAAATTCAAATTCTACAGAAGATTAGATAAGTAATGGACTGGGGGTTTTCTTAATATTGTTATACAATATTTGTCACACTCAAGGTCAACAAAATGGCTGAGTGTTCAGGTCTACAGGAAGTTTTACACATTGTCTGGTATTATCTCTACTTAGTTCTTTGGCTCTTAGCAGTCTGGCCAAGGTCACTGACTACTGGTGGTTTCATGTATTCTCTACAGTTGTTGGTGAATAATAATTTGAAGGATGTCCAAAATGTGGAGCCTTCTTGTAATGTGCACCAGAAGATTAACAAAATTAACTTTTACAATTAAAATGGGACAAATTTAACTGTTGGGGGGGATGCAGAAAAAGACCTCAAGCCAAAGGCACAATAGTAAAGTCTACTACACAAAAATCACACCAATGAGAGAATAATCACACCTGGGCCTTTTGTGTAGACAAGTTGGTGCCTAAATCAGAATATACACAGTGAAGCAGCATGTAAGATGTAATCAGTTGGTTCCCATGCAAACAGATTCAGTGATTTGCAATGTCAACTTTGGTGTCGAATCATTTAAAGTCACACTCCATTTTCTAGATTAAGTTGCAGGAAACTACATTTCAAAACGTTCGATTTACAACAAACTTATATCCCAACATGACCCAACAGGCTATCCTATTAAGGCGAGGGAATTTGATAATTAAATGGAACTACAACTTTTTTGAAGAGAACATTTTAACCATCTATTTAAGTTTGTGTGTTTCTGTACTGGTGAGAAGATCACCACAGTGCATTACCTTAACAAGTGATTTTCTTTCTTTTAAATCTCATACAGCCATGTGCACCAAAGCCAGCTTTCTCACCATCTGTCAAAACAAATCTAGTTCCACCTAAGAACTTGTAACAATTCTTAAAACAAAAGTAAATTGAGGTAAACATTTACAATATTTAAGGGAAACCCCAAAAGATCTTTTCTAAATGTCTTCTGCAAAATTAAGTGGAGATAACTCCTGGGGGAAAAAAGACCATGACAGAGCAATGAAAGAGAGAAATGTTACCTTGCAGCTTCTTCTTAATTCATACTGTATGTACAAATATATTCATTTACTTTAACTAATTTTTCATTTTGCCACTGTAAATAGGGAAAAGTGCTTAACAGTAGGAAGTAGTGGTTCTTTGGCTCAGCCATGGGGGAACCTTTGTTCGGTGCTATACAGAAACCACACTCATGGTGATCTAAAAATAATGTCTTTTTTTTTTTTATTCCTCTTCATAAAAACAATGTTTCAGAGCTTCTGCACATCTAAATCACTACTTAGAAATATGAGATTCCATACAGGACTGAGTTCAGTATATGACAGAACCAGGGAACCATTCACAACACTAAAATGACCTTAAATATCCATTTAAAGCTGTCACTGGTTCTGTGGTTTCTGTTTAGCCTGCAAAAGACTTCTGAAAAGCAACATTTCTTGATGCTGAAAAAAAAAACATTTATGAAATAATGTCAAAATACCAGTTTTGATCATTCTTGTTCAATAAGCCATTTTTCTGAACTACACAAAAGTTAACAGGCTCAAGTCAGCTGATGATTTTGACTATTTTCAACATTTTTCCAGCCTTTTTGGATATCAGTGGATCTGTGAAAATTCAGTAGCCCGTTTGTTCCAAACTTACTTTTATGGCTATTTATAATAGAGTACATGAAGACAAATCTCATCTACAAATGTCAGTTTATCGACACAGATTAGGTATTGATTTTTGTGCCCAATTATGTAGACATAACTTACATGTAGCCGGCAGGACAGTACAACTTATTGTGCTTAAAGTGTGTAAAGTCATAATGAGGAGTGACTACGACAAGTATCGCTATCACTGTAAACAGACAGAATCAAGAGCTGACAGTGTTCTTTCAACTGACACATTTCTCTTAACATACATTTCATTTCTTCACCATATTACCAAGACAGGATAGTTTATTACAGATCAAAACTGACAAAACCACTTTTGAAATAAACACCTGTCTCACTGTACTGTCACACCAGTGACTGGTGACTCTGTGGACTGAAATGTGTTCAAAGAAAATTAAAACAAATGTTTTGGATTTGACCTGTGAGGATGATAGTAAACTGCCACTCCACACTGCACTCATTCATGTCAGAGCAGCATGTGCCAAATGCACATTTAGTCTTTGATAAATTAGCAGAATTGGTTCTTTGCCAATACATTAATGAAAATCAACCCTACTTTTGTGAATAGGAGAAAATAAAGACTGTGCAAAGCTATAAGACAGAAACTTTAAAATGGGTGGAAAACAACTAAAGTAAGTCAGTTATTTTGTAACTCATGATCTCTAAAATCACCCACAATGATCTGTTTCAAGACAGTTGGTAGTTCATGTCCTTCAATCTGGTCAACAAGGTGTGATCAGGGTGAAGAAAGGCACAATACAATGTGATATAACACATTTAACATTTTAAATATAGCATAATTAGATTAGTGTTGGTTGGTTTGCAGTTTGATGTAGTTATGAAAGGGAAAATGTTAAAGACTTGTAAAGACCCTAACCTCTTCAATAAATCTCTAAGATTGTGGCAGTGATACTCGTACTCCTTTCCTAGCAAGAAAAACATTCCATCAGTTTTTCTCACATTGAGAGAAATGTGCAGGTCATTAATGTATTCCATAAAATAGTTTAATATAATCATAGTATTCTGGCAGGTATCAGTGCAACAAAAGCAGTCATAGAAAGGAAAAACAAACATTTCATACGCTATCCCACCCACACAGCATTCAAACAAAGGCCTTAATTTTCCACGTATTCAATTTACTTCCAATAAACACAGGGTCACTCTTTCTCACACTCACACACACACAGACACACACCTCTGTCCACCCCACCCTCGTTAAAAACAAAAGTGCATTTCTAATTCACGGACAACCTCTCAGACACACCTAGGACTTGGGCCTGGTTTTTGAGTTTGGTCTGCACTTCCCTTCTCATTATGAAAAGTGATCTACTGTACAGAATCAACGCCGAGTTGGAAAAAACTTTACGGAACGTTAACGTTTGTTAGGGAATGATTTCACTGAATAAATGCTTTTAAAACAAGGCATTAAAACCTCTACAGATTCCATTGTAGGTGAGCCCATAAACGTCACATTAAGCTTGTTTTAGGTTCTCTATGTTAAAGTGCACAAGAAGGGAAAGTTTTCAGGTTATGGAAAAAAGTCAGATTTGTCTACTATAATTTGTGCATCGGGTTTGAATCCTGAATTTTCGAGCAAGGCACTTGTGCGTCAGCTCTTCATCAATTTTAGAATCCATTTAAAAGTGCATTTTAAATGGATTCATTGTTCAAAGTGCAATGAAAATAATAAGGACCACTACTAATTTTAGAAACACACATATGAGCTTGCCATTCATGCTGGTACATGTTAACTGTACCAGTGCCTGTTTTGATCAGTTTCATGTTATCCATGTCTCCTATAGCTCGTGTGCAGACCAAACCCAGCCAGGTCCCTGTCTCAGTGTAAAAATAGCTCTAGGTGAAGCAGGTTGTCCACACTTTATCCTCAGTCAAGGATGTGCTCCCCACGGACGATGTGTGAAGAAAATTCATAGCGGTCCTGGCTGCGGTGGCCACAGATGTTACACTCAAAAGGCTGGCGAAAACCGTGGCAGCCCATGTGAATGGTAAACATGACATGGTCCAGGAAAAGCACACGGCAGTGCTCGCAACGGAAAGAGCGCACAGCTCGCCCCTCCCCGTCTACAACGCGAAAAGCCTCCCTAGAGGTGGATGAGGGCGCTGTGTGGCCTCCATCCTCTCTTTCCACCTCCCTGTCTTTGGCGTCACTGGGACTGTGTCGGTCCCGACTCCTGTGGTGTGCAATGGAAGGAGGTGCTGGGTGATGGTTGTTGGAGTGGAGAAGATGATGGCCATTGTTACTGTGCAGGGTCGGAGTTGGAGCAGTACTGTTGCATGGCTCATCTGGCATGCTCTCTGTGTCCGTTGAGTCCTGGCAACCATTGCTAGGTGAGGGTGCGTGACTTCGACCCGCAGGCAGGTCTTCATGACCCTCTGCTGCCTCCCTCCCCCCTACACCCGCAGCTCCCAGCCCAGAGCCAGTCCCTGTACAATCCAGCCTCGGGCCTAGAGCGCCAGAGGTGTGAATGGAGCTGTGGATCGGTCTGAGTTCTGACAAACATGAAGGGTGAGTGGTGGGAAGGTGTAGAGGCCTCAGTGTGTCTGATACCCGTCCTCCTCCATTACCTGCTACACCGGCATATTCTCCTCCCAGACCAGTAAAGTGCAGGGTTTCAAGGTCCCCTGCATGCATCTCCCTCTCTTTATCCAAACCAGCGCTGAGCTCATAAGATGCATCTGCGAAATTGAGGCGTATGTGCTTCTGTCCTGCAATAAAGAAACACAATCTCATGATACTGTACTATGGAAGTCTGTGGAAGATGTCAAAACTGCATTTTCGAAAAAAAATTAAAAATAATCGTAACATTAATATATAGGCACGCAGCTTGCCCAGGTAAATGAACAGCCTGACATGTTGTTTTAATTAATTTTGGATGCCATAATTAGGTTGGAAGTTATGAGAGATATATATATATATATATATATATATATATATATATATATATATATATATATAAAAATAAGGTTTATGACTTGTTAACCAGTTAATTATACTGTTTGTCCTGAGCCTGTATCCACTGACCACAACTCTCCTTCACCAGCTACGTGTAACTGTAATCAATTAACGTCAAAACAAACCACAGAAGTTCCTGATTCACTTTGACATTTGGTTTGAATCTACGGCAAATCATAGAGCTTGGATACATAAAATTGTGAAAGCCGGCTGTGACATCACTAGCACAAAAAGATCAGTACTACTGCATGTGGTATCCAATTCAAGCATTTACTGCTGCTTTCACAGTGTCCTCAACCTGTCCACACTGAGACCAAATGCTCACCTACAAATTTTTGTGGTGTGGATCTCTTGCGTTTGGTGATGCTGTTGGCGAGCCGATCGATAAATGCCATCTTGTCTGAGGAGGGTTGCAGTAGAGAGTCAGGTATAAACTCTAGCTCTCTCATCTCCTCTCCTGCAGAGTACAAACAAACTGTAATGTTATTTTTTGGGGGTTCTTATTACCTAGACAGCATTTATCCCATATGTTTAGGCTGTATGCTGGTTTTCATTAGAATCTAAACCAACATTTGGATAGAAAAGAAACTAAGTGAGGGGTTGTGTGCATTACCTTGTTTAGGAGGTAGACTACATCTCTACATTAGATGCTACTACAATCCCTTTGGAAATTGATATTTACAACAACATGTTGTGATTTAGGTTACTGTCCTATCTGTCCTTCTTCATCTCCATGAATGCCATAAAACTGTACCTTGAT
The DNA here is from genome assembly GCF_020085105.1 of Siniperca chuatsi. Lineage (NCBI taxonomy): Eukaryota > Metazoa > Chordata > Actinopteri > Centrarchiformes > Sinipercidae > Siniperca > Siniperca chuatsi. The sequence continues at coordinate 19,025,565 of NC_058043.1, forward strand.
TCTGTGCACTGGATGGCTGCTGTGACTCCAGACTCTGTAAGTAGCTGTGGCAGCGCTCACGGTGCTCCTCCAAGGTGCTCTGCTGCTTGTAACTCCGGCCACAATAACTGCACTTATACGGCTTCCCTACAGTTGGAGAGGTGACTGAGGACAAAGTGGGAAGATAGCATTATTATTGTCACTGTACACTATCACAAGCAAAACGTTGTTTTTAAAAAAAATAAATAAATAAAAAAATCCGGCTTGAATCTGTCCTACCAGCATGAGTGCGAAGGTGGCCAGTAAGCGCATCTCGTCTTCGACAGGCATAGCTGCAGAAGGGACATTTAAAGGGCTTCTCCCCTGAGTGTAGCTTGATGTGGCGGAGCAGGTTACCCTTTTGAGTGAAGGAGGCGCCACACTGATTACACTGAAATGGTCGCTCACCTGGGGATAGATCAAACCTGTCAACCCAACTTCTTTAACTACATCTGTAGTGTCTGGCACATTGGGCCTCATGCAAGAATCACTCTTACAAACAGATTTGTTCTTTAGTGGCACAGATGAGTGATTTAAGAGAATTTGTGGCATTCACCAATTTTCTGGTACCAAGACTTTTCTCTTCTTAGGTATGAGCAAAATTCACCAGTGGTCCAGACATGTCATAAGAGTCATGTACAGACTCTCTTCACAGGAGATAAAAACCCTAATTTGACTTGAAATCAGAATGCCTTAATCTGAATGAATTTGGAGTTTAAATATTTTAGCAAAATTAATTAAAATAAAATATAAAACCAAGACAAAATTAATATTGTGTTCACCATATCATCATCATCATCATCATTGCCAATTTACTAAGAGGTTTTTTTTTTTTTTTGATTTTTATTGCTATATTTCAGTTGTTGTTAGGAAAATCATTTATCTTCGACAGCTGACTCAGGCTCTTTATGCAGGTTTCTGTCTAGGATCATCCTCTGTTGCACCTGACAGTGTAACATCACCTTCTGTAGGCTGCTACTACTGTTTTCTCTCTCTTGTGAATGAAACATACTCACAAATGCAGCGGAACAGGTAGCCTTATATTACAATGTCAGGGGCAATTATGCTTATCATGAAATCTCATGAATTCACATCTCCTCATGAATAGGTGGCAGATCATCAAAGCAGCCTTTTTCTGCCATTCAGTCTTGATTAACAGCGAGATACAGTTCAACTCTGCACAATTAACATTTTTTTCAGTACTTGTCAACAATGGCAGACAATAAATGTGTGCAGAAAAACATGTGTATGAGAAATTATTAAAATGTCCATTCCAATTACATGCCAAAACCCAAGATATGTTATATATCTAGCTCAATCTCTTCAACAAAAATCAAACTGAATGTATGTTTTCTCACAGAGATGACTTATCCAACCTAAACTGATGAGTCACCTGTATGACTGCGTTTGTGCACCATGAGAACATTAGGCCCAATGCAGATCATTCCACAGATGTCACACTTGAGCTTTCCATTTGGCATTCTGGTGGCTCCAGTTGGCATGGTTTCAGGATTGTTGGGCTCCCTGTAGTCTCCGAAAGTCTCAGATCCCTGCTCTGGACCTCCTTCCTCTACCCGCTCCCCTCTTTCATCTTCAGTACTGCGACCTGGGTCTTCATCACTGTACAGCTCCACTTTAATGGAGTTGGCTACAGAGGCACAAGAGCAAACATAAAGAAGGCCTTAAATAAGATAATCTGTCAACCAGCGTGTTGCCAGAGTTAAGAGTGAGCATAGGTTTACATGTCATTACTAATGTGATGAGAGTAAGACTGCCTCAGTAACTAAATCTCAAATTGATATTATTAGATGTATAAAGTGTAATCTGAATAATAAAATAATCATAAAAATGTTTGTACACCTTTGCACAACCTTTGACATTTCACAGTAAGATTTATATATTATTGTGATAATGTCCCATTATATAATTGGGAACTAATAAAGAACTGACTTATAAGAAATAATTAAGATTTTGGGATTTGATTAATCATTACATAGTCCGTTTTGAGGGATTCACACTTATTTTCTCACTGACCACTGAGGGAGCGACTAGGAGAGGTCTCCTTGCTGTTTGGGGTGCTCACTGTTGGACCTCCAAGGGCCCCAGAAAACTCTCTTTCCATTGAAGAGTCTCCACTAGCTGCAACCAAAAGAAAAGTTCTGTCATTTGAACAACATGCCAACCTTTGAAGTTAAGTATATCTGTGATGAAATAAACCAGAGTCCTACCTGATATGTAAGACCGGCCATTGCAGTCATCAACATCCATACTAGTTCAAGCTGAATACTGAAATGACATGTCATGTTGGAGGTTAATTTCAAACTGAATTATCTCTTTCACACATTCACTCAGGCACCAGTTCACTCAAACAACTAAACATAATCACACATCAACCTTGTGACGTGCAACATCCGCACTGCAACCCCATTAATATAACAGGAAACCATACAGCAGTTACAGGCGGAGGTCGAATTTGACATCACATTATGAAATGAAGGCCCCGGTTGCACGTGAAGTTAAATTTGTATTGCGTAAGACCTAATTCACAAGATATGACATCAGACACTTTCAATGCCCAAAAACAAAAAAAACAAAAAAATTTAAAAAAAAAACACTAAAAGCTAGCGGGAATGTCAGCTAACTATCGTTAACTTAGGAGCAAGTTAAGTAAGACCATACATTCTGAACTGCACCAATATTTAACTTTAACATTAACTCCGAGCGCTAATTATACATGTGCTGAAGATTAGCTGATGTAGGTTAATTATTCGTGCCAGAAAATAGTTAACTAGCATCTAAGTTAGCACCGACTCTAACCTTAGCAGCCACATATCAGCTGATTGACTCAGTTACAATTAGATTGACCCATGACAACATTGATAAAGTAAGATAATGTTAAGGTAATCTAACATTAGGCTCATCTGAGACAAATGAGTCTGAAATCCAGATCGTAATAGAGAAAGTTAACATTTACTTTGACGTTTACATAACGGTGGCGTTGAGGTAACCTAAGTTTACGGGTCGGCCTTGGTGGCTAACATTAGCTAGCTTACTGCATGTGATGGAAATTACCGTTAGCCAAGTTAGCTAAACTCAACGTTACAACAATTTGCCATCCTCGACAGCTTACTAAAAAGCATGGATCAAAGTTACAGCTAATTAATATAGGCGATGACGCAAGGTAGATAACGCTGACTTGTGACATTACTTGGCTGACTAACGCTAACTTGTACATTCAAGTCTCTACGACGTCTTGTTTAACGCTAGCATAACAAACCAACGTTAGCCTGAACTATCTTAGCTAGTAGCCACCACTGTCAATGTTTCCTAAACGGTTGCTATGGCACCCACCGCCTCCCAAATGCTAAGACTAGCCAGCTAGTGGTTAGCTAGCTAGCTTGCTCTCCCTGAAGCCTTGAAGCTGACTTTTACAACACAACATAGCGGGTGCATTCAACTATAAAAGTACATTTAAAGTTGTCCGGTTCCCCCAGTAACAGTTGCATTACCTGTCAGGGCCGTTTCAGTGAGGTAATTCAGTATTTTCATCTGCCTGATTATGACGGCAGCATCTCCCGGCAACGTTTACCTCCAGCTCCAAACAATTTCCGGTTAGATCCCATATGTAGCTGCCTGTCAGACACCAGCAGCTGCTGCGTTCCAGACAACTCGGAACTCGAAATTTTCCGACCTCTTACTAGAAAAAGTACAGTGGAGCCCCACTCAAAGTCGGAGTTCCTACTTGTGAAGTGGGGTGGATTTATGAACTCGGGGAAATTCATCTACCCCGATTTCATGTAGAAGCAGTTGTCTGACGTCACACAACAATGGCAGCACCCATGGGAGCACACATTAGGCTACTTTCCTGCCATATTCGGAGGGCGGAATTTCTCAGTTGAAATTTCAAACTTACCACCTCCAAGCGTTCAGGTGCACAACGCCAAAAGTAAACAAAAATCATGGCTGACTGTGACAAACTGTATATTTCCTAATGTTTTCACCTTTTTGTGGTATTTTTAACGTTTTCCCGAATAACTTTTGTGCAGAGAAGATGACTTTCAGAGATTGTTTTCAGTAACCAGCTACCTAATAACATTGGTGACATATTGTGACATCAATTAACATGCAGAACAGGTTTTATGACATGAAAGTATGTATTATTTAATTAAATACAGGCAAATATACTTTAGGTTGCCTTTTAGTTGATGGTATCGTTTACAATGTGCACTTCATTGTTGTGTGACGTGAGACAACTGCTTCTTTACGAGTAGGAGTAGATGGATTTGCCCCGACTTCACAAGTAGGAACTTTTTCTAGTAGGAGATCGGAAAATTTCGAGCTCCGAGTTGTCTGGAACGCAGCATCAGGTTACAATTCAATCAATAGGGGAGAGGGGTAGGATGTATTTGTAGACTATAGTATTGTATTATACAATGTATACAATATTAAAGTGGCCATATTATCCTTTTTGGTGTTTTCCATTTCCTTTAGTGAGTTTTATATAGCTTTTTTGTGTATGTAAAAGGTCTGCAAAGTTACAAAGCCCAAAGTCCACGCCTTACGGAGTTACTGTCTCCCACAGAAATCACTGCTCCTGACTTGTCTGTTTGTATTTCAGCCTTCTTCTGTTACTCGTCTATGTCACTATGTAACACATTCTAACATTCCCATAATGCCTGTCATGTTTGCAGTGTTTCCAGCTGATCAGGAAGCCGGTTATTCTAAGGGGCGTGACTTTTGCGACAAACGTTCTAAGCATTGACCAATCACTACAGAGTGGGCCAGCTGACCAATCAGAACAGACTGGACTTTTTAGGGAGCTAAAACTGAGCATTTCAGGCAGAGGGTGAATAGAGGTACTGCAGAAATGCACAGTATGAGAAAAATAATGTGTTTTTTGAACATCAAACCATGTAAACCTATTCTAGTAGGACCCTTAAATAAAAGTATGAACCTGAAAATTTGCATAATATGGCCTCTTTAAGGTAAGTTTCAGAGTATAAAAGTGCCGTAAAATAATGTGTATAATGGCATTTGTTCATGCGTCATTTTTCCTCCTCTGTTTCGTTTTTATTAGCAAGGAGGCTGCACTGCTGAGAGTGCAATTGTGTGTTCACTTGCCAAAGAAACATCACGTTGTCACGACCAGCCATGTTTTTTATTTATGTTTGACGTCGGAACAGAACGCTTGGAGGTGGGAAGTTAGAAATTTCATAGACATATGTCTCAATCTGTAGGCTACTTTAAAGCTGCAGTAGACATCCTTTGTTTCTAGTGGACCACGTGGAAGCAGTGTCAAAGATTTTAAAATGACACCATAAATTAGCGTACTGTATTTTGTGTACATCCAATTTGTTGGTGTTGGCTAATTTCTATTGAACCACACCTTATCTGTCATTGTGTGTTCTAATAACATTTCCCAATATCTGGACAGCACACAACATTGTCTCAAAAGGGGAAAAAAAGATGTTGCCCTTCTAGTATGCAGTATGCTGGGGTCCAAGAGGTGCCAAAAGAGTCTTTACATAGCATCAAGAGGAACTCAACAGCCATCCTTACCTGTTTTTAATAATTTTATTATTATTATTATTATTTATTTACTCAATCATGCAAATTAGGACATGTAAAATGCAGGCAATTAATACAAAGCAATGTTAAGCAGACAATCAGCACAGACAGTTAAAACATGACAACATAAAATCACATTACATTACAGAAGACAGAGATAAAACCACAAACAAAAGGCCAAGCAAATAAAGGAAGACATGCAGAGAGGTATGATGGCAAGTCTGGTTGCTTTTTAACTAAGTTTTAGGATTATATGTAAAGGAACAATAAGAGTCGCTATATTATATATTTAACAGAAATATTGTTCAAAAAGTGGGAAGCTCTTACTGTAAAGGCTGTCTGGCTGAAAGATGTTTTCCTCCTTGGGATAACTATGTCCCCTCTTATTCTTGATGTGGTTAATCTAACCCCAACATTTTTCTGAACGATGAATCTAGTAAACGGGGGAGTTGCTGGTCCATTAAGAAATTTCTATATTAAATAAGCATTGTGAAATTGAATAAGATTTTCCCAGCAAAGAAGACCATATCTAAGATGTATATTACAGTGATGGTAGCTTTTAGGTTTATTATCCAGGACCTTGAGAGCTTGTTTATATACAGCTTGTACAGGCTTTATTATTGTATCAGTGGTAAGAGACCAAGTGGTTAAACAGTATGTTATATGTGAGAAAATTATAGCATGGAAGTAAATCTTTGCTTCAGGTGTCAGGTATTTTGTTTTTGCAACAATTTGCTTAACTTGTTTTTTGAAGCATAGTTGAGACTATGATGACACCAACATAGTTTTTTTTTTACATTAAGATGCAAGCAAGAATCTGCAAGCCACTTTGTGATGACCTCCATTATCTGTGTATTTTTAAGAGCAGCTTCTTCACAGTTTTTTTTTATATATATATATATATATATATATATATATATATATATATATATATATATATATATATATATATAAAACGGTATTATCTGCATACAATTGGACGTCAGCTCAAAAACATGCTGAGGGTACTTAATTGATGTATAAGCTAAAGAGGAGCGGACCTAGAATAGAGCCCTGGGGCACTCTAACTCCTTGATCCTCACACTCTTATTTCTGTTTTTGAGGTAGGATTTGAACCAGCATAAAGCAGCAGGAGCAAAAATAAATGTTGCCATTTTTGTAAGAAGAATGTTGTGATTTACTGTGTCAAAGACTTTTCTTAAGTCGAGAAACACCGCACAGACAGCTCCCTCTTATCAAGTGTAGCTTTAATATTTTCAACAACTTAACAGTTGGCTGATGTAGTAGAGTGATTTGCTCTGAACTTCATGGGGTGTAGAGGAAAAGGACTGTTTTCAAGATGACAAAACAGTTGTGCTGCTACACATTTTGCTGCTACCTTTGACAATACAGGAAGAATACTATAATTATTCATACAGGTTGTATCACCCGCTTTAAGAATCTGTCCCGTCCAAAGTGTTTGAATAACTTTTTCTGTAACTTTGTTTTATCTTCAGAATAATTGAATGTTCAGTTAAAATTAGGGCTTGGTATCCAATGCAATAGCTGAGTTTCAGTACCAAATAAAGCATACCAAAATGATATACACTATTTTTCGTTACCACAAAACATGGAATATAATAATATTTTTCTTAATAAAAGTCAGTCATACAAGAACTTTGCCTATAAATGTGCAAAATGATTAGTTAAGTCAGTACATATCTGATCAAAGAATAAGTAAGGAACACTTTTGGTACAGCCAGAGAGGGGCATAAAGTGTGAAGAAAGATAACTAAAAGGTGAGATACACATCATAATTATAACTTCAGTTAACACCGACACCTCTAGTTTATAGGTTGGTGCCAGGATATTCAAACATACTATTATAGAAAACACTAAACATAGTAAGTTATGGCATTTTTGTGCCCAAACCTGTGAGCTTTAAGGACGAAACTGAATCAGGTGCAGGAAAAAAGGTGCTCCTCTTTCTATTTCACTTTTATTATCAAAAGAGATTTATTCAATTAAGTCTTTATTCACCTGAAGCGCTCAATGCTCACTGACAAGCAGAACAATTAAAAGAGATTTCAAGGTGTCCAAGCCCAGCAAAACGAGATGTAGCATATAAATTAAAGGTTTTATTTTACTTATTACTATTTCTTTCATCACACGTCGGCACAATAAGAGAATATGATGACTTAGCTTAGGCTTCTCCCCAAACAGACATACAATATATCTGTCAGTGGTGGAACGTAACAAAGTACATTTACTCAAGTACAGTTTTGACACACCATACTTGAGTATTTCCATTTTATGCTACTGCATACTTCTACTCCACTACATTTCAGAGGCATATATTGTACTTTTTACTCCACTACATGTATTTGACACATAGTTACTAGTTACTTTTTACATCAATGTACAGTCCTCAGTGTACTTTTTACATTGATGAACTACAACATTTAAATGCTCTTACATTTATTCATTAGTGATAAAAACAGAATAGTATAATATTTTATAAAAATATAATACTGTGAAAGGAGCCATTCTGCATAAGGAGTACTTTTGCTTTTGATAGTCTACTTTAAGTACATTTTGCTGATAATACCTCTGTACTTTTACAGACCTAGAAGTAACATTTAGAATTCAGGACTTTTACTTGTAATGGAGTATTTGTATACCATATTTCTACTTTAACTTTTTTTAAAGGATCTGATTACTTCTTCCCACACTGGCATCTGTGTATTTCAGTCATCTGGGTAGGTGGCAGGTCAGATAGGAACAACATACAGTAGACATTGAGCACTTCCAATACACTAATCCCAACAGCATCTTCTCTCATGGGTTTTCCTGGATCAAAATCTGCTCAGATGAGGTTGTGACCGGACATCTGTCTTACATTTAACATTAATAGGTCTGTGGCCTGAAGGTGCTCTGGAAAAGTGTAAAAATGATGTCTGTCAGAAACATGCTGGGACCTCCATGGCGGTGACGCACAAAGAGTGACCTCTACTGTACAAATTGGCCAGATTGCACGGCCATGTCAGTTCTGACGTATCCGCTGGTTTTACGACGGTGTGCTTACACAATGACAGTTTCCGTCAGTTTGACTTGCAAATCGTAATCGCGTTGATCAAGCGCTTTTTCGTTTCCAGTTTCCGTTGAAAGGATAATTTTATCATTTCAAATTATCGATCACTATATGAGATACAGAAAGAGACCAATTTTTGAGATACGTAACAAGTTGTACTTGCTGTACTTAAATTCTGAACTTCCGAGGCCCAGTAGAGAGCTCGAGCGGCAGCTCCGAAAAGTTTGTTGTTGTCACGTGATATGAGACGAATGTGGCGATAAAAGTTTGTTTATATAGTAAAACTAGGTGGCGTACCACATTATCAAAACCTATTGAACACCGTTTTCACTACAATGCCTCAACCAAAACATCGAAAGATTGCAGTTATAGGTTACAGGTCTGTAGGTGAGTAAAGCACACGAGCTCGTGCACAGCTAATGTTATTCAGCTAGTTGGCTAACAGGCTAACAGGCTAACGTCCTGGCTTTGTTTTCCCTTGAGTGTATCCGACACCAGTAACGCTAAATTACCTTTGTTCAGTTTCTTTGTGTTGCATGTGCTTGCTGAGCAGTTGATTACTAAACTACATTAAAATCGACGTTATCTTGCTGTATAGCTGTAGCCATCTGTTACTAGTTACTTGTAACATGTTCTGTGAAAATAAAGTTAGCTCAGCCGGTGACATACTGGTATAGAGCCAAGTGGTGTGTGTGGAAACTTTTAGGCCAGCATGGCAAACATAACAAGTATGTAATGTCCATAATTTAAGGCAATCAGCCTGTAACCATATTCGACCTCCTACCAAGTCAATACCAGTCGTTTATATTCTAAAATGTCCTCGTGTGGCTGGTGTTGCACCAAATTATGATAATTAGCATCTGTGACCCAATTAGGACTTTGAGCTGTATTTAAAGACAGAACATTTTCAGCTGTATTGCCACTGAAAACGTTTTTTTATCATACGTTATCACATAATTCTGATAGCAACCATTACCAAAAATGGTGCCACCATAGCATTTAGATAAGGTCACACATTTTAATAGCTGTAAAGAAGAAAAAGATGGCTGTAGTAGCGGAAACTGTCCACTTCACACGTCAGTATGTGTCGAGCCTTTGGTCTGTATCGTCTAGTTGATCCTCTGGCATCATGGAATCCGACAGGGCACAGATTTCAGTACACCAAAGTCACAGCTATCAAAGTTTGTGACCCTATCTAAATACTACATTGCTGCCATCTTTGGTCATAGCTATCAAAATAATGTATGTTATTTAATATGATAAAAACTATTACCATGGCAATATAGCTGAAATTCCTGATCACATATTTTAACTGGTCACAGAATTTGGTGTAACACTTGTAACTGATAATGTGGGTAGGTGTAGGTTTTCATGTAAAGGCTTAAAGCCACCAATAAGTAAATACACTGACACAGTATTTGTGTGTAACAGTTATGTATTGTAATATAGGGGATTGTTATAAACAAAGAGATAGTTTTAACGTTGTATTAAAATGTGTATGTTGTGTTTCTTTGCCCTGCATAGGAAAGTCATCTCTTACAATACAGTTTGTGGAAGGACAGTTTGTTGATTCCTATGACCCCACCATCGAAAACAGTATGTGTCGTTATTATATTGTTTGTAAGAAAAGAAAGTCACAATGGATTTGGCTTAATGTAAATAAATGTTTTGTAAAACTAGATCCTCTCTCTCCCTAGCCTTTAACAAAATGGTCAGCGTGAATGGTCAAGACTTCAATCTTCAGCTGGTTGATACAGCTGGACAAGTAAGTTGTTCATTTACCACCATATCTGACACAAACTTGGTTTTAAATCAACACTTCTGATCTGTTAAATCCTAATATTTAACCTTAGGCGTTGCTGGTATTATGATGTACTCGGATGTCAGACAAGTTGTGTATTAAATGGAAAGTGCCTGTTTTTCTAGAAGCTATAGTCTTGTATGTCTGACATTTAACAATAGTTTGGTAACCCAATGGGATTAAAATACCTCTGCTCTGTCTGTAGGATGAGTACTCAATTTTTCACCAATCCCACTCAATGGACATCCATGGGTATGTCCTTGTCTATTCAGTGACTTCCATGAAAAGGTGAGTGTATGGTTGTGTTTTCATATCTGTTTGAATAATGAGGCATGTACTGTTAAAAGTCTTAAAACACTACATTAGGTAAACAATACTGTGTCTTAAAATGTATGCTAGCATTGTGTTTTATCATATACAGACTTTACTATTCATAATACATTATTCCTAAACCACAAAGATTTACAAGGGTTGAACCCACTGTTGTGTATACCAACAGTGTCATCTAATGCCATATAAGTAGGTTTATAATGTTCTATTTTTGATACTGTATCCGAGAGGGGTTGAATAAACTCTATGGTCATTGTCAAGGCTGTAGCTTTTGTTGTATTCAACTCCTTTAGGTGCCTGTTTGCCGATTGCTTTAACTAAATGTGCTTAAGTATAGGGTTCTTTGGACTGGCAATGTATTATAATAGTAAGTTAGTAGTAAGTAATTTACAAGTTAGAGGTACATACTGACTACGCTCAGATCAGTATCTAAAAGTACTTAGATGTCTGTCTCTGTTCAGTTTTGAAGTTGTGCAGGTTCTACACGACAAGCTGCTAGACATGGTTGGGAAGATTCAGTAAGTTTAGTTGGATCTTTAAAATTCAATGCTTCCAAAATTGTCTTTTTTGTTTTTCCAAGTGATTTTTCTTTTTTTTTAACCTGGATATTTTCTTTTTAGGGTTCCAACTGTTCTTGTAGGGAACAAAAAAGATCTCCACATGGAAAGGTAATCATGATTATTGAAAGTCTTTAGAATATAAACTGCATATGTTGTTACTGTATAAATGTATAAATAACACTGATAATGCTGTCAGACATTTTGGTCTTAAAATATCCGTTAACACTCAATATAATTCAACATTAAAGACATTTTTAATGGCAAGCATCTGTTGTTTTGGCAGTAAAAGGGTAAGTCCGGTGATATTCTGTACTTTTCTTTAGTTTCAACAAATCTCATGAAAAGAGCGAAACAAACAATGAATTTATCCCGTTAACAAGTATTGTGTGTGTAGCCAAAGCCTGATATAACTTATTCCTCTGTGATTTAGACCTCTATTGTTGTCCAAACACTATTAAAAACAAGTAATTGAGTCACACTGTTGCATTAGATGACATGTTCCTTCATTTGCTAAAAACTAGCCCAGCTGTTTTAGGAAATTATTCAGCATTTAAAAAAATGTTAAAAAAACAAACAAAACAAACACTATGTATTTGTGACCTGTTTTTAAAGATTCACATTGTCAGTAGGAACGTATGAGTTTGTGGCTGAGATCCACAGACATGCTGGTGAAGTCAGAAAGTATTAAGAGATGGACTAACTAACTGGTTTTGTTCTTTTCATGGAATTTGTTGACAATAACAGAAAATATAGAATATTGTCAGCCTTATCCTTAAAAAAACATACCACATGTTTGTCTCTCTCTCTCAACTTTTCCGTCACCACCTACTTAAACACTCCTTAAAAAGAGTGCTCTAAGTCAGTGTATGCGTGCAATACAAAAGGAGTTTTCTGTTTTCATTAAGTGAAGTTTCCATTTCATTTTTCCCAGGGTTATCAAGCCAGAGGAAGGAAAAAAACTTGCAGATTCCTGGGGTGCTGCATTCATGGAGTCCTCAGCCAAGGAGAATGAGGTAATGTTATCTCTTTGAATACTCATCGGTGCAGTCCACACATTATTTCTGACACAGATTCACACTCTGATGACCATATTCTTATAATGCAGACTGCTGTGGAGGTTTTCAAGCGGATCATTTTGGAGATGGAGAAAGCTGATGGAAATGCACCCCAGGAAGAGAAGAAGTGCGCTGTGATGTAAAAGTGCAGCCAGGATATCTGTAAGCTCATTCGCTGAAGACAGGAGGCACAACTTCACCAGCTTGCCAATCGTGACCTCACCGGCACAAAGACACTGCAGTGGAACTTTTCTGCTCCATTGTGATATCAGATTGATTTCCATAGCAAGGCAACTGCTCAGACAGTTGATAAACTATCCCACTAATTGTAACCACAGGGAGAAGTTTCTAAGAGCAAGATTTATCTTTGTTTTAGGCAAAGAAGCACCACCAGTGAACACTTTCTTTAAATATTGAAATCTAATCTATTACTGGGAAAAATATTGACTTTGAGTTCAACTAAATGCTCAGAAAACAAAATAATATTGCCAAACATATTGGTCCCAATGAATTGCATCAAATTTTGTCATGAACGTATTATGATAATAACTACTTGTAAGTCTGATGTTTGAGACATCATTGGCTATTGTCTCATAACTCTTGGAGTAGTTGAGTTAATGTACAGTGAGGGCTTGTTAATAACCTTTTTAAGGACTGGGATTAGTTCAGCAGGTCTTTTTTGACAGTGATGGAGAGTCACAGTACACATTGCTTTAAATGTGGTGTTAAAATGTCAGTATTTCTCACAAATGGTGGATTTCCTTGAACACCCTGGAATGAGACTTCACATAAGAAATTTCACTGGTTTCACAGTTCTTCTCACTGTAATTTTTATCAACTCCTCTTCAGGTACCAGGAACTCTTGAACTGTTCACGATGGAGGAATCTATTTGTATATGTAACAACTCACATTTTAAGCTCTTCTGCTAAGCGGATTAGTCCTCTTCCATTGTTTGTACAGTTTAATTCCTTATTGACTGTAATAAAGCTGTTATCTTATGGACAACCTTCAGAGAAATTTAGTATAGGTATGAATAGATCTTTGGTATTTACCAGTTATGGCCTTTTTTATACAATATAAATAGAATCTTAGAAATTGGTTTAATAATATTTGTTAATCTTGAGTGGTGCAGGTTTGCTCTTCCTTCAATATCCTAAGTAGAGTATATGGTTATAATTATGAACATTGTTGAGTTGCAATTTTTTAATTGCATTTTAACACAGCGTAAGACTATTTAATTGGCTGAAGGCCACTGAGTTAGTTTAGTAATTTTTGAGCTCATGGTTTTGATTTGATGGTTCATGTAGGCTTGATAAAACCAAGCCCCGATGGCAAGCAGTCCATTTAATTCATAATTGTGTACTTGCATGATCACCGTCAGATGCTTGAGATCCTTGATGACTTGTTTTTCTTAGATCCTGTAGCCTTACCCCCCCTCCAATAATCCTCATGTTGTACCTGTAGTGGATAATTGTACAATTCTATCAAGTGCTTTGCTGAGTAAGTAGTTGATTGATGGGTGATTGATGATGGTTGAAGAGAAGCTGGTGATGCTGTGTCTTGTGCCTTAAAGTTGTTCAAACTCCCTCATCTGCTTCCCTTCATGACTCAAGGTGCTCTTAAAGGTTTTTTTTTTTTCTTCCTTCTGTTGACTTGATACCCAGGTGCAGGTGGTGTGCACCTGTACACCAATATCCCCTTGTGGGTCAATGTTAATTCAGAAATCTTGCTGTAAACAGTTTTGTATATAAATAAATCTGTTACTCATGGGATGTGTCATTGTGCTGAATTTGGCTGCATTATTTATGTAGCAAAAAGCAAGGTAGCCGATACAGTACCTTGCTGCACAGCCTTCAGTGGCGGTTAGGGTTGATGAACCACAAAAACTGGTCATCGGGCTATACTGTAACTTCACTTGCACGTTAAATTACTGTACAGAGGCATGTTGGCATACACAGCATCATAGTATGTGGGTTAATTTACGGTCTGCTTCAGAACTGAGATTGTGGTGCGGTAACACTACATGTACTACGGTAACGGTCTAACAGCCATTCAGGTTGCTCATTGCAAGTTGTAGCGGAAGACCTGTGTGGCTTTGGGAGATCCTGCCAGTTGTGAACAGTTACTGGAAGGCGATACGGCGAATGGAATAATATGGAGTGTGTAAGTTATCTAGCTAACTAAGTTTGTATAGATCGTTAGCTTTTTAACAAACCTCCTCCACATAAGTTTAATTAACGTGACTTTCCAAGCATGCTAACGGTAGCAGCTAACTAGCTAATTCTTGGCAGGGTGGTAGAATAGGCGAGCTCACTTTTTAGTAACGTTAGTCAACCGTCATGAAGGCATATTTTTGCCAGTGGCGATTGTGACTGGTTTCAGCCCCAGTATCAGTGTACAATCATTACTTTAAAAAGACATGCCACGCAATGTCTCACCAGGGTAACTGACGTAAAGCTGAAATGGAAAGTCACCTCGACTGGCTCGTTAACGTCAACACTCTGTGACGCTAGCTAGCTAATGCTAATGCTTCGTCAACGTTATTATTATGGATTTGTTCAAAGTAGCGTTATTCAGTTTGCATATATCTTCAACAGCGACGACGCGACATTGTCTGCCAGTTTGCCACCCAGGCATTGTTAAGTTATAGCAGTAAGTTAGTGTCAAATGAATCCTTTATAACAGCGGATGCAACTAGCGTTATAGCGTTAGCTATTTTTCTAACGTTAAACAGTTGTGCTTATCCTTGGTAACAATGCAAGTGCATCTGTTGTTAGTGACACCTTGATGAACACACTTTTGCAACAACTCGATGAATATAACGTTAAATCCGCCTTAAGCATCCATGCATAGATAACACATTCTTAACCTAAATATAACAGTTGACATTACAAGATCATACATAAACTTTACCATGTCAAGGGTTATGCCTAACCGCTAATCCTAAACATTTTAAACCATTATGCCTGCCTATAGCCTCACTTGGCGGGCCAGTCGGTGCTTCTGTCCATAACCCTGATAATAAATTAGCTAGCCTGGGCATTATTTGGCCATGTTATGCAGGCTTTTGTAAAACAAACATTCACTTGTTTTGGAGGTCGCCTAGACAAACAGAATTTTAATGACCTTTTCATGATCTTTTTATTTCAGATTCCAGTACCTATTGATGATCTTGAAGGCAAAAAGGACCCAGTCATAGAGGGTAAAGGAAATGACTTATATACATCTCATGAGACCAAACCTAGAAACAGTGCAGTTTAAAAACAGCGAACACATGTCCTCAATAGTTTCTCTCTCATTCCTTCAGACCCAGAGCACAATGTGTACACCAGGTTTATGAAGTCCCACCGGTGTTATGACCTTGTACCTACCAGCTCCAAATTGGTTGTGTTTGATACATCACTTCAGGTAAAACAAAAGCTTTTATTCTTAAAAAATGGAGTCTATCTATCATTAGCTAATTTACACTGAAATGTTTGGTGTAATTAATTTTACAGGTCAAGAAGGCCTTTTTTGCTCTTGTTTCTAATGGGGTAAGAGCAGCGCCTCTGTGGGACAGCAAGAAGCAGTGCTTTGTTGGTAAGGGTAGTTTTCAGTTGCCACATTTTCACTCTGTGTAAGACAAAATTAAATAAAGGACTGACTTGATGCTCCTCATGCATCTCCACAGGTATGCTAACCATCACAGACTTTATTAACATCCTTCATCGCTACTACAAATCTCCATTGGTAAGATGGTGGACACCAAATGGTTATAGTCCTTGAACTGTAAGATTAGATGTAACATATTCAATCTCAAAATTGAACTGCAGGCTTATTTTGTCATAGGTAGTGTTTTAACTAATATGTTGCTCAATGTGACCTTGCTCTTTTTCCACTTTGTATCAAGAGCTTGGTTCCTTTTTTAGTTCTTCTTAAAGATGTCAACCCTTTCTCTCCTTGTAATCATTCAGGTTCAGATATATGAGTTGGAAGAACACAAAATTGAAACATGGAGAGGTGAGAATATGTTAAGTATTTCTTGTCATTTACTCTGGTAATTTTGATGGTCTTGAACTATGTTGTCTTTTCTTGTTTATAATAGAGCTGTATCTTCAAGACTCTTTCAAGCCCTTGGTTAGCATATCTCCCAATGCAAGGTGAGTTTTTTTTTTTATTAATGCTTGGTTGGTAGTAGTACTTCCAGGCATTACATTGTGTTGTTGGTGTCAAATCTCGCTTTCCTGAATACACGGGTCTTGCATGCTGGGACATACAACTATGGGGTATCTGATGGTTTAGCCTGTGGCAGTTGGTCTATTCCCAATAGATGTCACTGAGGAAGTACAAATACGGTATGCATATATGTATTAATATTTCAGGAATGCTGTCTGAAATGCTCCTCCACGCTTTATTCTTTTGACCAGAGTCTGTAAATAGAGGCAGACATCAAACCGCTAACCTGAAAATTAGCTATGGATACAGCTTTTCTACAATTTTGTGATTGGTAGAAACTTATTAATCACTTAATGAAATTATCAATAGTTCAGTTCAAACCTTTTGTTGTCTAAAAGTTTAGTTTGTACCCACATTATTAATGCTACACTTACACTTGAAGTTACTACTTTTCTTGCCAAGGTACCAGCAGCTGACAAACTTATAAACTAATTGCCATTAGTAACTATCTCTCAGTAACTTTTCCTTTTAATTTTTTTTTATCTTATCTTATCTCACATGCTATGTCCAAAAGAACTTGATTAATTTGGTCGTCTTTTAACTTCTCCTTGTCACAGTTTGTATGATGCAGTTTCATCTCTGCTGAAGAACAAGATCCACAGATTGCCTGTAATCGACCCCCTGACAGGAAACACACTGTATATTCTCACACACAAGAGGATTCTCAAGTTCCTGAAGCTTTTTGTGAGTTCCTTTTTTCTATCCTCACTACTACTACATTAAATACTTAGATTATCTGCCATTGTATTTTCAGTCTGACAGTGACACTACAGACGTCTAGAACAGAGTAAAGACTACTAGCTACAGTTAAGGAAACGGTATATTCTAAAACACATGCGCGCAATCTCTTATTGTTTTCAGATCTCAGAGATGCCAAAACCCTCGTTCTTGAGACAAACCTTAGAGGAACTGAACATCGGCACATTCCAGAACATAGCAGTGGTCCGCACAGACACACCGCTGTACACGGCGCTGGGTATTTTTGTTGAGCAGCGAGTGTCAGCGCTCCCCGTTGTGGACGACAAAGGTATGTGGGCTGGCTGAAATGATTTCCTTGTTGATTTTGCATTAATGGCCAGAGACCTCTTGAATTTTGTTTTTGTGTGCTGACATGCTGCCTCTCTCTTGCAGGTCGAGTGGTGGATATATACTCAAAATTTGACGTTATTGTAAGTTATCTTGTCAGTGTCTCACTGGATTTGTTCCTTTTTAGTTATTTTGAGCAAATAGGAGTAGGGTTGCAATTAATGATTATTTTATTATTATCCATTAATCTGCTGATTATGTTCTCGATTAATCGCTTTGTCTGTAAAATTTGAAAGTTGCCCCCTATAATTTCCCAAAGCCCAAGATGATGTAATTGCTTGTTTTATTTGACCAGCAGTCCTAAAATATAAAGTTTACAATCAGATGTGACAAAGAAAAGCATCAAATCATCACATCTGAGAAGCTTTAACCAGCAAATGTTTGGAATTTTTCCTTGAAAAATGACGAAAACCATGAACCAATTTTCAAAATAGATGCTGATTTGATTTTCTGTTGATGGACTAATCAATTAATCGACTAATTGTTGCAACTCTAATATTAGTATGGTTAGGCGATGTGACAACATAACGTGAGACAATAGACATTTTTCATTTTGTAATACTGTTTCTCGCTAGGTAATTATCCCTTTAAAGTTTGAATGTATTAGGCCGTTGTGGGAAGTGTTGCATATCAATGAGCAGGGCTGCTTTATGGCAAATTTAAATTTTCAGTATTTTTGCTTCAATGTGATAGATTATCTCAGTTTGTTAGGTATTTAATTCACTGAATTAGTTACAAACAGATATTCTCATGTGATTATTTTATCTACATATCTCTTTTAATCTGCTTAATTTATGTACATCGCCAGAAAATGTACTATATCAATATTGAGAGTGACGTATGTATATTGTGTTAGAGGATTTATCCATATTACCCACCCTTACTTGAGAGATAATTTTATACTGGGAATTTGGCACATGAATGTCATGGCTAAAGTTTTACCAAAAATTCTTTGAAAGTATTTTTTGTGCAATTTACGATGAAGTAACATTTTTAACCTGAAGGCCCGTGTTTATACAGAACCTGGCAGCAGAGAAGACGTACAACAACCTTGATCTGACAGTGACCAAAGCCTTGCAGCACCGCTCTCAGTACTTTGAAGGAGTGCTGACCTGCCACAGGCACGAGACCTTGGAGGCCATCATCAATAGACTGGTGGAGGCAGAGGTGAAAGTCAGATGACGTTATGTGTGTCCAAGTGGCTGTCTCTTGTGGCTGGTTTACCTCTGTTGCTTTTGAGGATTACTGTCCAAAGTGCAATGAACTATTGCCCATGATAAACAATGTGTAAAATGTCTCTCCACACTTTATTCTTCTTTTAAAATCAAAGTCTAAATAGAGGGACACATCAAACACTGCCTGACAACCAACTCCAATTTTGCATTTAATAGAAACTCATTGATAACTTAATGAAGTCAAAAAGTCAATGCTGCTATGTGTGTGTGTATTTGTATAGTTACATTATCATGTATCAATTTCTCTTCACATTCTTCTGGTAGAAATACTGTTTTGCAGAGGTAAAAGTAACATTCATGGTCCTCCTGTGTGTCCCTCAGGTGCACAGGCTGGTGGTGGTGGACGAGCAGGATGTTGTGAAGGGAATCGTCTCCCTTTCAGATATTCTCCAGGCACTAGTGCTTACTGATGGAGAAGAGGGTAAGTACAGTTGTGTAGCTATCTAAGACTTTTGGAGCTTACACATGAAGTAATACTACTGAAGTATTTCAGTAGTATTAAAAGCAGTGGAGTCGTTCACATATTTTCCTTAATATGTTGATGATTCGATTTTTCTGTCCACAGGCACAGCTTGAGGAAGAACTCAAAGAAGGAAAGGCTACACAATTTTATGAGGATGTCAGAGCAAAGAGAGAAAGAGAACCGGCACGTGAGAGGGGAATTAAGACAGTATATATATTCACACATGAAGACTTCTTCTCTATTTTAGCAACCCAGCAGTATAAAATTGTATTAGCACAGGACATAGAGAAGCTCCTGTATTTGAGCCAAATTCCAAGCCACAAGATCGATGTAAAAGCACAAGAAACCTCTGAAGAGGAGCTGCAGCCTCTCAGGATGACCCGGCATCATTCCCACCTCTGTGGCTCTTGTGCTGATGTACGTAGAGGAGGACCAGTAATTATGACTTTGATTACAAATGTATTCCCGATAATATAAATTAAGTAATCAGTTACCAGCCAAACGAAAACTGATTTACCTGTATTACCTTTTGTTGGCAGCATTTAATTTCTATAATGTGGCTGAAATTTAGATGCACATAAAGCCTATGTCAGGGTAACGTTAAACACTGTGTAACTTTGTCAGATCAACATTTGATGTGTGTTCTGGCACGTTATGACATTTGACTGAGCCCTGTTCTTTGTACATTTAAGTAGTTATCAGGCTTAAATGGTCTTATTCACCATTCAGCTAGTTTGATTATTTAAATGCAGGTGGAGCGTTGATTTGTAAATCATTTTTTAGCTTGAACAACTACACTTCCAAATTGCAATACATATCGATAGTTATATGGTTACTGAAGTATTTATCTGTATGTAGGTGTCATATAAACTGTACATGCAGTATATACATACAAAAACTAGCTACATGCTACCTTTGTGTGAAGACTGAATGATAAAATAAGCTAAATCATTTTTACAAACACTAGACCTGGTCAGCTACATTTGAAATTAATTTCACACATATAAAATGGAAAAGGTCTGGTCATGGTCTAACTACATTTTCAGTCAGCTAGGTTTGCAGATTTCAGCTTCAGGACCTGTTGCTCCAAAAATAGCTCTCGATTCAAGACAATTAAATCAAGTTACCACAGTTACCAGTGTGTGAGGAATTCAAGGGCTCAGGTTTTAATCTGTTGTGTAGCCAGACAGCGAAGTAGCAAACCTGGAAGAGCACTTTAGGCTTCCAAGTCTAGAACAGCATAAATGAATCTGCTGTTAGAGACGACCGTTCATTGTGCTTTATTCTGTTTGAATGCACAAGCTCTGGATATTTATGGGTTTTATGTTTTACCATTTTGTCTGTGTTGTCCCATGTAACAAAATATTTAATGCTTGTTTTGGGTTTTGGTATTAACAGCATTAAAGGGATTTGCTTATTGCTTCAATGCTGCAAAATAAAAAAAAATTTAAAGTTCACTTGAAATTTAAACGGTCAAATTAACCATTTCTGTGGGTTTGATAATTTTCTGATTTATATCTTTTTGGTGAGTTATGCTGATGTCAGCTAAAGTCGAACATCAAGTCTAGGTTTATTCAACTGTTTTCTGTTCCTTGTGTTTAGGGGACTTTATCAAAATCACTAAATACCAGCATTTACTTTCCATTTTCTTAAGATAGGCCAGGAACATGTCACACTTCCTGGTATATATGAAACTGAATGTGTACAACTGTATGTAAATGCACAGTTTTTGTACTAATCTGCATTGATAGCATAATTTAAAGGATGAGCAATAAAAGTTCTTTGAGTTTGTTTTAAATGGCATTATTGTTAAATGCATACATCTTGTATATCACATATAACTTGTCTAAAGATGTAAATGGGTCGCATTGATGAGGAAGTGATTTACAATGCAACATTAACTTTAACTCAGACGTGGAGCTACATTAGGATTCATTTTGAGTCGTGTTTGTGTCCATCCTGATGAATGTAATTCACTCTCTCTTTAGCTCTGTTTTTGGTCTCTAACAACTCCTGAGGGAAACATCTGGCTTTTCAGCTGCTAAATGCTCCACTTTGTTCACCAGCTAGTTCCTAACTTTGCTGTTTGGTGCTGGATAGGTAGCTCTAAATGCGTTTTTAGCGCTTTTTCACCTTGCCGGGGGCGGCTAAAAACAACATTGAGTGAACCAAAACAGTAAAGTTGAGGGCCAGAAAACAAAAATGAGCTGAAAGAGGCTAAAACGCTCTGTAGAGCTGAGGGGAGCTGCAGTCTCATGATAATTATCCATGAGTTCATCACTACAAATGATCACTTATAAGTAGTAATGTGAAACATTGTCAATCTAAAATATTTTTTATAGCTGCTTTAATATATTTTAAATACAAGGTTAGCGTTGGAAAAGAAGCAAGTAAAAGACACCACACAGGAAAACAACTGGATTTATTACTCTATATTAGAAGTTACATGATTGAAGTCCTGAAGGGGTTTTTACATGGATGCAGTTGTCTCTGAGACCTGGGAGTTATCACAACCTGTTGAATAATACCTAATTTCTCTGACTCACACCCCACCATTCTTCCATAGGGATACTTGGAGCAAGGTAACCTTAAATACATTATGCATTTTATACATTGTAAGGCAGATACAATTTGACAAACATACCTCTTTAGTGTATAAATATGGTTGACACCCAACCACCTATTAAACAGCAGAGCTCCCCAGTCTTTCCAACCAAAAACAACAGCATCAAGAGCAGTCTATTCGTTCTTACAAACATCCTGTACAACTTAAACAATACAGTGAGCAAGTGATTTTAAAATACAAAGTATTGGTCAAACACATTTGTGAGACAGCATTGAGACATTTCAGTAGTATTTAGTTTCAACATTTCTTCTCCCAAAGAAAAGTCAGATTCTCTGTGTGTGTACAGCAACTGGTTGGCATGATTTGTATTAACATTTTCATTTTCAGTGGTGATGTCTGAAGTAAACACTAGAGGCCATGACCAGAAATGATTCTGAGAATTTGGTTTTAATGCTGTGAGGTCAGTAGTAGTGCACATGTGGCCTTTCAGGCTTTCATAGGGACTCACAGCATACAAATATAAATAACATGGGAAAATACTATAAACAAACAGTACCTGTTTAATTTGCATACAGCTAAAGACAAAAGTGCACCTTTTTCCTGAAAGCATAACAAAATGTAGACAGTGATTTTTGACAGTGTTATGTTGAAGGAAACAATCCACATACAATTTGCACATTGAGGAGGTATTGTATGGTGAACAAAAGGAGCAGTGAGGGGAAACATTGATTAAAAATAAAACACTGCTCTGCAGTAATAGAGGGCTACAGGAGAAATTCAGCATAAGCAGTGTGTCTGACACATACAGTAATGTTACTTCAGACGTCAGAAAGTAGATTGGTACATAATTCTGTTTACAAACAGCAAGACAGAAGAAATCTTAGATTTTCTTCCCACCAACCAAAAAGCTGGTATAAAAGATTCAACCATCTAAAACATGACCTAAGCAACATAAAATCAAATTTATAGTGTCACCTTAAAAAGCTAGTTTATGTGCAGTAGTTATACTCGGCCAGGGGCCTGAGGGAAAAACAACATTGGACATGCTTTGAAAATATAAAAAAATAACATACAAACAAACTATCATTCAGATTCCTGGAGTTAGTGTTTTTAAAATGGATTAAAAATAATACATTTTCGCCCCATATTGAAGGTACAGTGTAATGGTACTGGCTGCTGCAAAGGGTTATCTGAATGTTGTGTATACCAGCTTATCTGAGGGACTGGAGCAATGTTCACTCTCTCATGGCAGGTTATGATCTGTGAGTTGATCATGAGACAGCGGCTGAATTCACATTGGAATACCACCATTCAAATATTCTACATGTAGCATGGTGCTACATGTGTTTTGTAAGAAGTATCAGCTAAGAAGATCAAGGACAAAACATTCAGTATCAAGTCACTGGCAGCTGTTGCTCTACAGCACTCTACATTTAACCCTCCATCCTAATGAAATGCATTTTTACTTAATTCCTAATTGTGTATTTTGCTTAAGATGGTTCTAAACAGACAAAAAAACAATTACGTGTTGATTGGTAAGCATAAGGAAAACCTGAGGTTTAGAACAGCTTATGGGAAAGTAAATGGGCTGCATTTACACAAGCTGTCTCAACTGCTTTATACATGCTAACATGATAATCAGCAGACAATTAAACCACACAATTATAACAGGACCGGATGGATTATTCTCTTAGAGGGATTTCTACGCAGTTTGTGATGTGCCTGTGTGGCTGTAGGTGGCACAGAGAAACCTGCACAATAACCTCACAAACACCCATATTTTATATATATTATAAATAACAAGATCTGGTCATAACAGAATAAGGAAAAGTAAGTTAAAAACCCTCCTAAACCTCCCAGTATGCCCCCTTTCAAAGACAAAAAGAGTGAATGCTGTTTGTTAACTATTAAGCAACTGTGATCAAAGAGACTTTGTGGAAATATCAGCAACTGATTTTCAAAATGTTAACTGGTTAATTACATATCCTGTTATTGATTGCATACAAGTACACAGGAAATCCAAGGATCCTTGTTAGTGCGGAGTGTAGAGAGGAACAAAAAGGTTCAGGTAGGGCAGCAGTAGCTGAGGACAAGACAGGAAAGGTGTTCTTGGTAGTTTGGCTGGGTAAGCGAGGTAGGGTTTGTCAGAAATCAAGTGGCTTCAAAACTGGCAGGAGTGTCTATGGAGTAATATTTTACAAAGTGCGACTCTCCATTATATTCTCTTACTTTGTGTGTTCTTTGTAGAAAGACCGGCCCCTTCCCCTCAGTGTCCTACAGTCTGGAGTCGGGTCCTGCTCAGTGCTCTGCTGAATTAGCTCAGACTTTAATGTCCTCTTGAACGCTGAGCTGGGACAGGGTCTTTTTGATGCGCAGGGCTGTCAAGCGGGCAGCCCCATTAGGATACCAACACTCCCTCATGATTTTGCCCATAACCCGCAAGGCCTGGAACAGTGGGGGGGGGAATAAGGATTAAGAGCTTACAATACAGTACACATGATTATGATGGTGATGATTTTGACACAGTTATGATACAAATGTAGCTCAAGTTGTCTATGCATAGTAATCTAAGACCTGTTCCTGTACAAGTATTGTGTTGTCCGTGTCAATCCACTCTTGAAAATGTAAATAAAAATATTTAAAAAAAAACAACAACAAAAAAAGAGCTTTAAAGGAGAACCTGGTTTATTGCATCTTTGGACTTATTTTCTCAGTTAAGTAATTGCTGAGATCTGGGGAATCCAACTGGGCAAGAAACAGTCACATGATCTGACACAATTTTGAAGCCAATATCGATATTTGAGCATTTAAAAAAAGATCCTTTACATAAGTAAATAACTTAAACATTCATATTTTTGATGAGGATTCCTTAAATTTGAATTGTGACCAAGATATGTATATTTACCAGTTTGAGTAATAATTTTAACCATACTATAATAATTTTACCCTGGGGGACTAACCTGATAGCCTCCTGGACTTCTTTTTCGTTATTTCTCAGCAATTAACTTGATGAGTGCAATGACCAAAAATTCAAAAATAAGACCCTTGTTGTAATAAACTGGAATTACCCTTCAGGTGTTAAGTGAAGATCTTAAAAACAGTAACAAGATTTTTGTTTTAATCAATAATTTTTATACCTCGTAGCTCTGCCACCAATTTGGGATGTTGGGTCGTAGCTTTTGGTCACACACCAACTTTCTCATCTCCTCTATGGACGGGTCAGAAGGTACCAGGTCATAGTAGGGCAGCTGGTACTCTTCGTGGATACCTGATAACACAGGACAATGTTGAGGTCAGAGCAGTGCTGTGATCTCAGTTGTTAACATTAATAAAAAAAATCTAACAACACAGGTTGAGTATCCAGAGTAAAAACAAAAGAGACTGACCTCCACTATTACAGCGGCGTGCAATCTCCCAGTAGACCAGCCCCAAAGCATAGATATCAGCACATTTGAATGAGTCAAAGTGTCTCATGTTGATAGTCTCATCGAGAACCTCTGGAGCCATGTACCTGCGAGATGTAAAAACAATCCCAGTTTGTAATGATGCACAGAATTAAAGGATATTCCGGGAAAGGTGTCAAAGATATCTGTGAGAAAGGACGGTCAGAGACTGCAGGCGTGCATGTTGACACAGACCTCTTGGTGCCCACCCTCTGATTGGGCGCGATATCGATGGTGTCTGTGGCAGAGTCATGACGGACAGCCAAGCCCAGGTCAGCGATGGCACAGGTGCAGTTCTTCTTCACGAGGATGTTCTTGGACTTCAAGTCTCTGTGGGCGATGCCTGGCTTTCCTACAAAAACATAAATGACAGACACCTGTGAATTGTTATCTCTAAATTTGTTTATTTTTTAACATGTCAACGACAACACTGAACTCTCTTTTATGAAAAACTAGAAACTACAACAAGTTATGCCATTTTTCTTTTTTGGCCAACAGTCTAAAAATAGAAAACACTCCTCCACTTGTGCAACAAAATGTTCTCAACTCTGCACTTTAAATTTTCATGACAGGTAGTCAAGCAGAGGACTCAGTAGGGAACTGCTGGTGTAAGTTTTCATTGGGTGGTAATTATTACCAATTTTAATTTTTAGCAATACTGTCTGATGCTAGACTGCCATGTACTGTACATGACTATCACAACAGTTAAACATGATGAGAATAGATGACTTAGAGATGAGAGCAAAAACAATTTCCCTTGGCCATACGAAAGGTATAAAGTATATGTTTGGAAAACCATTAAATTTACAAATTCAGTGCAATTTCACCAAACTGGATGTTAATTGTTCTTTATTTTTCAACAGGTTTACCACTTATCTTTTTTCATTGCATAAGATGCCAATCATTCAAACACACCTTCAATGATAAAATAATGTCTTCAAGAACATAATTTATTTATTTTTCTCTCTTTTTATTTTGGTTTTCTTTTTATAAACTAACAGAACATTACGGAGAATGTTACAAACCTATTTTGATAACTACATACTTAAGTTTTTTTGTGGGTAACGTAATCAAATTCTCCATACTGTTGTGACATATTCTGTTGAATGACTCAATTCATTTGCATCAGTCTTGCATTAGATGGCAAAGATAAGATGTCAACACGAGTATTGTACTTCTCAACTGAAACAGTATTTTGGTATTTTCGGTCTCTTTTTTTCCTTGTATTACCGCTTAAACGGTAGACTTTATGTATTCCCTTTAACCACTAAGTGGTCAGAGTGGAACTGCCAGATGAAACAATTCAATGGTAGCATTTCAGTTTAGATGAAAATTCAAGGAAATCACAAAAAGTATTGTAGCTACTGCACAAACAGATGAGAAAGTAACGTGGGGAGCAGACTTGCCCGGGCCGGGAGGTATTCAAGGAGTCATTTCTGTGACTGGCTGAACAATGAAAAGAACCTCTGTAACTCATACTGATTAGCACAGAATGCGATATGTGTTAGCTGGTTTATCTTCCAGGTGGGAGGCGTCACCATCATTCTCATTAAAAGGGGGAAGCCAGGAAAAAAAGTATGCTTAAATACAAATGCACATTTATACAAACACTACCTTGTGTTCCAAGAATCTCCATGTGCAGATGTGCAAGGCCACTGGCAGCTGACAGTGCCAGTTTGATCATTCCTTCAGTAGTGACAGAGTAGCGGTTCAGGTAGTCAAACAGAGAGCCATGCTCATGGTAGTCTGACACCAACCACAGCTGGGTCCATGTGCCATTGTCTGGGAGACAGAAACAGAGATATGATAAGTTTACTTGAGAATGGTGAATTATTACACAACAAATAAAACACAAACATCAATAACCTATAAATAAGATGCATATTATCCATCCAGTCTTTGACTAGAAAAGGGAACATGCTGTGATGTCACAGGTTTGTACCTTTGTTGTCAGCAGCTATGAAGCCCAGGATGTTTTCATGGCGGA
Source organism: Siniperca chuatsi (assembly GCF_020085105.1). Taxonomy (NCBI): domain Eukaryota; kingdom Metazoa; phylum Chordata; class Actinopteri; order Centrarchiformes; family Sinipercidae; genus Siniperca; species Siniperca chuatsi. Next base: position 19,052,963 of record NC_058043.1, read on the forward strand.
GCATGATGGTCTGATAGATTTCAGCCTCACGGAACCAGGAGCGCTCCTCTCTGGATGAGAAGATCTTCACCGCCACGTCACCGCCCCTCCAACGTCCTCGCCACACCTCCCCAAAGCGCCCTTTCCCAATGATCTCTTGGAGGACAATTGTTCTGGCCACGGTCCGCTGGACAAACAGAGGCAGACCTGCTCAGAAAAGATGATGGAGACGGACATCAGCAGTCTTCTGATATAATTTGATATAAAAAAGCCAAAACCAGTATAAACTGCAACATGAGTGCTGGCCTGCAGCTACGTTATCACGTTGTGCACTGACCAGAGCCTGAACCAGATGTGGACAGATCGTATATGAGGTCCTGCAGGGTCCTGTCTTTGGCCAGGTAGAGGTGGTCACAGGAGGGGTCCTCCACCTCAAGCCTTTGCCTGTGGCTGTAGGCCCTCTGGTGGTACTGATACAGGAACATACCCACCAGCAGCAGCAGCAGACACAGCAGGAACAGCGGCCCTGCAATCACAGCTACTAGTTCCACCAGCCCCCATGCCCCACCTGGGCCGTAGCCTGCCCCCAGTCCTGACTGAGTCGTAACTGAAAAGAGAACAGTAGAGAATTAAAATACAACATCTGTCACTCAGTACACACATAGATAGGATTGTCTCTGTTCCCTGATAAGAACTGCATTGTGTCATCGGGGGATGTCAGTGTAAAACTTCTGGCTAAGCAGACAATTAGAAAACTGAGTCAAAATGTGACCCTTGCATTAACTTCTAATGATTATTCCCAGTTATTTAACAAAGAATCTTTACTCTGAAAAAAAATGTACAAGGAGTATTGAAATTACATTAACAACATACTAATACAGTAAAAGGTCTGCTTATTCTCTCTCTTAACCACTCTTGTATTTTGCAGCAGTGCTTTGTCTCTGTGATGCTTGTGTAGAGTTTTGAGTGACTCTTCAACTACACCTTTGATTTAGTGAATTATTTTCTGGGTCCTTGAAGTTAAAGTCCCTCTAGCTGGTTCTAGCATAAACTATCCTGGTACCATAATCATTCCAAGATCACCAAACGTGCATACTGTGGAAGGGAAAACTTTATAGTCTTTTACACCCATTTTTCATACAGCGTTGAGAGTGCAGAGCAACTTTGGGTTAAAATATCAGTCACTTTGTTTATACCAGGCTTCTAAAGTGCTGCTTTTTGGTTAAAAGCTTCATATGAACTTGTGTGTTTTTTTGTTCATGCTGGGGATGGATACTGTCCACAATGTCCTGTCACAATAGTTCCACACTGACACTCTTCTCTCCACACTATTTTAGGACACTGTAAAAAAACACCATAGGAAACACTCATCTTTTCAGGAACCATGAGTCACAAAAGTGTGTAAAAAAACTCTTCACAGGTGCTGAGATGCTTTAGATAACATCAAGGACAATGTATGAATGCATGTTATAACTAGGCCACTCATTCATTTTAAGGGGTTAAGTTAAGAAGCCCATCCTCAGACCTACTAATTGAACAGTGTACACAGGCCAATATATTGCATGTTCTTGCCTGGAGTTTTCTCCCTCACTGTATGTCATGAGCAAGTGTTAGCTGTATGGTACTTCAGGTAAAGACATACTTTTTTTGTATAATGTATTTGCTCCAAGATGTATAACAGATATACATTTGTGGTAGAAAAGGTTTCAGTCGTAATCATCTGGACACTGATTCCTGATTCTGAAAACAGTGTCCAGATGACTACGACTGAAACCTTTTCTACGATGGAACACTCCTGGACGAATGAGGGACTACACCGTCTTGATATACGTTTGTGTTTATATCTGTCATGCAAAAAAACAAAAAAAAAACAGTAAATGTAAGTGATCATACTGTACATGCTGTGTGATACTTCACAGTTCTCACCTGAGGGTACTTGGAGGTCAATGCTGTTGCAGTAGTCAGTGTAGCAGCAGTGGATGTTGAGAAAGCCCTCTGCACTGCGGCAGTAGAACGGTTGTCCAGGGGGCACAAGTTTGTCCTGTGTGATGCAGATACGGATGTGCTGCTCTTGGCCATCAATGAAGGAAGTGGAGGCCATGCAGGCTCCATCAGTCTCACACTGGGAGCCAGTCTTCTCACACTGGGCAGTGGTGCAGTTACACCACAGAGCTGCAGAGACGGAGGGAGCAGAAGAAGCAACACAGTGTGAGATATAATAGTTTGCGCAATTAAAAATACTGAACTTTGGTCTGCGAGCACTGCAAATGAATATTGTGTGGACAGGCTGTGAATTTAGTGTTACAAAGCATCAACAGTCAGTCAAACGTATGAGCAAAGTACTTTATTTTCTTCACAGCTGTACAGTAACTTACAGTACACATCATGTGCAGTAGAGGGCAGTAACAGCCAGCATCAGCCAGCAGTAACAGCGTGCATAACATCATAAGTTTTAGACTTACAAACAACATGCTATATATCCTCACATGAAGCCCAAAAACGTGGAAGACAACAACTAGTAATACTTTGTCAGTGGTGAACTTCTATTGTATTAAGGGAAAATTTTCAGATTAGTGATCTTGCAAAGATGAACTAGAGAGGTAAGGACAGAGAGATGGGGGATGGTATTGGTGAGGTCAGGAAGTAGAGGAAGTGTTAGAGGTGGGGTGCGGTGTGTTAGGGTGGCAGGGGCTTTGGGGGGATGGGTGGAAAGTTTATGTGAGGGCATGTAGGAATAGAGATGAAATGATCAGGTTTGAGTGTCATTTGACTAACAACAGACTGAGACTTCCTCTGTGAAATTCAGTAATGTCATTAAGACACAGACATGATGTGACATTCCAGTAATTCTGAAAAAGCCCCCAGTGGATTCTCCATAGAAATGACCTTGCTAGAGCCTGTGTGCTCGATGTGTTTGTTAGAAAACCAGCACACATGTATCTGAACTTCAGTGTCATCTACGTCGAACAGGGGAAATTCAGAGTTAATGCTTTACGACATCTTTTGTGGTACTGACTCACAAAATGCAAACACCAACTTGGCAGATGCTGGTGGTCAAATGCGTGAAACAAAGCAACCAGAAATAAGGAAGATAAAAGCTGACTAAACATGAAATGAGACTGACATGTCAGACTTTCCATGGCTATAAATGTCACAACTCTAATCCATATTTGGCTGATTGCTTTAAAACCACAAAGAAGTCAGAGAAGAAAGAATTATGTATTAGGGATGGAAATCCTCAAACCACGCAGAAATACAGCCAAGATACTGACCAGTTCAACCTGTGATAAAAAGGCTAGTATAGATGTTTTCTGAATGTTTAAAATAAATCACAACATGTTCCTTGTAAAAGCACACAGTAGTTGGGTCATCTTTGCTAAAATGTTTCTGTTTTCAACCAGAACACAACATGTTTTATGTCTTACACCCCAAGCAACAACTTTATGTTCCATACTTTTGAAAACAATAAGGGGAATATAATTAACATATCTCAAGGTGCACAATACAATGCACAGTGTGGGGGTGCAAAGCAATGTGCTGTATAGTTAAGATGTGTTCCTAGCACTATTTCACAGGGTGTAATGATAGAAGAAAGGAGAAGGAACAGTTTCCACATTTCTCTACATCACTTTGTTCAAGAGGTGGGGGATTTGATGATACAGCCTATACCTTGTAATGACATAAATGTGTCCATTTATACTGTGGTAACTATTCCAGCTAATCAGCTAATCCTTTCAATGATTCTTCAAGCAAAAACACCAAATATTCTCTCGTATCAACTTCTCAATTGGGAGGATTTGCTGCTTCATTGAAAACTGAATGTTGTTGGGTTTTTAGACTGTTGGTTGAACAGATTTTTTACTATTAATTTGAATCATCATGAATCAATAACTTACGAAGATAATCGAATGAAAACAATTGTTAGTTGCAGCCCTACACTTATTTATGTATTTATTATTAATGGATTTACAGGATTTTTGTATTAATGTGATGAACTTCTTTTTTAAACAGACATTCCCATCTGCTTCTTTTATCTATAAACGGTTTTCAATTGAATTTCCAGGAAATATGGATGATAAATAAGGTTGTTATGTTACACATATCGCCTGTTATATTCCTGCTCTGCCCCATATATCATTAACCTGCTGTTGAAGTCAATCTAATCTCCTATACACACAAGTGGATTAATGCTAAAAAAATGATACAGATGAAACTACTCAAGACACTGAGTGAACACACCAGACTCACCAGCCTCCAAATCATGATAAACTGTGAAATTATCCTTTACCTATACTATCAGATACAGGTAAACTTGCTGCAATACACGATATTAACATCTGTGTATTATCTGTGTTTATAGCAACATTGTAAAAAGAGCTCCATCTCTATATCTGCAGTAGATATGAGATTACTAATGTCCGCATACAAGTAAATTGAGCACATCCATTCTAATTACATTAACATTTGAGCACTATGAAATCTTGACACACATTAATGTCCTCATGGCATCATTATCTAACTAGTTAGCTTCATGTCCAGAGTCTCTGGATAACATTACTGTGATGCAAGAGGTAATTCAACGCTCACTAAGTATTAGGGAAAGGTTGTAGGATGAATACACAGCGGTAACAAGCATCTCTTTATTTGGTAACTTAAATAACCCTTAATACAAAGATCTGTCTAGCTCCAAAGCTAAGCAATGCTAGCTGTGTTTACAGCAAAATCATTCACTGAGCTGACAGTCCATGCTACCTAAACACACCTTTTAACTGCTGTTTCAGATTAGCTTAACTAGCTCGGCAGCGACAGAAAGACGGTGAGGTATCGTGTTTTGTTACATTTATATGAAAGCCATTTAAAAACACAAATAATACCCAGGTCTATACAAATGAAAGCTGTCCTGGTTTCCTATCTATGGGTCAATTCAGTCGTTCGGCTAAGCTAGCTAAGCTAGCTAACGTTAGCTAGCAGCTAACTCCACATTCGTCCGCCTTGATGATGGCAGCGGTGCTGAGCTTATGAACAAAACAAACAATAAGTTACTCACCCTCGCAGATTCTGTACAGGACCGCCTGAACAACCACGACGGCTAACGAAATCCGTAGGTTAGCCATGATCAATAAATTCCCGGTTCATCGCATTAACACATTTAGTTGGCTAACGTTAGATGTGGCGAGGCGCGATGATGACAGCTAAGCAGGCTGTCAGGGCACAGGCTAGTTTACTAACATGCTCCACCAGCAGGCAGCAGCACAGACACAGAGGAGACCTATCTACAGCGGTGTGCAAAAGTGTTTGTCTCCTTCCTGATTTCTTATTTTCTTGCATGTTTGTCACACTTAAATGTTTCAGATCAAACAAATTTAAATATTAGTCAAAGATAACACAAGTAAACACAAAATGCAGTTTTTAAATGAAGGTTGTTATTATTAAGGGAAAACAAAACCCAAACCTACATGGCCTTGTGTGAAATAGGAATTGCCCCCTAAACCTAATAACTGGTTGGGCCACCCTTAGCAGCAACAACTGCAATCAAGCGTTTGCAATAACTTGCAATGAGTTGTTTACAGCGCTGTGGAGGAGTTTTGGCCCACTCATCTTTGCAGAATTGTTGTAATTCAGCCACATTGGAGGGTTTTCAAGCATGAACTGCCTTTTTAAGGTCATACCACAGCATCTCAATAGAATTCAGGTCAGGACTTTGACTAGGCCACTTTTGCACACCACTCTATCTATCTATCTATCTATCTATCTATCTATCTATCTATCTATCTATCTATCTATCTATCAGTTTATCTAGGTTAAAGTTCAACATCATGAGGATATACTGTAATAATGGATATGGCAGACATTTCCTGTTCATTAGGCTCTCATTGCTGTAAGATCATCCCCAAATTTATTAGCGGAATGGAAGAAAGGCTGCTTCTGCAAATATGCTTTTGTCAGTGCATTTCTCTCTAATTACCTCCAGCTTCACATACATGTTGTCAGCTGTATAAACTGCTCTATGACAGTGTGAATTGTTGTCTTCAGTTATGGCGTTTGGTCCTAACTGCCTTCAGCCTTTGGACATTAAAGCTACATTGATTGTTTTATTTTTGTTTGTTTTTTCTTGGGGGGCAGCAGAACAAGATGAAAATACAACATTGACACAACAGGTATTTTCACCTTGGTCTCCTCAAACCCCTGAGAATAATATCTGGCTCTTTAGCTGTTAAATGTGTTCACCAGCTAGTCGCTTACTGTGTCAGCTGTTTGGTGCTGAGCAGCACCTTTCACATTTCACATGAAATGTGATCCATTGTTAATATGAAAATATTGACTAGTGCAGCTTTAATGAATGAAGTGATTGAATTGCAGCGTTCTCTGTCCTATATTTATTTGTAATGTCAAGCACATTGAATCCATGCACTCAGAGTTAATAAAATCAGGAAATATCATATGAATATGTTATTGGCAATATCAGATAATGGCAATAAAACGTAGAACTTAGAACTAGAGGATTAAACAGATCCTCCATTGTGATTCATGTTTGCTACATACTGTACAGTATTTACAACTGATTTTTGGCTAGCTATTTACAAAAATAACTTGCAGCAAATTCAACACATAAAACAATATTACATAACAATACAAATAGGCTATGTTATAGCTATGTGTGTCTGTATTTACATCTTGCATAGGGCATGGGTATGCAGGTATACAAAAAGTGCAGTATGTGCCTGCCTGTCTGTGTTTCATGTGAATGTTGAGGTAGATACCATAAATGCTTCTGTGAAACTGAATCAGTAAACATGGGTTTCATGCATTGTACCATAATCATTAATAAGGTAATTTTAGTCTTATTTGATACTACAAATAAATGAATATATTCATGGAAAAATAAACTTTTTTTCTATCCTAACTCAAAATATATGTAATATGCGTCTCAACTTTTAGACATTAGAGGCTAAAAGCTTTGCCTCTTTGCAGGGCTCGTTTGAGGAAGAAAAAAAGATCTCCTCTCTTACCTATTTTCTCTTTAGGTTCAATATTTGCTGAATATTTCCAAGATATTTGGTTGGAAAGTTTCAAGCCCTGAGTTGAACACATTCTTAAAGAGCATAATGTTCCCAAAAGGGATGATTCATTCAGAACTTTTCGTATAGCCATTTTTTGAAACTCTTAGTTTTTGGCCTTCTTGTTGTCTTTTTGTTTTCTTTTCTCCTTTTTCTCTTTCTCTTCCTTTTCTTTCTCAGAGTTCTTCTTCTCCTTCTTTTTCTCATCCTTGATCTCCTTGTATTTCCACTTGGGTGGTTCCAGGAGGCCCTTTTCCTTTTTCTTCTTCTTCTTTTCTTTCTTCGGCGTTGGCTCTGAAGGCCTGCTGACGTTGATCTTTGGTATGCAGCCCGAGGGGAACACGCTGTTCCTTCTTGCCATACTCCGGGGAATAAATGTAGCAGCAACTTTGGTGGAAGCCAATGAGAGGATGCTGCCTCGCCGCATCGTGTCGGCACAGCACATTGGAGCGATGGACTCTGTGGAGTGGATTGTGGGAATGATGTGTGATACAGAGCCGTTACTGTGGCACACTGAGCTATCTTCTAATACCTTCTCTGGGTGTTTCTTCACCAGCTCTGGCACAGCCAGGCGCCTCTTCCCCACCTCAGGAGGGCTCGTAGGGCAGAGTGGATGGCATCCAGTTGAAATTAGGGGACTGTGGACACTGGTGGTCATGCGCACCATGTGGTCCAAGCACCCATTGTCTTGGGGGTCACGAGGAAATCTGAATCCGAATCTGTTTTTGATATGCTGGGTAATTTTTTCCGTGGCACTTTTCTCAGCTGTGGCCTTGGCTACCCTCTCCTTGAGCTCAGGCCACTCAGGAACATAACTCTCACAGAACTGCTCAGCTTTTGGCCGCATATTAAGGCGCCGGAGACGATACCGAGTCTCATAACGACCTGTAGTCAGTGCCCATTGCCGAGCGCATTTTCCTCTTGTGGAGTCTACAGCATGTATGTCAGCCCCTGAAAATAAACATAGTAGAGCAAAGAAATTAGGAGAGTAAGGGTTCATTTTAATTTTAAAATGAATAAAGCATTCATTCTTTTTTGTATGTGTCATTCAGATCAGCAGAGAGCCGATAGGCCTTTTTCATGGCTGACATTTTGGCTTGTCGGCAGGAAAAGCACAGGTGTCGTTAATCACATGAACTCTATTCCAGTTTACAGGTAAATGTCTGTATATGTATCTGTAATGTCTGTCAGCATATCAGTGAGCCAGCATGCACAGCCCAGTGCCTTGAAACTGAAACACCTCATTTGCTTGGCATTATTAATGATTAATTACACCTGTGCATTTCCCATGGTAACATGTCAAAATGTCTCATGTGAAAAAGGCCTATTGGCACAGGTTTATTTAGGTTTGGTGAGATGGCAGCAATTAGGGCTTTACAATAAACCAAATTTACAATCTTACCAACATTATATATGTCATACCAACTTAAATTTACTGATATTGCAATTTCCAATAAAATATCTAAATTCCATATAGCTAAACTGGAAAGAGCTACAACAACCAATGACATCTAATCAGAAGTTCAACCAACCAATAAGCCTACAGTCCAAACCAGAAGTCCATGAACAGGTCTTACTGTAATAATGTCAGCAACAAACATATAAAAATAGTTTTCAATACCCTTATTGATATTTAGGTAAATGTCACAATTTATTATGATACATATCATATTATCCAGCCCTAGCTGCAAGGCAGAGCTGCACAGATTAGTCAATTAATCAATTAATGGATTGAAAGAATTTATCGGCAACTATTTTGATAATCAGTTATTCATTTCAGTCATTTTTCAGGCAAAAATGCCAACCATTCTCTGGCTCCAGCTTATGAAATGTGATGATTTGCTGTTTTCCTTTATCATGTATGACAGTAAATTTAATTTCTTAAGGTTTTGCATTGTTAAATAATAAACAAGCTTATTGAGACATCACTGTGGGCTCCGAGAAATTGTGAATTTATTTTTTAACATTAATAATCGAGAAAATAAACAGCAGATTAATGAATAAAGAAAGTCATCGTTATTAGCAGCAGCCCTACTGCAATGTTAAACAGCAAATTAAGAAACGTGTGCAGTCTACAAATAGCTCTGCAAGTGGCTAATCTACAACCAGCCTGCAAGTCTAGTAAATCAGAGATTACTGGAGGGTGTGTTAAAATGTGATAATGTCCTCAGAAGGATCCCTTAAACCGGTCTGGCGTCACTGGCACATTCACATGCGAACAGAGTTAGCTGGCTTCAAATATGGACAGATAAACCGTGGGGTCAGCTATTCTCACCACCTGTGCTGTAACTGTTCACTTAGAGCTGTAAGAGTTAATGAGCTAATGTCAGGGTTTCAAAAAAGGCCTAATAATATCATAGTACGGCAGCTCCTCTATGAGTGCAACATTGTCAAAAGTCAAAAGTAAACATAATGAATCAGTGAATTTTGTGCCATAAAGTTCATAGCTGTGCCCCTGCTCTTACGTACCAGCCATAACAAGGGCAGCCACGACATCACTGCGGCCGGTCATAGCAGCTTTGATGAGGGCTGTGAAACCTCGACAATCCTTTATTTCAGTGTCTACACCAGGATAGTAGTTTAGGAGGTACATGACTGTGTTGACATGACCTGGAGATAAAAACACAGAATTCAGAGATCAGATCAGCAGTGTGTCAGAAAATGTGCAACATTTGAAACTTCCTCCTACAATGTAAAACATTCAGTGAAAAAAGGAAAATCTTGCAGTGTTTATGTAGTTTTCACTTTTTGTATTTGTATTTTTAACTGCAAGTCTACATTTTTATTTTCATTATTATTATTATTATTATTATCTTATCTTACTTATCTGTATATATTTTAATAGCACATTTCTTCTGTTTATGTTTATGTTTTTATTTCACACATGCTTTGGCAATGTTAACGTCTGTTTCCCATACCAATAAAGCCCAACTGTATTGAATTGAATTGAAAGCTGGTTCTGCTGCTCACAAAAGTCTCAATTCACTTGACTCAGAGGAAGATATTGTTTGCATCAAGATCAAATTTAAATATTAAAGCTTGACAGTTTTCAGTCTATATAAGTCACATAATGCTATATATGATATTTGGTACTAACTAATTACATCATAATTGAGGCAGCTCAGTCATTTATCTTCTGAACTTGACCTTTGTTTCATTTTATTTTTTTTGTGTGTGGGTACGACTTACCTGCTTGGGATGCAATCATCAGAGCAGTGTTGCCTTCATTGTCCTGGTGATTTATGTCTATAAAGGGACAGTTGTGAAGCCCATATACAATGTCCACAAAACCTTTGCAGCAAGCCACCATCAAGCCATTCTGTTGGTAATAGTCAACGATAAGGATCAATGACAATGGGAGTGTTCTAGACATTTTAGCAGACTGGAGCTATGATTTACAGCTTCTGAATTATTAGTATTATGAATGAGACTCTCACCCAGCTATTGTTGTCCAGCTCCATGACCTCCTCTTTTGTGACGCCTCTCTCCAGAACCTTCCGCAGAGAGACGGGTTCATTACGAGCGCATGCTTGATACAGTGTTGATGCCGCACGCCCCTTAGTTATCTCCGGCATGTGCTCTGGAAGCACAGAGTCATCAGAGAGGATGCTGTCTGAATCGGACTCGCTCCCCGACAGAGACACGTCATCCTCATCAGGGCCTGAGCCCAGGTGGGGGTCCTCCGCTGCAGTGGCCATCTTCCAACAGCAGAACAGGTGAGATGGTACTGTATCCTTTGGCTACATCTACAAGAAAATCAAAAATAGAAACTAGTCAGGCAGAAACTATTGGATGTTGTCTATAGCAACAAAGGTGCAATCAGGTGTGCTCTAGAGATGGAAACTCAGAAAGGATAAATCTTTCCTCCCTGGAAAGCTCTCCGTAATTACACATAATGCCAAGTTAAAATCATCTCCTCATTGTAGACACAAAGTTGTTGGTGAATCACAACAGGCTGTATATTTCAGGCATATTGGCCACATTGAAAGATCAAAGGTTTGCTTATTGTCAGATTGTCAGAAGGGTAACATGAGTCTGTCAGTCAGGGATTATGTGTGTATTATCTGTGCGCCATGGAGTGGGTGTGACTTTATGAGCTCAGTATTTCTTTACTGTTGAGTAACTGGATCAGCATCTAAAAGCCCTGCTGAACATACAGGAGGGCTAAATGAGGAACAACCCACCTCAGAATAACCTCAGTCACACGTGGCCCTGGTCAACTCATGCTGTGGCTCTCTTACTGCTTTCTGAAGGCAACATAACTACTGACTTTTTTTCTCTATCTGTAATGTAGTATGTGTGTAATCACATGCAAATGTTCACACGTATACTCAAGTGTTCCTGACACTGTGAAATCAAAGCAACATAACTGTGAGTTTGGGATATTCAAAATGTCTAAAGAGGATCTCTGACAGTGGTTTTCAAGATATATTCATGGCCTGTTATGACTGTGTTGTATCAGAAAGCACAGACATGTCTTTATGTCACAGACAAATGTGAAACCACGGTTCATGAAAGAAAGTAAATAAATGAAAATTCAGAAGCAGAACAGCAGCATCTACCACCCTTCATCATTACAGAATGTATGTTCTATCACGTTGATCAAACTATCTGAGACTGTCATGTGAACATAAAGAATATACACTTACCACAAAGGGTTATCAATCAGCCATAAACGTAGATGTATCCATGTGTCAGTCCGTGTGTGCCATACCTCTACGACTTCTTGTGGCGGACTTTTGACTTCCTCCAACACTCCTACTGTGTTTTCAGAGCAGAGAGGTCACAGTTTCCTCCTGGGCCTGTAAATAGAGGTACTTTACCCATTTCCATCCCACATATTGTCATGATGACATAAAACTGAGAGGAGGAGTCTTCGCAGAGTCTTTGCAGAGAAACTGTGTGTTCAGCTCCTGTGCTTAGCTCATCCCACTTACAACAGCTTTATGAAGAGGATTACTTACTGCTCTGGCCATTTTTATCTTTCAGCATAACATCGGTGTTGTCCATGCTACTTGTTACTACCAGTTTTTTTTTAATTGGCTAAACTAAAGAGTTTCTTGAAGTTCCATGCCATTTCCCCCCCCTCTTTTCGTCTGTATAGTAGATTCCCCATGTTTGAACTTTCTGATAAACTGTCACGGTTACATTTGACCCACAATAAAATGGCACAACTCAGGATGAAAAACTTTATATGAAAAATAAACGAGAACATAAACAGAAGAACGTGGAAAAGAAAACTCAGAAGGAAGAATAACAATAACACATCAACAACAACCATGCCTCGTCTTCTGTCAAATATAAATAAATATGCAGTTATGCAAAAATCTCTTATTAAAACACAGAATGCATACGGCATTTTGTATTCCGTCCACAAATAAGTAATTAATCCAATTGTAAATGCATAAAATGTTAACTGTAAGCTGCATAAGCCAGAGGAATCTAATTAATTGTTAAGACTGACTAGCAGACGGTCAAAACCAATCAGAGGTGACCAACGTGCTCTGAACAGATGGGACAGATTCCAGACTCAAGAGTCAAAACAGAAACATTTCATGTCTGCTGTCATTTCACAGAACAACAGTGGAAACTGAATCTGAGTCATGAGGTTTCTCAGATGTACCACAGGATGGGGATCTCTCACAAAGTTCACAGGCTCTAATCTCAGACTCAGACAAAGTTTGGTCATAATAGAGTGAAAATGATAAGCAGTTATATCTGTGTCCTAAATGTCAGGAATATACAAACTGCATTAACATGATTTAAATCTGAAATGCATCTGCTATCGATGAAGTGAGGATTTAAATATATTTTTGATTTCACTGCAGGATTTGCAGTTGTAGTGAAAGTTGAAACAGGAAAAATGAAAAAGAAAATCATATAGACAGTATGATCTGGTCTACTCAGTGATAATAAGAAAGCGCTTTAAGTTTTTCTAAAGATATTTTTGGCTAGTTAAAGCTCCTGCTTTGGGAATGGTCACAGACTGAAATTAGCCTATGGGACCTATGGGACCTGTGGGACCTGTGGGACGTGACTGGACCTGTCTGGACAGATTGACCTCTCTCTTGTCCAGAAAGGCCTGAGGACAGATTCCACTGCAATTGAACAGCTGTCCTCACCTGCCCAGAAGAGAAAAAAGACCTGGTGCAAAGCAAAGATCATCTGCATTTGTCCGTCTGCTGGACATCAGGCAGGATAGCAAAGATCTTTTTCTGCTTGTTTTCTGTCTTTTTGATTAAATCAAAAATCGAAGGATCAGATGTGGATGCTTAAATGAGGGACATTAAATTGAAGAAAAAGGACGCCGCATTAAGACAAACTCAAGGGGAACGGAAGAGTGAATGATGCAAAATTAAGACTTAAGACAATGGAGGACTGAACAACTTCTTGATAAAGTGAGTGTCTTTGGTCCACAAGGCCAACATTGTTCAGTTGAGGTGATAGAAATAACAAACTTCAATGCTAACAACGTGCATATGTCAACTTGGGCTACTCTTAATTATTATACACATACGCAAATGCTGAAATTGTGTGAAACATCTTCATCATCTAATAGCACAAAACAAGAACATCTGAAAGTAATAACATTGTATGTGTGCTGAGACTTTTTTTTATACAATATTAACATGATTCCTCCAAGTGAAACTGGAAGAAATTATTTTGTTCTTTCTTCTTCTTCTTTTCCTTTCGGCTGTTCCCTTTCAGGGGTTGCCACAGCGAATCATGTGCCTCCATCTAACCCTGTCCTCTGCGTCCTCTTCACTCGCACCAGTTAGCTTCATGTCCTCTCTCACTACATCCATAAATCTCCTCTTTGGTCTTCCTCTAGACCTCCTCCCTGGCAGCTCCAACCTCAGCATCCTTCTACCAATATATTCACAGTCTCTCCTCTGAACATGTCCAAACCACCTCGATCTGGCCTCTCTGACTTTATCTCCGAAACATCTAACATGAGCTGTCCCTCTGATGTACTCATTCCTGATCCTGTCCATCCTCGTCACTCCCAAAGAGAACTTCAACATCTTAAGCTCTGCTACCTCCAGCTCTGCCTCTTGTCTTTTCTTCAGTGCCACTGTCTCTAAGCTGTACAACATCGCTGGTCTCACCGCCGTCTTGAACACCTTTCCTTTCATTCTTGCTGATACTCTTTTATCACACAACACACCTGACACTTTTCTCCACCCGTTCCAACCTGCTTGCACTCGCCTCTTCGCCTCTTTTCCACAGTCTCCATTGCTCTGAACCTTTGACCCTAAGTACTTAAAGTCCTGCACCTTCTTCACCTCTGCTCCCTGTAACCTCACCGTTCCACCTGGGTCCCTCTCATTGACACACATGTATTCTGTCTTACTGCGGCTAAGCTTCATTCCTCTGTTTTCCAGAGCAGACCTCCATCTCTCTAGATTTTCCTCCACCTGCTCCCTGGAATTTAAACACACCAAAACATTGCTGCTGCTCATCCTATAATCTGAGCATTATCATATTCATTAGACTTAAAAATAGGGTTGATTTTAAGTTGATCTTAACTTAAAATCAGTATGTATTAAAAAAACATATCCTGCATTGTATTGATTTAGCTCATGTGCAGTTTATGTGACAGTACTTTCTAATTTTGAGAATGCACAAACAATGATGTGCAGACCACTGTGAGTTTTCCATCAAAGTCCTGTGTGCACTGACGTAAAGGCGAGCTACTGTAACAAAGAGTTTCCCTACGGGGATCAATAAAGTATTTCTGATTCTGATTTCTGATTCTGATTCTGAAAGTTAATCAAAATTAGAAAAAGCTGCAGAATGCTTATCTTGCCTTCGTCGAGGTGGTAAATTTTGATTCTGGTTTTTAGTGTTTTATAGATTAGAAGTACCTTTAAGATGAAACGTATTCTTCAGACAGCATCAGACTTCTTTGGCCTGGATTTGATGTTGTCCTGTACTCTCCCGATCTGTTCACCCTTCTCAGAGAAATTCCTCAGATAAGATAAACCACTTAAGCTGAAGCAAAAATAGGAAAGAGAAAGAGAGGTGAAATAGAGTGGAAAAGTAGTGTAATTAGCTCCTTCACTTTTTCTGTTCTGTTGGGGCCCCTAAATCTGTCACACATATACATTAAAATACAAATACAGCTACAAATAAAAACAAAATAAGTTAAATTAAATTAAAAACACCTTGTCCTCTTTATCAAAAGAGGACAAGGTGTTTTTAATTTAATTTAACTTATTTTGTTTTTAATTTCGCCCACTCACTCACATGTTTGTCTTGTGTGTAAGCTTTCAGGCAACACCCGGGAGAAACTGTTGTCGCATGAAAACAGTCAGGACATGTGGACGCAGTTCAAGTGGGCCAGGAAGTCCAGTGTGGCTGCAGGATGCAACGGTAACACAATGGGTTTATCTGCTGTATTCATGTCTTCAGTGAATTTAGAGAAATACAGTGGTTTACTGCTGTGTGCACCTCTTATGTCACCCGTAGTGGGGAGCTACAGTATCTAACGGAAAGGAAGAGCAGCGATCCCATCAGAGATTTGACTGAAAGTTTCACTTTACAAACAAAACATCATTGTTGAATTTAAGATTTTAAAATACTAAAAGCAACACCAAATAGAAAAAGCACACATTACCTTGTCCTGATGATTAAATGTTGGCTAATTAGGCTTGTGCACGCTCACATACACATGCATGCACGTACAATAATCCTACATTGTGGAGAGATCAGTGCTTTTCAGCTCACAGGGATCATCATGTCAGCAGAGTTTTTAAAAGCTTAACTCGATGGCCAAGACAGCAAGAGCATTTTGATATTTTTATAGCTGTAATCTGTCCTCGATGGATTGAGTTTCCAGGGTTGTGTTGGTCAACCTGTGATGTGAATGTGTGCTTATCTGTCTGTGTGTGTGTAACTGTGTAATACTGTGTGTGTCACATAGAAACAGCAGCTGTATTAAGAGACAAATTCTTCCCCTCCTGTTTGTTTTTCTTCTTCCCTGACTTTGCCCATGTTTGGGTTCGTATGAGTTTATGCATAAATCTCCTTGAATCACACTACTGGCTGCCACGAGCCTGGACAGCTGTGCTCGGAAGATCATCTAGTCATGAATGCTTAATCTTGGCTTTGAGATTAAATCGGTCTGCCTACATCCTGCCGGCTCAGTTTGGTGTGTGTCGGATATTTCCACATGTTGGTTTTTCCACAGCAGAGGAAATGCTTTGACACCTGTGGTGACAAAGGAAAGCAGGCAACTGCCTTTTTGATTAGAGAAGGAGGTTCTTTACCAGTTTTAAAAAACATATATGATAGTTCATCTTTGTTGTTCTGATTGGATTCAGTCTACTGGTGACCCCTCATTTCTGTTTGTATATGTTAATGGATGGTGGCTAGCTCAGCTAAAGAGTGAAAAAATCTATCTTGTGACCCCTTGATGGAGTCCCGACCACTGGGAACCACTGACTTAAAATACATAAATTTGGGTGCTCGATCTGTGTTTGCATGTCTGCAGCTAGTTGTTTGTTAGTGGGTCTTTTCTTGTGACTTTTCTTCATGTATAGTGCGTCCACATTTAAGACTATACTCAGACACAGAGGTGCTTTGGGCTGAATGCTAACAATAACAATGGCGATGCTAACATGCTGATGTTTAGTAGGTATGTTCGCCATATTAGTTCAGCGTGTTAGCATGCCTACCATCCAATAGTTGTCAAGACATTTCACTCAAAACCATAAATGTCAACATCATGGTGGAGCTAAAGGAAAAGTCAGTGATTCACAAAAGTCATTAGAATTCATTCTCTGGGAACCATGAATTGTATGCTAATCCATCTAATAGTTGAGATATTTCAGTTTGGACCAACGTGTGCACCCACCAACTGACAGACATTGCCATCCATAGAGACATGTCCCTAGCATGGCTAAAACACTGACTGCGAAGTTACTCTGTACAGTTGAAATTTGTGCTTATTTCATGGAAAAGTCATGCTCATGCAGTGACAGTGCGAAAGGTTCACAGAGCGAACACTGAGAAGAGAAGCTGGTGAGGGAGTTGTGAAGAGAGAGAGAGGGGAGAGGGAGCAGAAGGGGAGGGGAGAGAAATGAAAGGAGGTGGGACTGGGAAACAGATGCTAGCGCAGCAGTACAGCATGTTAGCTACCACCCCCTCCCTCATCACAGCCACTCCCATTCCCTGCCCCTCTGTCGCTCCCTCGCTTACTTTTGGTCCCTCTCATAATCTTTGCCCACTATCTGACCACACAGAGAGGCTGGAGAGTGGAGGGGAGCACTGTCTCTCTGGTTTTACGCTGCTGTTCTTCACATCATGGGATAGGAACAGCTTTTTTTCATCCCAAGGGTTTCTACTCAGATTTGAACTATGACTGTGGAGCTCTCTGTACAATTTCCTCCCATCTCCTCTGGGTTTTACCACAGCAATAGTGTGTGTGTGCATGTGCTTATGTGTGTGTCTGTCCGGTATGATGCCTGCCTCTGATAGTCTTGAGTTTAGCAGCAGGAGTGGATCATCATGAGAGGGGGTCACCACCAGAGAGGGTGTGGGTGTCAGCACCTGTTCAGAAAACTGCTCAGCAAATGTGGCTGCTGCTTTGTTCGAGTTAGAGGTACGTAGATGCTCTGCTCATCAGAAGGACTTTTACTGTAGTTGTTCTCTGACGTTGTTGTACTCTCTGTGGAGTAACGTTTTTACTGATGATATATTTATATTTGGTTGTTTCTCTAAATTCCTAAAGTTGTTGCAGTTATTTTTGTTGCTTGTACGCAGTGTTTTGTAATGTTAGGAGATGCACTTGGTTGTTACTTTCTTATATATCTAATATCAAAGCCAAAGTTTCTCTAAGTCATAGCAAAATCCAATTAACCTTTCTTTATACATGTTTTTTGCGACATTATTATTCATTCATTATGTTTGTCATCCATTCACGTCCCAGTCTTCTTGCCTGTACCTGTAATACTGAGAGGGCAGCAGCATTAGATAGCCAGAATTAAAAATAGCCCATATTAATTCTGCTAACTAGCTACTGTTAGCAGCAACTTCAGCCATATTTACTTTATATCAAGTCTACGGTACTAACTGACCAACAGGCCATATTGTTGCCACCAAATTGTGTACCACACCGTAGATAGTCAATGACTCTTTTGTCACTGTTGGGTTTGGTTTATCTGTGAGAGTGAATGTGGTGTATATTGTATAGTGTATTTGTCAGTCAAGCACAAAAAGGCCTGACAACATATTAGCCGCAATGTTCATGCTAATTCCTTGTTGTCAAGTGGCTTCACTAATGTGGGCTATAGCCCTCGACTCCAGCGTTGGTGTCAAGTGAGAATTTCCCCTGGATTGGGGATGCAACAGTGTCTGCAAACTTTGCACTGTACCTTGTGTTGATAATTGATTCTACCATTAAAGAAGAAGATAAAGGGCTGAATAGTGGGTATTCCTTTAAAAAGGAACTCTGTCTGACTCTGTGAAATGCCAAGAGAGACTTTTAGAAAGTCTGCTCCAAGAAAACACAGTGGCAGTATTGTTTGTGGATTTGTGCAATTTTTACAGAAAACAAGGCAGAGACAGCTTCAGTCATATTTTTTTCAGGATTCATCTATAGTAAATCAGCAGTCTGTGTTTAGAAATATGTGATACAGGTACAGCAAGAGCAGCCAGTGATTCATGTTGCAAACAGACTAAAAGTCAGTGATAGAGTCACATCTGGATCTCTGCAGTTTTTCTGAATATGCTGCTGATCACTGAATCATGGCAACACAAGAGTCAGTGAGTCACTGTCCTGACATTCCTTCCCCTAAAACACTAGGCTGAAAGACCCCCATCACACACACACACAGACACACACACAGTTAGATATCATTAACTTTTTTTCTTGTCTCTGGAAAAAAAGAAACAAGATTCATGAGATACAGAATAGAAAAATCTTCATTATGATCTCTATCTGCACCACTGACAATAATAAGATACTGAGATTAAAGCATTAGCTTACATCAGTAACAATTTTTCTGTTTTTTTTCTTCTGATAATGTTAATCATTAATGCTGCTTATTGCTGTAGCATCACTCTTAATAGTTTGGGCTGTGAAGCCAACGCTAACATAGTTAGCTAAGTTTTTTGTTTCGTTTGTTTGACATTATGGGAAAAGAGACATTAATTCATACAAATCTACAAAAAATCAATAGCACAATAAAGTCCAGGACTTTCATTGTGGTCCTTGATGAAGACAAGAGCGGTGGTGCCTGTGAACTTTCAAGTAGCGCTAGCTAGCTAACTTTGTTAGCATTAGCTTGGCTGCTAAAATGCTTTAGCTACTGTTACAAGAGTAATCAATCACTGATTATTTTTTTCTTTTATTACCAACTGATTGGAGGTTAAAGGAAAAGTATGCCATATGTTATGTTTTATATCTATTTTTACACTATTATTTAGTGATGTATTCATTTATATTCTTGACTGGTCTGATAACTACAGTTAGTCAGTTTCAGGGCTCCATATGTGGCAGCGGGCAAAAACAGTTTGTGTATTTGTGTAACACAAACTTTAGACACGATGAGTTGAAAGCATTAGCTTACATTAGTAAAAACTTTTCTCTTTTACCTTTTTGTTACTGTGGAAGGTTTATTTCTTTTTTCATATCAGATGCATTTTTGACTGCTGTTCTGTATAGATATATGTGTGTGGCAGCATGTAAAAAAAGAAAGTGATTTTCTTAATCTGTACCCCTACAATTCTGTGACCCTGCTTCAGAGCAAAAGCAGCTGTACCCACACACACATTTGAACATGCACATACATAGACACACAAACACGTCCCATTATTGCCCCGACCCTTAAATCCTCTGTTGTTCCAGTTGCTTGGGGAGTGATTACAGAACAGCTCTTCTCTGAGCTGCACTGTCTGACAGACCCTGCAAATAGACGTGTGAAATGTAAAAAACTGAAACAGCCTTGTGTTGAGATGCCTTGCTTTCTCACCTTTGTTCGCTGTTGTTCTTTTCTTTGGGATGCACATCGCCTGTATGATGTGATTTCAGTATTGTTGTTATACAAGGTGTTTTCTTCTCTTCTGACTCTAAAAATACCATTTTCTCTGTTTGTGTGTCTGTGGATGAGTATGCTTTGTGTTTATAGAAAGCCTAACAGTCACAGCACTCAGGATAACACAGGCTCTTTTGCTGTCATATAATCTGTTTGTCTCTTCTTTCATACCTTTTCTATTCTGTGGTTGCAAGAAAGCTGTGTTTTAGCTGGAGAGCCTTTTCTTTAATTTTCAAGTGTTTTTCTTATGTGGTTTGGGGCTTTCTGATCTCCCTCTACCTACCCTGAAGACTCCCTTCTTATAACTCTGTCATTCTTCTCTCTCTCATTGAGTGTTTCATTGCATTTGGCACAATGTCCAACAGCTATTTATAAAGGCAGAGAAACACCTCCAGATAAAGTATGTTTGGGAAACTTGCTTGGAAATCTACTTAAAAGTCCTGCCAACAATCTCACTGTCTCAGGAAATATACATCACTCTGGCTCCTAAACTGCCATGACTAATAGTCCATTAGCCCACCACTGTGTGAGGTCATCACTGCCAGTATGTGAAGAAGTGAACATGATGACTAACAGGCATTTTGTACTATTGCTTTCTTTGGTTGTGTGTTTTGCTATTGTCACAATTTGAACTTGATTTACATTAAAGCACACAATTAGATAATTAGACAATTAGACAATTCTCCCTACAGGAGAAGGGTCCAGCAGACAGTGAGAACTCAGGCAAGGCAAGTTTATTTGTAGACCAAAATCAATTCAAATAAAATAAATACAGAACCAAAAGAGTCATTCATGAGTCGGTTTGCTGTTAAAAATTAACAAATCGCCTACTGAACATAGTGGAGCATTTAGTTGCTGAAGAGCCAGATATTTTTCTCAGGAGTTGGTAGAGACCAAAAACAGAGCTACAAGATGAGTGAATATTTGACTTACATTCGCCAGGTGGCCAGAAACATCGTATGAATGCTTATGTTGCTCTTTGTCTGTTGGATGTGTAAAAAGGCAGCTGTTTGCTAACATGTTTGCCATAACTTTATACGGTGATAATACTGTATGTCAATGTTGTGTTCACAGCTTTTTTCACTAACACCATCAGTCAAAGGCAGTGGAGAACATGCTTCATCTTTAGTTTGGACTCTGGGAAACATTAGTAGACATGTAAAACCGTTGTATTGAGTTCCATACTCTTCAATACGCGCACTCATTCTCGTCTTACTCATTAAACTCAAACCTAAACTCTGACCTTAACCAGACCTTCAGTGAAGGGAGATGGAGTAGACTGAGAGGGTTTTTGAGTGGCAAACAAAAACTATGAGGGGTGACCACAATGTACGAGTGAGAGCCCACATCAGCACCCTGCTGCGCCGTGGGAAAATGGAACTGGTAGCGTGAAGAGTAGATGTCTTGCTACAATGTAAAAACTGTAACTGGGTCAGCTGTCAGAATGCAGGATGTTATCACATGTGATCTGAAGGGATATTAATCAATCATTCTTGTCATAGTTTGCTAGCAAATACAATTGTCCTAATAATAGCTCAAGTCACAGACGCTAAGAGCAAAAAGAGTGAACAAACCACAGGCACGACACTTACATTGATATCTGTACACATATGGCAACACAGATGAACCATTTTGCGATGCAGCATGGCAGCTGGCCTGTGGATAGCAGGTAGCCTTAGCAGTAGGAGTTAGCAGCAGCAAAATTGGTTGGAATCAGCAATATTTTAAAGTAAATAACATGGAAGACTGGGCTGGTTAGAGGTGCATTTTCATTACAAGGCAATGCAGGTGAATGACTGCGGGTAGTTGATGCACAGGGAGATCAGCTGATCAGATCCTGGTTTAACCTTGAGCTCCGTTCTGCATTTGTATGTGTAGCCAAACCTTTTTCCTGTGGCTTATCAAACTAAGTGACAACAACTGTAATGTAACATTTCATACCTACACGTTAAAAGTCCTCTCTCATGGTTAGGAATGAAACTACTCATTAGTTTAATGTGGAGCAAAGACGATGGCACATTTACGTGTGTGTGTGTGCATGTGTGCGTTTTTAATTTAATTAATCTGTCACTCTCCCGGATTGATAAACTGTGCATCAACCCTGTTCAGGAGGGAGTGGATGCAGATGACGTGAAAGTGGCTGATTTGTAGTTTTTGTGATGACAGCGTTGTGGACTATTTGCCTTGGCGGTTTTCCAACATGAAGTGAAGCAGGCCGTTTTAGCCCATAATGACTGGATTTGATTGCAATAATGATGATTTCATCCATCAGCACGCACAGAATAAGAAGCTCCCATATACAGAAAAATAAAGGCCATGTGTAAAGCTTTAGTCATGCTTATGCTCGGTGAAGTGTCATCATACTGTTTGAAGCGGCGCTCCAACAGCATCTCAATAATTCCTGCTGTTGCTGACCATGACCATTTATGGGGTTTAGTGGGGGAAGATGTAGTTAACTGTCTCCCAACCATCTGCTTTAAGAGAAAGAGACTTCCATGATGTAAAGTAGATCATGGAAGCAGCACTCTCTCTCTCCCATCATAGCCACATAAGCACAAATACAGTACATACTCTTCTTCTCATGTAATATGAGTTAATTATTAACATACCATGTCTATAAGAATGATAGTGATTCAGAGATGGTACTAATCACCCATTACATCACATCACATCACATCATATTGTCCGTTGAACTGCCACTTTACTGATAAAGAACCTGAAATTATGAATTATACTATGTTGAAAATTAAAATGAATGAATACTCAGAGAGACAGAGCATACTACACTTTTTAGAAAGAAGGACATTGCTGGACATGGTTTTGACACCTTCAAAAAGCTGAGAGGACAGGGCCTAAACTGGATTGTTTTAACAGAAACAGTTGAAAAAATACATCTCTCCACACCTGCATGTCTGGGACAGGTACATCAAAGGTGTGTCATCATTCACAGCCTTTTTATTGGTCAGTACATTAACTGTATAAAGAAAGAAAGTGTGAGGAAGCATACTTATTTCAAGTGACGTGTGAATGGCTCCACAGTTGTCTAGTTGACTATGCTGTGTAGCTTTGTTATCATCAATGGATGTGATTTCAACTGTAGTGAAGTAAAAGCTTCAGTAAAAGTCCACATACTCCAAAGACTACACAAACAATCTACTCAATTTCAGTAACAAGTTAGTTTCCACTCTTGCATATCAAACTGTTGTTTCGCCACAGAGTAGTGCAATTTGCTGGTGCTGTTTACTGCCATCTCTTTCCATCTGGGTAAGTGTGTTGTCTGAGAGAATCAAACCCCACCCAACCTAAATCCATCGATTAATCTGCATGCAGTAGAGAATTTTTGTTGCACATAAAACCACCTCCATGACTAACAAGTTACCCAAATCTGCCCCAGTTATGTGTGAAAATGGTCAAAGAAAATGTGTTTCTTAAAACTGAAGCTAGACTTCACTATTGACTATTTTCATGGACAGAAGGTTTACACAAGAAGAAAATGTTTAATGTAATTTGGATGTCCATAAAGACTGCATGCAAGGATGCATTCACAGCATGCATGCTTGGAGCCACTGTTGACACTCCCTGCAATCCGGATGGTGGTTCAGCTGTTGCTTTGTGGGAAAATGACACATTACATAAGCGTCTCAAACAAACCTTGCAAGCTGAGTCGCTCACCTCAGCAGTGGTTTGGACGTCACAATGACCATTACGCACCATTAAGGGCACTTCATAGAAAATGCTGATGTGTTTGTAGAAAAACCTGCAGTAAGGTGCACTTGTTATATAATTTCAACAGATGGTAAGGTGGTTGTTAGTGGTGCTGTATGACCTGACCTTGATAGATAGATAGATAAAAAACAAGGAGACCAGATGGCTGTCTCTGCTCAGGGTGATAACAGTATGTGTGTGTATGTGCGCATCTGTAGGGTCACATAGTTGAGGATATGGTCAGAAAGTAATTTTTGGTAAAGCTATTCTGACATTTTATGGTTAATTGTAGGGATGTTGTTGGGCTGTCCTGGCTGACACGCCTTTTAAATGTTGCAGGGAGGTCATTACCTGCAAAATGGCAGACCGGGGTGGTGTTTCCCATTTTTAAAAAGGGGGACCAGAGGGTGTGATCCAGTTATCGGGTTATCACACTGCTCAGCCTCCCTGGGAAAGCTTATGGCTCGGTGCTGGAAAGGAGGCTCTGACTGACTGTCAAACCTCAGATTCAGGAGGAGCAATACAGTTTCCGTGTGAGTAAAGTAGTTCAAGTATCTTGGAGTCTTGTTCACAAGTGAGGGTAAAATGGAGTGTGAGATAAACCTTTGGTGATCCTCTGACTTTTCATCTAGCACCATCATCAGATCAAAATTTCAATTTGTCCAACATTTTGGTTTATGACCAAATATCTGCAAAACTAATGACTCATCAGCCTCAGCTGTACTTTGTGTTTAGTGCTAATTACCAAATATTAGCATGCTAACACGCTAAACTAAGATGGTGAACATGGTAAATATTATACCTGCTTAACATCTGCATGTTAACATGCTAATGTTTAGCTTTTAGCCGCTAGCATGGCTGTAAAATCTTGTTTCCCAATGAACAATGTCTAGCCGTTGTGCTACTTCTTTTTCTCCTTCCCCTTCTCTCCACCATTTATTTGATTTCTTATATAATTTTAAATTCCACAATTTTCTCGATTATATTTCTTTCTTCAACCTTCCTAAACTGATTATTGTTGGTCAGCATGGCCTTTGATAAGATTCACTTTGAAGATAAGCAAACCGGTTCAAACCTCAGTCCACTGGTTCAAACCTACATAACAACATAACACACAAACACTCTTTTTGTCTCACGCTTACATACACACACACACACACACACACACACACACACACACACACACACACACACACACACATACACACTCCCTGACCCTCCTCTCTTCCCTCTTAATCATCCCATTATAGAAATGAGTTTGTGTTGTTCACTGCATGAGTGAAGTACCAGGCGCAGAAATAGTTTAATTACAGTCTTATTTGAATCCAGCCTACTTTACATGTCTAGATTGTTTTATAGGAGACTGAACTTTTGTCTAACAATCAGTTCAAGGTAGCAGCATATTAACATGATAAATATACAGTACATTCTTTTACATTCCGTACATAAAATCATCACAAATGATCATCACCAAGGTCGTGAACAGTGAACTTAATATTTGTGTTTTTTTTCATTTAGGGATGATTTTATTTCATGTCACTGTGAAATAAAAGGAGAGCTGAAATAGAGCAGGAAGAAAAACGCATTATTTAATATTTTACTGTCAATATGGTGTCTTGTTTAATGGCAGTATCAGGCCTTTTTGGCAAATGGCTGACCCAGATTTTCACTGGATTCTTGAAAGCTTGTTATTATGATTACAGCTTACATAAATGTGCTGACAGGGAATAGTGGCTTCTGGGAGGAGTCCAAAACGACAAAATGGGGCTCCTGAAAGATTCCACTTTGCTACGATCAGCAGAACAGAGTGAAATGTTAATGTTAGGGTGCTTGATTAAAACAGTGTGGTTGAGGATTAGGTACCAGTTTCCATAGTCAAGAGACTTAAAGCTGGAAACAAAATCCAGCTGTGGCGTAAAAGGGTGTCAGCTCCAGAGTTGGTCCAGTCTGAGTTGTAGAAAGAATGAGGGCAGTTCAGTGCAGACATGATGGATTCAGTTGTGACCGACTTTTGGTCACATAATCCACTGAGGACAGGAAAAAATAATTTCAGTTGGTATGCTTTAAATGCTTCATTAAGTATTTAAATTATATTTTAAAAGTCAGTGCTTAGGTAACACAAGAGTCCCAGTTGTAGCTGAGATAAATGAGGGTTTGCGTTCACCACAGTAGATATAAAAATGACAGAATTTAATAGCCTAATATAAAGTGTCTTAACCATGTGTCATTATGTTCCAGTACAGGTTTTAATCAGGTACTCATATTCATGATTCAATGGAAAAAGTAACAAAATAACCAGTTTACATTTTCTTAAGTACTATTATGAGGTAGTTTCACGTATTTCCATTTGATGCTTCTTTAGAGTTTATACTACATTTCAGAGGGAAATATTGCACTACATGTATTTGACAGCTATCGTTACTACTTACTTTGCAGATTAAGACTTTAAAATCATATAATACGATACAATATGCTAATTTACAGTACATGAAACTACTGTACAGTAGTATTTTTGTAGTCAAATTATATTCAGTTATTAACTATTAAAATAGCTCTAGCCGAGAAACAATAGAAATATAGATAACTGAACAGGGCCATTCTGCTGCACACTTTTGATACTTGAAATACATTTTACTGATAATACTTTAGTAAAACTTTAAATGCAGGTCTTGTACTTGTTTGGGGTATTTTTATATTGCTGTATTGCTACTTTTACTTAAGTCAAGAATCTTAATACTTCCTACATAACTGTAAAATATATCCACTGTGCAATTATTGTTGAACTTTAAATCTTTCCTATTGGCTCTTCTTTTAAATAACAGAATTTAAATTGGGTCCTTTTGATTTCCAGTATTTGTCTTATTCTTAAGATGTTGGTGGGTCAGTCTCCATCTCATAATTAGATTCAGGGCATTGCTAATGTCATGTATGTTGTATTTCTGTCCAGAGCTCTGCTGTGCTCAGCTGATCTACACAACACCTCTGCAAATGCAAATAATGTTTGTGTCAATGCATCAAAAAGAAGACTTTCCATGTTCAGTTATGCTTTATTTTAACTGCCTCTATACTGCAGCATTGTTTCTTACACAGCTTAGTAAAAGTGCTGCAAATACTTTGAACAGGATAGTGATGTAACTGGTGTGACCTTTGGTTGGTGTCACCACATTTTTGGTTTAAATCCATTTTCCTTTTTAGACAATGTACAACAAATGCATACAGTCAAGCTGCAGTATGTAATTTCCACTTACATCTGTTCTCATGGGGAGTCCTTCCTCGTGAGAACAGATCTGTTTTTGTGTTTATAATGATTTAGGAGCAGTAGGTACAGTAGCTGCAGCTACTAAAGTTACAGTTAGGGGCTTAACACAGGAAATTGAACAACATTTTTGTGCAGAAATCTGTCTGCAGCATGTGATCTGAGAGGATGTACCCCACAATTAGCTACTATAGGTTAATCCAATCCTTTTCTCTCTTTCTCTTTCTCTTTGCAGCAGAGTCTTACTCTGTGGCGGCCAGTGACTGCAGTATCCCCCATTCAATGGTCTCTGTGCCCCACCAGGCCTCAGGCAGCTCCAGCCCCTGCTCACACTCCTCGTCTGGAGGATCACGGCACCCTGTCAGCGCCCTCAAGAAATGGCTCACCAATCCCGTCCGCAAGCTGAGCTCTGATGCCAGAGGAGGAGCGGGAAAAGTCGAGAAGCAGATGTACAGGTCAGACGGAAGGCAGCCGCCATCGCTTCTTTCCCACAGTCAAACTCAGCCGAAGCCTCTAGAACCGCACGACAACTACACCATCTTCCCCTCTGGAGACACGGTGAGACTTAGAGACAGACACATAGGCTTCATTTATACCATCTACATTTATAAACGCATTTTATATTCTTGTTTCTAATGGTTGTTGTGTTTGTGTTGTACAGGTGTGGAAAGACGGTCTGTTGAGTCCAGCAGCTCCTTCACCTACACAGCCGTCCTGTCAGGGCTACTTATCTGACCTCCTGCAAGGCAGAGACACTCGGAGTCTAGTAATGTCTCTATTCTATTTTAGTCTAGTCTTTTCTGTACTATGTTATTCTATTATTCTATTCTCATCTAGTTTAGTCTGTTCTGTTATATTCTACTTTATTCTAGCCTATACTATGTTATTCTATTATTCTATGTCATTCTACTATAATCTATTTTATGATATCTTGTTCTATTCTATTCTGTTCATTGTATTCTGTTGTGTTCAATTCTATTCTATTCTATACGGGTTGATTATATTCTACTCTACTCTATTTTCAATAATCATGTTATATGTTACCACATATTCTATACAACAGTGACTCCTAACCGCGAAGAAACCACATAATTCAACAAAAAGGCAGAATTATAATTCCACTTTGTAGACTATTTGTGCGATAAATACTTGGATACTGATTTCAGAGTGATTTTTTCGTATCGTATCGCCCTCTACTCAATCTATGCAAGATGTGTTCCTATTACTGTTGCAACTAGCGCGTTAATATTAGTAATAAGCAAAAATAAATGGAGAGTTTATTGCCAATCAATTAATTATTTTCAGAAAGTAGACATGATACACACATAGTACACACAAGTTATTACTGCGATGATATGAAATGACACATTGTATGAAATAATACTTTTTCTGATGAGAAAATATAATTACAGTAGTTGACCAGGAAAAGTAGTATACAAGTTATACAAGTATACTTATACAAGTCAAAAGTGCTCTCACCACTAAATTCTTCACTCCCCTCACAGTTATTTTAAATCTTTCAGTGGAGCCTCTCTCATCATCAAACCCTCAGGTAGTGCAGTTCTCATGATGTATAAATTATTGAACACAAAAAAGTCAAGACACACACACACACTGCAACTATGAATTATAAACATGCACACATCCCTCTACATCCTGTTCATCCTGTTGTATTAGCATGTGAAAGGCTTCTTATTTGCACACATCATTTGGCTTCCACCAATTGTGCCAAATTAATTGTACATATTTTCACATTTTGCTGAATATTTTGTGTGCGTGCTCACACACACAAACACACACACACAAACACATACTACTACTTTCTGGTAACCCTACACTGCACTGAGTACTCTTTGAAAGGCCCTGTGGAGTGGAATCAATCCTGTGGGCTTTTCTAGAGAGCATCTGGAAGTAATCAACTAGCCAAAAAGTCTATAACAGGCTGAAACAGGGTCAGGGTTGGGGGTGAGGAGTTTACTCTCACGACACCCAAGCGGTCCGAGCAATAAAGATCTAATTAGTTGAGGGGAACTCCAGGGCCAGCGGCCTTGCGTGAACATAAATACTGGCAGGTTGTTGGACTGGTAAAGGAACAGGCTCACGGTGTAGGTACCAGAAATGGTCGGCCTGGCAGATCTGCTCGGGTCCTGCATTTACAGATGACACAACACATTATGATTGGCTGTACGGATGCCGTGTGTTCGCGCCACCGTTAATGTGACTGACCAATCTTAATGCTAGTTGATAGGGAGCGGCCAAGTTATCTACTGCTAGCAACTAGCCCATCCTCCAATGTAAGGACTGAAGGGCAAAACGAAACACCATTCAAAAATCTACCAAGTTAATGTTGCCAGGCTTGGAAGTGAAAGCCCATGCGTAGTGTAGAGTGTAAGTTCAAACTTACTCTCTGGCAGTCCTTGGTTAGCAGTTCCTTTTAGACATAGAGGATGCGGAAAAAACTCTGTAGTAGCTCCTATTACATGTGCAATCACTTCCAACTGCTCACCACTCTCTCTCTTTGTAGTGGCGCTTATACACCCGAATCAGCCCACCTACCAAATCCAACAGCCAATAGCTACAACTGTAAAAATGAAAAGGGTGTCCCCACAGTACGCCAACATTAGAAGAAAAAGAGGCCTACAGGCAATGTGAGAAACAGGCCTGTGGATGTTGGACAGTAGGCTACTCTATTCATAGATGACAGAGTCAAGTTACACAAGCTTCACATAAGAGATAAGAAGAATTTTTAAAGGGTTGAAATAATCTTCACCCATAAAGTACATTGTTCTGCTTGATGAATGACTGGGACAATATTATTCCATAGACACCTGCAGCTTTATGTTTGCTTTGGCTCCTCAACCCTTTATTCTTGTCTTGCCAGGTCAGGGTGAACAGAAGGCCTTATCATCTCTTTAAAGGAATAGTTTGACATTTTGGGAAATTCGCTTTCTTGCCGAGAGTTAGACGAGAAGATTGATACCACTCTCATGTCTGTACGGTAAATATAATGCTACACATATTGGCTGGTTAGCTTAGTTAGCATAAAGACTGGAAACAGGGGGAAGCAGCTGTCTACCAGCACCTCAGAAGCTCACAAATTAACATGTTATACCTCGTTTGTTTAATCCGTACAAAAACCTAAGTGTAAAAATGACAATTCACTGTTTAACAAGAAATTATGTGACAGACTATTTCTTGGCTGGGAGCAGTAACTTATTGGAGTCTCTGGCACATGGACCCACACTTAACCCTCTGTAAAATGAAAATTGGCATTTTTACATTTTTGTATTAAACAAACAAGATATAATAAGTGGGCTTCTGAGTAGCTGTTATGTTTAAACAGAGCCTGGCTAGCTGTTTCCCTCTGTTTCCAGGATTTTTACTAAGCTAAGCTCACTGGATGCTGGCTCCAGCTACATATCAGCCCAACAAGACATTAGAGTTTTGTCAATTTTCTAATCTAACTCTCGGCATAAAAGTGAAAAAGCATGGGACACCTCATGGTTTTCAGAGGAGGTAATGGACTTCTAGCTGATGAGAAATTACTGTAAGCTAAGTTCAGCAGTTTTAATGGCTGCTTCTGACTAGTGCATCAGAACCAGAGTGGAGACGGAGTTTGAATGTTTTTCATAAGTAGGATGTCTGCTGGGTGAGGACATGAACAGTTGACAGAGAGTGAGAAAGAAAAAAAGAGAAAATAAACAGAAAGTGCACATTTTACCTACAAACTGACTCAACAGAAGGATTATCATCTAGTGCAGCGAGGCAGAGAACAAAATGTGGTGAGACCACAGTATGTCAAGAGGATTACAGTAAAATTCATATTGGATTATACTGCTTTTAGGTGAGGAGTGATATTTGTTATATAAACAACTCTCCATGCTGTGGTAAGTTACCCCGACCTCTATTATCTGGCTTGAATTGCACAAATGTTGCACATTATTCACCTTCATCTGTCAGGTCTGATTCTGCTTTTCCAAATTTCTCTGCCCAACATTTTCCTCAGCAGCAAGGAGAGAAAAGTGATTATTACTCTCAGGTTACTTGGGATTTGGGGGTGGCATGACTTTCCAAAAGGGGGCAGTAGAATTGGTCCACTGATGTGTTCCCCAGGATTAAGACCTTCTCTTCTTATTTTTCTACAGATGTGTGCTGGCTGGGTCAGGGGGTTGCTGTAGATGAAGCTTAATGATTTAAGTGTCTGTGGTTGATGCTCAGCAGTCAGACATCACTCTGCACCACAGCGTTTGGAAGAAGTACTCAGATCCTTTACTAAAGTAAAAGTAACAATACAATGATTTAACAATGATTTGTTTATTTGAGTGTCCTGCACCTTATGGTGCCCAGCCTGTATGGGTATACAAGACACTGGACAACAACAACAACCAGGATGGCCACATGACCAATCACAACATACAGTTCCACAAATTCAACATGTCAGAACATTCGCTTTCCATAAGAAAAATGGAAAAAAGTCTTATTATGAAGGATATAGTGTTCTCTTTCTTAGTTTCTAAGTACAAGTGCAGAAGTATTATCAGCTAAATGTACTTAAAGTAAAAGTACACATTATGCAGAAAAATGGCAGAAGAAAAGACATTATTAATAAAAAGACATTATTAAATTGTTAATACTGATGTATCAATGTGTAAGTAGCATTTTAGTGTTGTAACTGGTCGTTTAGAGGGCAAATCTCTCTTTGGTAGAACTGCTACAAACTCATAGACATCCAAATTGTAGTAATGGGCCCCAACTAGACTGCTTTTTGTAAGGGGTCACAGGGGTCAAAAAATGTAGGAACCACTGGTTTAATCTTTAGTAATAAACTGTGTTTTTATAAGCTTATCATATGTTTTAATGTAAAATCTTAATCTGAGTAGTAACTGTAGCGATCAAATAAATGTAGTGGAGTAAATGGAAATACTCAAGTAAAGTACCTCAAAATGATATAAAGTAAATTTAATTTCCACTGAATTTCACATAATATGTTACAGTGATGTTACCAAAGGCTTTACTGTCTTGTTTGTGTGTTTTAGAGTCAAAAATCCAGCATCAACACTCTCCAAGGAGAAGACGGCTGCACTGTGACTGATGACTCAGCCAGCCAGTGGTCCGCTACAGTGGACAGCGAAGAGGGGAGAAACATTGCCTTAGAGAAGAGCATGTAGGTGTCGAGTGTCGAGGAGTAGAGTGACATTTTGGGAAATACGCTTATTCGCTTTCTTACAGATGAGAAGATTGATAACACTTTCATGTCTGTACAATAGATATAAAGCTACAGCCAGCGGACGGTTATCTTAGTTTAGTATAAAGACTGGAAACAGTGGGAAAAGCTAGGCTGTCCAAAAGTAACAAAATCTGGCTACCAGCACCTCTAAAGATCACTAATGAACATGTTATATCTCATTTGCTAATCTGTACAAAAAGGTGTAAAAACAACAAAGTTATGGTTTTACGAGGGGTTATGTGACTGGGAAAAGTGACATCCTGCTGTCTTGTTGTCACTGTGACGTTGCCATGCAACCAGCAGAGACTCCAGGAAGTCACTGCACCCGGCAAATTGTCCTTGTTACCCTTTGGTTTTTGTACCGATTAAACAAACAAGATATAATGTATTCATTAGTGAGCTTTGGAGGTGCTAGAAGGCTGATTTTGTTACCTTTGCACAGAGCCAGCAGTTCCCCCCTGTTTCCAGTCTTTATGCTAAGCTAAGCTAACTGTCTCCTGGCTGGCAGACATGAGAGTGGTATCAACCTTCTCATCTCACTCTAAGAAAGAGAATAAGCATATTTCCCAAAATGTTGAACTTCCTTTAACATTTCTGATTTTATTTTGCTAAAGTGTAAAAGATTATTTCTATTTCTGAATGTGCTTTATTTGCTGTTTCAAAATCTCTCTCTCTCTCTCTCTCTCTCTCTCTCTCTCAGATATGTGCTGACAGAGCTGATAGAGACAGAAAGGTTGTATGTGGAAGATCTTGGACTCATAGTGCAGGTGTGTTTCTCCTCCAGCCTTTAAATAATCTGTTTATGACATTCATACAAGACATAGCTGAGATTCCTAAATTGAGCAGCTTTCTGCAACATTCATGTCTTAAACTGAAAGAGACATTTTTATTTTCCAGCTGAAACCTCTGATGTGATTAATGACGTGTGTGTGTGTGTGTGTGTGTGTGTGTGTGTGTGTCTGTGTGTCTGTGTGTGTGCGCGTAGGGCTACATGGCCACCATGGCCAATCAGGGAATTCCAGAGGACATGAAAGGGAAGGACAGGATTGTGTTTGGAAACATCTACCAGATCTACGACTGGCATAAGGAGTGAGTCAGAGACATCTTTTCCCCCCTCTCAGTTCCTCTGAATTTGAACAATCTTTTACAGTGTACACATATTTTTTCTGAGCTCCTCATGTTTCATGGTGGTTCAGCTTGTGTCATGTCCCCTGTGGCTGTTTGTTTCCTGCCTCTGTGTGTGTGTGTGTGTGTGTGTGTGTGTGTGTGTGTGTGTGTGTGTGCGCGTGTGTTTGGCTGAATGACTGTTCCTGCCTGACCTTCTCCGCTTCGTGTCACACAGTTATTTCCTGGGAGAGCTGGAGAAATGTGTGGATGATCCAGACAGCCTAGCCCAGCTCTTCATCAGACATGTGAGTCTACAGATCAGTGAGCAACAAGTGTGGATGAGAGGTTTCTTTTTTCGTCTCTCTGCGTGTTTTCAGTTTGGCTGCAGATTGCAGCCGTCTCACAGATCAGAGCTCTGACTGCGTGTGAAGCCTTGGCCCCCTGCTGTCCTGATGTGTCTTCATCTTGCAGATCAGTTGTCTGCAGGTGCAGCTGCAGAATAAACGCTCTTGTAATCAGTTTTGACTAAAATTAGCATTAAAGATGCTCCGCAGAAACCACACTGTGTGTGAAAATGAGCTGGAATTACAGATCTCTAAGCTCTATAAAAAGTGTTCACCCCCACCTTGAAGTTTTTCATATGTAGTTTTACACTGAACTTTAACTGCTGAATTGAAAGACACTGATCACACAGATTCAATGTTGTGTAACAGTGAAATATGAAAAAACTCCAAGGGGGATGAATACTTTTCATTGGCTCTGTACATATCAGTATCGGTATCTAGTCTTGTCTCAGCAGAAAAATAAACTACTGGAGAAAAATTGGGAAAATATTTTGATTTGGTGCAGCTCTGCTTCTCTATCCACTTCACTCAGTGTAGTGTAGCATGCCTATTTAAGCCATGGCAAATTAAACCATTCTTTCTCAGCCACTGGAACTATTTAATGAGGCAAAGGTCCTGCACTGATTTAACAAAATTCCCCCCAAAAGAAAACTCTTGAGGGGAATGGGAACACAATAAAACTGAGAGTCGGAGCAGCTCAGAAGCTTAATTCTTTCTCTGTCCGTTCTTCAACGCTGCCCCTCACACACAGATTGTATTTGGAATAATTGTGACATGAGCTCTCTCTCTCTTAAATTCTTAAATTTCCAGGAACGGCGTCTTCACATGTATGTGGTTTACTGCCAGAACAAACCCAAATCAGAGCACATTGTCTCTGAGTACATTGAGACCTACTTTGAGGTGAGTACGCTTTTATACTACAGTCAATTTTACTGGAGCTCTTTAAAGACAATTGCCTTTTTACCTAGAACACTTTCTCTCTTTTTTTGTCACCTGACAGGATCTCAGGCAGCAGTTGGGTCACAGGCTGCAGCTCAACGATCTGCTCATCAAACCTGTTCAGAGGATCATGAAGTATCAGCTACTGCTGAAGGTTTGCTGTTCAACATGACTGTGTATCTGTATGCATGGCACTGTTAACATGTTATTATTCATTTTACATAATTTGAATTACAACATTAAAAAATATGATCAAATTATTTTAATTAATCATTAAAACTCTAAATTAACCTCTCTCTGACTGGCAACCCCAGGACTTCCTGAAGTACTACAAGAAAGCAGGAAGGGATGTTGAGGAGCTGCAGGTACGAGCTTGTTAATGAGTGTGAATACATATACACTCAGTTGGCCGTTTATTGGACACTGGTGTTTCTAATATTTTGTCCACCCCATTTAAATCAATGAGGGCAGGCTAAATAACAGAAACACCTCTCTGTATAACACAATACAGTTCAACAGTCCCACAAACTACATCCTCCAAAATAATCATACAGTTGAATCAACAGCCCTCTAAATAATTTCAACAAAAACTGTGCTGTGTATTATAACCTTCATGAAGGGCGGATTTATTGCAGGACTGTTGTATTAGACTGCATTAGTTTTAGCTAGGTCCACTGGCTAAACTTGCAACTGAGTGTGTAAGTAGTATTCTGAGTCTGTATATCATAACATTTTGTTGTCACTTACTGATTCTCCTCAATTCAATTTCTTCCATCAGAGGGCGGTGGAGGTGATGTGTTTTGTGCCAAAACGTTGTAATGATATGATGAATGTGGGCAGGCTCCAAGGTTTTGAGGTGAGATAGAGATTTTTTTTCTGTCTGTAATCACAGATGAAACACAAATCCAGAGTGACTTACAGTCTATGGCAATGTTTTTGACAAACATACTGTTTCAGGGGAAAATCACAGCACAGGGGAAGCTGCTCCAGCAGGATACCTTCTCTGTCAGCGAGCAGGAAAGCGGCCTCCTATCCAGAGCCAAGGAGAGGAGGGTCTTCCTGTTTGAACAGCTGGTCATCTTCAGTGAGCCAATTGATAAGAAAAAAGGCTTTTCTTTGCCAGGGTACACTTTTAAAAACAGCATCAAGGTGCGAGTAACACTGTATTTCAAAACATATCAAAAACATCTTTTTGGTTTAGTGTTTAACAAGTCTCCTGTGTGCTTCAGGTCAGCTGTTTGGGCGTGGAGGAGCACTTTGAGGAAGATCCATGCTGTCTGGTCCTGACCTCCCGCGGAACTGACGGCAGCGTGACGCGCTTCATTATGCAGGCGTCATCTCCGGAAATACAGCAAGCTTGGCTCAACGACGTGGAGCAGATCTTAGAGACTCAGAGGAACTTCCTTAATGGTACCAGAGCTCAGTGTTTCTTCAATGAAACCACAGATTTAAGAATTTGGTGCGTTTGAGTATTATGACATCTCTTCCTGTCCGCTGTAGCCCTTCAGTCTCCAATAGAGTACCAACGCAGGGAAAGCAAGTCAAACAGCCTGGGCAGGAACATGAAGTCTCCAACTGCGTCAGCATCTGGCCTGCGACCTCACTCCTCAGCATCCATGGACCGACGACAGCAGCCCTGCCTGCTGTCTTACAACAATTCCCTGCCCTCTCTGCATCCGCCACAACACTGCTCGGCCTTGAAAGCGGTGAGTGAACGCTCCCTTCCACATATGTGTACATTCATATATTTCTCTGACATCCTCTTTCTTTGATTTCTCTTTCTCACTCAAGGTTTCTAATCCTTGTGCTGCGACGCCCGGAGCAGCTCACCCTCCACTTTCCTCCCACCATCAGCTCAGTTTGTGCACAGAGGTGAGACACGCCAGTGGGACGTCCAATGGCCTGCCACCCTGCAGCCAGCACAGCATGCAGGTACATCAGTCTTACTTTACACAGCAGTGAAATTCAAAGTACTTTTTATAACTCTTAAATACTCTTAAATACTGTGAGCACCACAAACAAGGTCCATACCAATAGGGGTAAGTTTGACTATATGTTTTTTTATGTGGGTGAACAGAAAAATTGTTTAAATTTTACAGCAGCTGAGAATCTTGTTTTTGCTGAATGGTTAAACTTCTCACCTTGCTGCAGTGACATCACTGTTTGGTGTGGTTACAGGTGCAACACAGCACACTTCTGCCCACACGCACTTAAAACTTCCCACCAGAAAGGGTAGTGAAATGCTGCTTTTCAGCCTGGCATCACAATAAGTTACTCTTAAAACATGCTCTATTAAAAGTGAAAGTCATAGATTCAACACAAAGGATGATGTGTTCATTTTTATGTTGTTGGGGGATCTAACTGCTTCATGCTGTAGTCAATTCAAGTGAATCTACAGTATAGCCACATATTTGCCTCAGAGGGCTCTATAAGGTTAATGATAACAATACATAATTTTAAGCTTATTTCTGTACATGTTTTGTATGTAAAAAAGAAATCTGCACAGTAACTAGTAAGTAACTACAACCATAACGTATAAATTATGAAAAGTACAGTCTTTGAAGATATTTGCAATATATCGGAGTAAAAGTCTCACAAACTGGGAATACTGAGTTAAACTGTGAACCTGGAAACAGAACGGCACTTTCCACCACTGTACAACTAATTAACTGGTGCAGCTGTGAGATTTATCAGGTTAGGTTAGGAGCGTTACGCACCTTATAACTACCCTGTTAAGTGTTTATCGTGCACAGTACAAATTAATTCACTGATTTTTTTAAATTGGGTGGATCAGATTGGTGGAGCTGTTACCTCTTTGTTAGCAGCCTGAGGCCGTTTGTTGTCATGATCACTGATGATGAGGGGAAATGACTCTCTGGTTGCCTTTGTCAAATATCCTGTTGTTGTTTTTGCATGGATTTACAAACCTGGTTGACCTAATCTGTAGCCAGTGTCGTTCAGTCTTCCAGTTTGTGGAAAAACCCACTGACCTTCGGTTTTATCTTACTCACTCAGACTTCCATGTAGAGGAGGAAATGGTTTGATCTGACTGCTCTTATTAGACGTCCTTATCTGGCCAGATTCCACAATGTCGCCCTCGTCCTCTTGTCCTCCCTCTTTGTGTTTTTGCATCAGCAGTGTTTCCATACTGCTTTAGGTACAGGAGTTCAGACAGGTTTCAGATGTTCCTAAAATCTTTTTGTCTATGGTGCTTATTGCTCAGAGAGAAGCCTTTGTCAGACTTTTACATGGTTAACATCTGTTTCTGAACAACATGGCATTTTAATGTACCAGCTCCATAATCTTTTTTCTGTAAAAGTAAAATTCAGGGCCAGTTAGGTCTAAGCATAAACATTAGGTTGTAGTTTTTCATGTGGTGTATGTCAGCATTTGAGAATCACAAAAATAGACATTTTTGTAACTTATACATCCTCTTTAAAGCTGCACTAGTCAATATTTTTACGTTAACAATTGATCATATGGCTAGGTGTAATGATAAAGATACTGATGATAGGGGTCACTCATAGTGACCTGTACCTGCTCAGCACCAAATGGCAGACAGACACAGTTAGTGACTAGCTGGTGATCATAGTGGAGCATTTAGCAGCTAAAGAGCCAGATATTTCCCTCAGGAGCCGGTAGAGACCAAAAACAGAGCTAAAAGAGAGTGAATATTGGACTTGGACATTTGTCAGGTGGCCAGAAACACGACTCCAAATGAATGCTAATGTTACTCCGTAATTGCTGCAAATGTTTGCTAACATGTTAGCTGTAATAACTTTGTGATAATATGTCAATGTTGTGTTGACAACTTGTTCTGCTTCCCCCAAGTGGCCAAACAAAAATCAGTTAATGCAGATTTAAAAACGTTTTAACAGACTAGGTTTGTATCAAATCCATTATTTAAAGTGTGTAGTCAAGATTGTTAATGTTTATATCAGGTTGACGTGATAAACTCTGTGAATCCTTTTTCAATTTCATCTCATTAGTTTGTCTTCTGGTGGTTTGGAAATTATATCTGACAGTTCGGCTATTATATTTCAAATTTATTTAGTTAATTCACAAAGTAACATTTTATTTGCATTTAGGCCACCCAAACAGAACGATTATTTTTCTGATCAGTGTTCTCAGCAATGAGCAATCTTTAAAAATCATGAGGTGTTGTGTGTCATTAACAAAATCTCCAACTGTAACTGTTCAAACAAGTTTAATCTTTTTGTGACACTGGTAATATAAAGCAGGAATGTCCTTTCTACTATTTGAAGTTGCACATTTAAACAACACAAGTACACAAAACATTTAATTGGTTGCTTTTTTTCCTCTCAGAGTGTGACTGCCAGTTTCCAGATGACCACATTAAATGATGGTGGGAGTTATTCGGCACATCGACCATACAACCTGGATCAGCTCACGGAGAGTGAGCAGTAATGAACCTGCGAGGACAAATTAACTCACTTTACCCTTCTGGAGTAGGAGCGCCTCGACTAAGTCAGACTGCTCTGTCAGCATTGTAGCATTGTTTGTTTCACTCCTGTACAGAAGTAATCGAGGTCTCAGTCTTTCCGTCGTCACATATTGACCTAAATTCCCTTCAAATACCGCTATGGTTTAGGCTAATCTGGATTTGATCTTGTATAATCATGTTGGTTTGATTGTGTTCATGTGTGTGTATACTCTGCATATACACACGTCTACAGATGGTGATAACAAATAAGATGAAATGTTTAAAAATATGGTTTTGAAGCACCACAGAGACTGTACTTAAGATTGTATATGTATACATTTCTTACTTTTTCCAGTGAAAATTCCTTG
The DNA here is from genome assembly GCF_020085105.1 of Siniperca chuatsi. Taxonomy (NCBI): domain Eukaryota; kingdom Metazoa; phylum Chordata; class Actinopteri; order Centrarchiformes; family Sinipercidae; genus Siniperca; species Siniperca chuatsi. The sequence goes on from NC_058043.1 coordinate 19,092,430, forward strand.
ATGGATATTTTTGTAATGCATAATATTTTCATAAGGGACCAATTCCACTTTATTCCCCCTAGGAACTGGGATCTCAAATCCCTTTACACAGTCATACTCTGTCTATGTCTGTGTATTCCCTGCATGTTAGCAAATAGCTGTGTTTTCCCTTTTGTGGGCTATTTTAACCCTGCCATTGTTAGAGTGGTATCTGAAATAAACACATTTGCAAACTTACACAAAGCATGCATCCTAATCAAGCAGAAAGAGAAAAAAGGGAACAACGATAAAACAGAAGTGCTCATCTGTCTCTGTCCTATTGAATGTAAATAATCTCATGTGGGATCATATCAATAAAACTCTCTGACATGACAAGAGAAATGCTGTTTAGATATTTTTCATAATTTTCCTAAAAAACTTCCTCACCTGTTTGCTAGTTGTAGATGGATGAGACAACGGGCCCCTGGGCAAGGACATGTAAAAGGCCCCCCAACCCTCGTACATAGGAGAAAGACACCCAGACTGAAGGAGACGCAGCTGATTCGTTTGTATTCATTTTACATATGTTGTGTCTCTTTGAAGTAATTTTGTGTGTCTTTGCTTTTATTCTGCTTCTCATTGTGGTCATTGTGCGCTGCTTTATAGTAATTTTGCCTCCCTTGGTACTTTGGCATCTTTTCATAGTCGTGCAACATTTTGCGTCTCTTTGTAGTTCTTTTGTGTCTCTTTGTGGTTGTTTTGCATCACTTGAAACAGAGGATCTGACCAAGGGGCCCCCAGACTCCGAAAACATGTACCTTTGCAGGATCATTTTTAGCATGAAACAATTTCACAAGTCTCTGCAGAAAACAATGAAAATATCAACTGCAGTAAAACATTTTAAACAACTAGATTCTCTATAAACCCCCTATGATGCTTCAGTGAGAAGATATAAACCTGCAGATCTTTTTTCTGTAATTTAATGTCTGTCCAATGAGTCCATTTTCTGACACTATGTGTCAGAGGCCCTGTTAGCACCCACCATACCTTATTATAATATACAGGGTATCCTCATGTCATCCTCCTTTCTTGTCTCAAGTGCCTTTAAACAGTAGATTTTCTACTTTGAAATGTGTGTATTTATTTGCAGAAAACAAGTCTGAGTGGAGATTATTTCAGAAAAGAATCACATTAAATCAGATTGATTTCAGAACAGAGAACCTGTTGTTATCCAGCGCCCTCTAGTGGAGAGATTGAAGACGGTCATGCTTGTGTCTTTATATTGGTGAATCACATTGTCCATTTGACTTAATTTATTTATATCAAAATCATGATTATTTATAGACAGATTTGATGAAGTAACAGGTGACAGGTGTTTTTCTTTTTTTAAATAACATTTTCAAACTAGGGGAAAGCAAACACATGCCCTGCTCGAACAAGACGCCGTTCCCTACACCCGGCTGCTGTTCTACATTACAACAAACAGAAATTTCCTGTTTGTATCCTCAGTATGGTTGATGGTGCTGTGGTCCCACATAGTTTTCTAAAAGGCCTGCAGCACTTCAACACTCCAGGTGAAAGACTTACTAGAAGATTATTAGTTTGCTGATGCCTCTTTTATCATTCAGAAGGGCCCCAAAGACACTGACATTGTTATGTACAATGTTGCTAAGCCTTTTTTTTTTTTTACCATTTGACATCTGACAGTAAATCGTTTGAGACTTTAGCTTCTTTAATTTGCCTCTTTGTCTTCCTCGTGCCTCCAAATAGATTTATTCTTGGAATGTATTGAGCAATTAGTCACAAAATAATGACTAATGAAGTGAACCAATATGAGCCCAATACTTTATGGTCCAGGTGACAACTATTGCATTTGACAAAAAAAAACAGACACTAAATTCTACTTATATCAGATAGTAAATGTAGAATATGACCTGTGGGTGAAGATGTCACAGTCCAACATTTAGAAGAGCATTGATTAAAAACTGCAAAACAACTATGACCTACATTTTTGTTTTATAATAAGTGTCTTACACCTTTGGAGCTGCATAGGGATACCTTGACTTTAAAGTAGATTGAACCTTGCTACCCTGCAACCCTGCCCCCAACATATAGCAAATTTTTTTGGGAAATGAAAGACAGGTGTTTCCACAGACATTTTAATATGTCAACATTTGCTCATAATAAAAATGCTCATAATACCGTGATCAGACAGGTTTTTGGGTGAAGCAGGCTAATTAAATCTCTGTGTTAACACAATAAATATCACTCTTTAAAAAAAAGGTTTTCAGCTCAGCTATAGATCCTAACATGAAACAAATTTTTGAACACACAACTACACAAAAGCCTTTTATAATAGTGTCACTGATGAAGTTTGATTCTGACTCCTGTCCGCAGAGCTAACGTTGCATAACAGACAAAAACATCACACAAAATAGTTTTAAAATATTTCTCTCGAGATAAAAAAAAAATCAGTAGATAAATCACTGGCACCTCTTTCCTAATAACAAATGGCTGTTAAAAACTAAATCGACTCATTAGGAAACAATAGTGATACAAGGGCGCCATCTAAATGCCATGGTATAAAAGAACAGCATCATCACTTCAGGCATGAGTGCATCACAGTCTTTGACTGTCTCTGACTCCACTGTCCTCTCATGCTCTGACTACTCACACTGTGTTTCAATTCATCATCAAACTCTCATTACTTCTCTTTCAATGTGCCTGTTTTTTCTTCTCTTTTCTTCTCTTATAATGAGGGAAATAAACATGCACTTTGGTTCATTCAACTTTTCTGTTAGGCAGCATGTAAAGACGCACTCACTTTCATTGTTATTCATCAGCGTGCACTGGACAGAAACGCTCCTCTTCTTTAGACGTTTGTTGAAGAAGCAGCAGAAGACTAAAACAAGGCTGCTCCCAGATCAGGTAACACACAGGTGTAACCCCTCAAAAAAGTGTCTCCTCCTCAGACATGCTTAATCACTTACAAATGACACACAGGATTCTGGGTAAAGGGGGTAGCAAAACCATAACACAAACAGATAAAAACACCTCTTAGCCAGCAGCCAAACCTTTGGCACGACCAGTCAGTCACAGAGTGTAGGTACCACAGGTAAAAAAGATGAATGCGTTCTTCATGTGGCATTGGTAAAAAGGATACCTATGCTCTGTGTCAGGATTGTCACTTTCTGGGAAGTGTTCCTTTGTCCTTGCTAACATTGAGTCCTCGTTCTTAGGCTCTCTGATGTCACTATTGCCTTTCCAAGCTCAGTCTTTTTGGATAGTGCAAATTGAAGGAGGACATGACCTGACCATGACCAAGTACCTCTACTCACATCAGCATAGAATAACAATGTGACTCAGACTGTGTAGATGCTACCTGTTGGATTTTCCCAAAGCTCGGTCTCTGTGTTAGAACAACTCGAGGATGTATAGCCAGATAAGATTTGACAAACACAAAGCCTTGAATTAATCAAGATTATGCTGTGATTTAACTGGCTCAGTGTAAACAAGACGGTATGTTTGTTACTACAGCTGATACTACTGTTTCCACTTCAGAAGAGAGCCTGAACTTTCATATCTGGCTTCTGGATATTTACTGCATATAAGGACTTTTTAGCTCACCGCAAAGCTCAGCACTGACTGAATAAACATGCTAAAAACTGCCCTAATGGCACATTTTCTCTACAGTGAAGCCTGGAACCACAAGAAAAGGCAAACCAAAGTGTTTGTCTCAAATCTTATCTGACGGGACGCGGTGGAGGAGAACTTCTTTGGCAACTCAGGAAGAGCAAAGGAACCCTCAGGACAAAGGGGAGAGGAACTAATTATGAGTCAAACACTGAAATCGGTTCTTGAAGAACAAGAGGCCGTTTTTCGTGTGTGTCGCGTCAGAGGAGGCCGGCGGGTAACGAAACTTTGCGTAAGTCTTGTCGCTCTCTGATTGGCTGACCCAGGGAAGTTTGATTTTGGTTGCATGATTGACAATGACATCATCACAAGAGCCCACGTGGAGAGATCCCAGGCCATCGATGAAAAACTCTGCAAAACAAACACAAAGTAATCGAGCCAAATACATTCAAAACTTTAACTCATTTTAATTCGAATTTAATTAACTTCTTAAACCCTCCAAACTTTATTTTAAATTCTTATGGAAATTTCCGAAGATACCAGATATGTCATATATAAGAAAATAAAATAGAAAATAAAGATGTACAAGACATCTAGAATATTTCCATTTGATTGAATGGTGCAGCCATAAAATCACGAAAACAGGATGAAATAAAAGGATTTTAACAACCTGAACAGTGAGAAGGGAGAAGTGGGAAACTGGATGTTAAGAGAATAAATTGAATAAATTCAATTTAATTCAATTTAATGCAGGCATTTAGTTGAATTATAGCAGAGCACTGATTCTGGGATTTTTGCATGTGCTGATTAGAAAATTTCACAGTACTTTGCAAAAATTATCTTGGTAAATGATATCTCAATAAGTCAAATGAGATATGAATCTTTAAAACATAAAATATTAAAACACATTATTATTATAGTGTGTATTGAAGATTATGCAGTTGTGTTTTTAAGTCGGCTGTCTTGTCTAATGGTTTTTCATCAGTACCTTTTTCAGATACGAAGTTTAGCATACTGCAGAGCATCCTTTTGATGGAAGAAGTTATTTTTTTCTCTTGTATGTGCCAAGTAAACAAATGTGCCACCACACTGTATGTAACTAATTGTAACTGGGTTCTGAGTATGCAGTAGGTACACATTGAATAAGCGACAAAATTGTATATAAGCAAAGATGTCAGTTTGCATAATGAATCACTGTATATAAGTCATATCACTGGTCCCATCTTTACTGTATGTTTGATATGAAAATAATTCTGTCTGAGGCATACTCACCCAGATGAGCTACCCTGGCAAGACGCGGGTCAAAGCCGACCTGTTGGACTTTGTCGGTGCGAGCCAGGAAGAAGTTAATGACCCCGTCAGTCACAACGCAGTTGGGGAAGCCTTGGATGACGTGATGAAATCCTCTCCTCATGTGTAAACAGTCACCATTCTCCTCCCCTGGCTCAATTGAGATGGTCTGTCTGTAGGTGGCAGTATAACCTGTGGCCTCCCGCACTGCACCACCCACCTGGACACACACGCACACACAAACAAACACCGACGTCACTGACAAACCCCACTAGACTGCCACAGTCACTGAAAACAAACAGTTTATTCCTCTGTCCCTCACCAGATCCAGAGTGGTTTTCTCTAAAACATCCACGAGTTTCTCCAGCTTGGTGTTTGCTGTAAAGATGAAGTCATCATCCACCCACAGCACGTACTTGGTGGTCACCTGAGAGACGGCCAGGTTTCGTCCGGCAAACCAACCCTATGATACACGACGCAGAGCTTGAATACCAGAGAGCATCAATAATGACGGCAGAGATGTGAAATTAAAAGAGTTTAGTGTGTGCCTTGCTCTTCCCTACCTTTCCAAAAGGCATGATGTAATGTTCGATGTAAGGCCCGGAGATGGTTTTGGGATTTTCACTGTCATCAGCAATTACTATGGTGACAGTAGGATAGTATCTTCTCACGCTATCAATAAGATCTTGAAGCTTGTCATAACGCAGGAAAGTCTTTGTAGCTATGGTAACGAGGGCAGTGACATTGTATTCTGCAGAGAAGGAAGATCAAACAACTGTTAGAGGAAAGTTAGCGTTTTTTCTTTTTCTTTTTCTTTTAGCAAATAATGACATTTTAAAAATAGCAGGCATATTGTCCAGTGGTTAAATAATGGCATGATTTTTGACTTTGGTTACACTATTGACGTGCCAGTGTTGTGTTTTACCTCCTTTGGATCCTGTGTTATACAGTTTGGGTGTTACACCGTGACGAATCTTGATGCTGAAGTTGGCTTGATGCCCCTCTGTCTCGAACTGCACTAAAAGACACAAGAAAAACTACTTTTAATCAATGTGATTAGTGTAATAAGATCTAACTGTGGCTGATCGACTACTGTCTGGTTCCACAGTTGTTAATATGCTGAATGTCATATTTTTATACTATCCATAAAAGATTAATGCTGATTAACACCTGCCATAAGAGGGTAAAAGCTTGACAGACAATTCAGAGAGGTAAATTTGGTCTTTGGTTATTGCCTCCTCAGGCTTTGTCCCTGTTGACCATTGTTAATTCTGTATTGAAGCAAAAAACAAACAGGCTGTAATATTAGACTGCCTCCTGATAAGCTGCCCAGCTTTTACACAAAGACATAGCGTCTATGCCTTTTCTCCTGCCTGAATTATTATTTCTATGTGGTGACCAACAGCAGGTATGAAGCCATTAAAAGGAAGAAAAGAAGACCAAGACAACAAATTATCTGTTTTAAAAAAATAGGAAATTGAAGTTAAATCTTTAAAGCAATAGTTCGACATTTTGGGAAATATGCTTATTTGCTTTTCAGATTAAGTGAAAAGACTGTAGCTTCATACTTACTGTACAGACATGAGAGTGGTAACGATCTACTCTTCTAAGTTTTTCCCCATAACGTTTAAAAAGCAAGAATAAGAAAGTCCAGAGAGCAGATGAGACCAAAAAAAGGTGATTTTGGTTTAAGGCTTCACCTGTGTCTACTGTGCTCGGGTGGAACAATGTGTTTGTGTAGGTGACAAACTGCAGCTGTCGGTTCAGGTTCAGCAGGAGACTGCCTGACAGAGTCATGTGCATCTCGCCGTCACCTTTGATTTTCACCCCGTCTACCTCTGCCGCCACATTCAGCGTTCCCAGCGTGACAGTGATGTTTATCTGCAGCGCGATGGAAAGAAAAGTAGGTGAGATAAAAGGCCAGCAGATATCGAAAGTATGTCAAAGTAAAGGCAGACATACTTACCGAGTAGTGGTCTCTGGGAAGGTCGTGTAAGGCCAAGCCTGAAAGCATATGATAACAACTTACAGACTTAGTTGCTACAGCAATTGGGACATATTTAATCCACTTCCTGTCAGCAGAAATGAAAATAAATATGTGCTTTCTAAGAAGTGAGCTTGTGTACTTTTCTGAGTGACATTTTGGATTGTATTTGCTGTGTGTTGTGCTAAACACATATTAAAAATGCTCCATAGGTCATGCAGATAAATGAAATCCAGTGTGCTTTTTGTACACCAGACTGTACTATAGAGGTCACATATGAACCAGCTCTAGGTTGGCGTTTGATAAAGTAGCTTTTCAAGAAATAGCTTGATGATTTATTAGCTGTAGTAGTGGCTAGTGCTTTAATTAAATAATCTAATCTTATACAGCAACACTGTGCTAACCACATCATCCAGCTTTAACTGTTGGACAGCAGTCTAATTTAACAAATAAGTCTTGTTTAAATGTGGGTGCCGTCTTACCTGGGATGATGATTGTTTTCAGGGGTCGTACCTCCACCCCCTGTGTTGGATACTGTAAGGGATTGTTAGCCTCTGCAATGATCAGAACATCTGCAGGCGTCTGTGACCTGAGGGGAAGAGTTCACATCAGGAAGATGCATACTGTAACCTACATACAACATACAGTACATTCACAAGCATAGACAGGAAGAGACTAAGTGGACAAATCCGCTTAAAATCCAGTGAGTGTGTTTTGCTCTTTGAAAACAAAAACTGACTAACACGACCCAATAGAGAGAATTCAATAGCAGCTATTAATAAAACATCTTGTCACCTTATGATTTTGTTCTTGGCTGGGGAAAAAACATCTCGTAGAAAAACTATTCAATGTTAAAGGTGTCAAGGAAGCCAGTATGGCAAGGAAAGAACGTGAATAAGATGATTTTTCCTTTTTGACTAATGATTAATGGTTAATTGTTGTTGTGTTCTAGGTCAGTTAAAGATGGAATAATACATTTTGAGTACCAAACCAAAAGGTGAAGAGGTACAGTATTTGTGACAGGTCATATGAGGGCATTGATGACTTTCTTCATGTCAGAGAGAGAGACACAGAAAGGTCCTGATCTCCAGAGATGACTGAACCTGATAAATAAAACTTACACGTAAATAAAGCCAAATTAAAATGATATTCAGGGAGTGCTTTTCTAGTAGTTATTTTGCTGAAATTCAGCTTATGCTTCATTAATTATTCATTCGTTATATTTGACATCTCCGTTTTACGGTGCTGCTTACCTCTTCTGGAAACTCTTGTACTCTTTGGCCCGTCTCCTCTTCATTTCCTCCAGCTCAGACGCCTCAAAAGCAGTGTGCAACGGGTGAGCTGACACCCGCGGGAATAAGAGTTGGGCGAAGGGCAGGTTTACTCCTCCACTCTCACCCTCACATACGCATCCATTACGTGCCAACAAGCTGGACAGATCATCAGAGACACATGTTTGTGAGGAGATCAGGTTTTAGCTGAGCTCTGTTGAGATGGAGTAAATTAAGTGGTTAAAAAACGCCCTTTGTTAACACTTACCTTGCCACATTCTCCCTCACGTGAAAGGGGATGCTGCCTAATCGGTGGTCTGGTTCTGGGAGCCTCTCCTCCAGATGCCTCTCTACTATTGTTGCCGGTCGCTGCCACACATCCACTGTGGTGTAGACCCGAGTGGGCCACGAATGGAGGAGGGCCAGTACCAGCACCACAGACACCAGGATGGCGAGCAACACCGTCTTTCTCAGGGAGCGCATCCTAAAACCTGACACAGACATATGTATGTTGAAAGACTTACTGGTTCACTCAAAAAAACTGCTGGTTTAAAAAATAACCCAACTTTAAGTACACCGCTGCGTAACTACGGGACAGAACACGCACTTTTACCATTTAACCCAGAATGCTGGGTTGTTCATTTGACCCAACTTGGTGAGTGAAATTAACTTTGCTGGTTTAATTATTACCCAAACACTGGTCTCATTGCCTTGCCATTGCCTACTTTTATATAAAATAATAATAATAATAATAATAATAATAATAATAATACTAAGAAGAAGAAGAAGAAGAAGAAGAAGAAGAAGAAGAAAGGTATATTATATAATTATTATTGTTGTGTAATTTATAATAAATTCCCAATTACATACAAACACACTATACACATTATGCCTGTTTTAAAATCGCTGCACTGGATACCTGTTAGTATTAAAATTGATTTTAGGATTCTTTGATTGGTTTACAAATCACTCAATGTTCTCGCTCCCAACTACGTGTCTGTCTGGTTTTAAGATATGTCCCCACTAGAGCCCTCAGGTCCTCTGATAATTGTCTCTTGGTTGTTCCTAGGGTCGAAGATACACGGCGAGGCCGCTTTTAGCCACTATGGCCCCAGACTGTGGAACAGGCTGCCAGAGGACCTGAGGGGAGCAGAGCGTGTGGATATCTTTAAAAGACAACATAAAACACACCTTTTTAGCCTGGCTTTTATCTAGTGTGGGTATATTTTGTTATTTCTTATCATACTATTAGTTTTATTATTTTATATTTATTTTATTAATTAAAATTTAATTAATTTTTTTAAAATTATGCTCTTTTTTAAAAGAAAACTCTTTATGTTCAGCACTTGCATTTCATGTTTGACTTGTGCTATATAAGTTTGATTGATTGATTGATTGATTGATTGATATATAAAAAGAGGCCACTGTAAATGTGCATTTAATTACATTTTAGACTATAGTCTGACAGTTTTTTACAGCCCATTACATTTGACAGCATATTAACATCACAATCATTACAAAAACATACATACAACATGCACACCAATAGGCTGACAACCTCTATGATGGCAGGTGTGGTTAACCATCCAGACAGCCCAGGGTGATACACATCCAAAAACAATTAATCATTCAATAACATACATAGAAAAAGGTACATAGACAAAAACAGGATGGAAAATAGGTTTGGATGGTTAACCACACCTGCCATCATTGAGCTTGTCAGCCTATTGGTGTGCATGTTGTATAAATATGGATGTGTTTTCCATTTTCCAAACATTCTGACCTGACGAAGATCCAAGTAGGATCAAAACGTTGTCATTATTAACTTTTGTGGCATGGAGTAAATGTGCAGGCGTTACCTTTTTTTTATTGATGCTGTTTTCTGATAGCCTAGCACCTATGTGATGTGCATATAATTACTCTTCTTCAACCAGTGGGACAGTAAAGCCAGGAGACCGCCACACATTAAATTGCAAAATTCTAAAAGGCGGCAGACATAGCGTGGTTATCAGCTAACGTTATAGCGATTGTTAAAGTTAGCTAGCTAACATTTAGTAAAAGATTGCTAGCTAGTTAATAAATGTCTTAGAATAAACCACCCCCTCTCTCCCTAGAGTTTTTGCAAATCCAGGGTTACCATAGACAGGAACCCCGCCCCCACGATCCCAGATTGTATTTTTAGAGTGAAATAAGCTTTAGATCATATGGTGTTACCACAACTTATTAAAAAATATAGCTACCATAAAATCCTGCCCACTGTGTTGTGCTAACCTCTGACTGCAAAAGATGGATCCAGAAAGTTCAACATGAACGAACTGGAAAATGAATCAACCATCAACTGGATTAAAGTAATCCAACCAGCTGTTTACAGAAACAACCCAGCACTTTCTTGTTTTATTGCTGTAATTATTCCTCCTGTCCACACTTGCCATTAAGAGATCCCTTCCTAACACAACTCCAATATAAGTGATGGGGTGACAAAATCCACAGTCTTTGTTCTGTGTACATGTTCATTTTAAAGCTAATATGGGGCTTAAACAGGCTCAGTTAACCAAATTAAGTGGATATCTTCCCAACTACAGTCTTGTAAGTATGACATGTTTTGTGTTACTATCTCTCCACCGCAGCTCAGCACATAAACACTGTCCGGGAAAACAAAAAGAGGGAATTTTGTACTTAAAAAGCCTGAAACCTCAGAAGATGTCCACTTAATTTGACTAACTTTAGACTGTTAAAGCCCCGTAGTAGCTGTGGCTGAATGATTATTTTTGCACAGAGCAAGCACTGTGGATTTTCTCCCCAGTCACACATATTATGAGAGAGAAGCTGGTGGTCTTGCTGAAGCTACAGCAGTGATCTCATCAAACCAAGCACCGAATGTCTATTGATTCTTTCATTCGTTCTGTCTTTCAGTTGCTTTCACACCACCATCTGTCCAAAATGTTTCATGTTTTGGCCTGTAACTTTAGAAGAGTTCAACATTTCAGCCAATTTTCTGTTTTCTGGCTACAAAAAGATGTTAAAGGAATGTCTTTATCATGACCTATCAACAGATACATTATGTGACATAATGGCTATTTAGGAGGATTCTGCATGATGCTTCTTTCTCGATTCATGGCCAAAATTGCTTTGTGCACACGTGCCCCTGTACCTGTGCAGGTATGCACAGGTACAGGGGCTCTCCCTCTGGGATCTCTCCCTCTGGAATTGCTGTTTGCGGCTACAAGTTACTGCAAACACCTCAAATAAATGTTCAAATTGAATTTGTATATAGTTTGTGGCATTAAAATCTCTTATACCCAATTAGCAAATTCCTTAATTTCTCTTTTCTTAATTTCCAGCCCCTGCACATGTGTTTAAAAAGTAAGAAAATATACCCAATTGTCTCTATCCAGTCAGTGAAAGGGCAATCTCTGTAGGAACCTGCATCTCCAGAAACCATGTAGATAGTCACAGGAATGAGTGAGTGCCTTCCCCATCTGGAAACTAAAAGAAATAAGCTAAATGAATAATAAAATACAGGGTAAAAAACATTATAACATCACAGACTAGTTCCCAAAGAAGTATAAATTGCATACAGAACTGCACAAAGCAATTGCATCGTCACATAAAAACACAGTGGAGCATCCATATGGTGCTTCATCAGCTGCTTGCCTGGTCTCACAGCCCCCAGGGGATATCCTGTAGGGTTTGGGGGTGACCAATTTAGTCTTATTGTGGTAGGCTGGAAAAAATCAATATAGGGGAAGATGGATAGGATCAGCGCTGAGCAGCCAATCAGATGTTTTGGACATGTGCACTTAAGCATCTCCCATATAAATGGTCTCCCTGTTCTATTATGTAGGATACACTGAGTGTGCATTAGATAGAAAAGGTTTCAGTCGTAGTCATCTGGACACTGTTTTCAGAATCAAGATGTTTCGGCTCCCATGACCCAAGTCATTCTCAATTGTGAAAAAAAAATTGGACGGGAACTGGAAATTTAAGCTACTCTGAGTTACATAAGCCCTGCCCTCAGGAAGGAATCTGCCTGAGTATCTGTAAATAGCTAGTTTCACCTGAAACTGACCTAATAGTTTCAAGATGGACCAGTAATCAGTAATCAGGCCTATTGTTCTCTGGCTGCATCTACTTCATCACTGTTAAGTGCCTGATTAGCATGTGACCAAGGTGATAATACACTCTGATAGACTTTGGGCAGATTAAATCTCAGACCACCATTTCTGTTCAAAGAGGGGTTCTCTTTCTTCACAAAAATGGCTTCCTTGACTCCCCGTTCAAACCAACTCCTCTCTCTAACGAGAACGTCTTGATACTGAAAACAGTGTCCAGATGACCACGACTGAAACCTTTTCTACGACAGAACACTCCTGGACGAATGAGGGACTACACCGTCCGTGCATTAGATATGTACGTTTTAGATTTCTCTCCAAAACCACATCTTGAGAATAAATTTTGAATAATCTGTTTGCCATAACAAATTAGGTCTTGCAACTGTAAAGTTAATCCAAGAACAGAGGTTTGTAGTGTATTTACTTTACAATCAGACCTTTAGGTTCAGGATTCTTTCTCTTATCTAGATAAACTATATGCCACAGTAATCTCTAATTATCGTAGCTGTAACAAACACAGGCAACATTAAACAGACAAATAGCATGAAATAACAAAATAGTAAAACTAGGCAAAACCAAACAAATGCACTATTATGCATAAAAAAATCTTCCAATTTGCAGATTTTAACTACAATTTAGTGGTTAAAATATATAAGATAATACTGACTTATTGCTCAGGCCATAGATTAACATAATACAAACCAAAGCTGTAGAAGATGACCGACAGGAAGAATACGAAGTAAAGGAGTATCATTTTAATTCAAATAATTATGAAAAATATAACAATCCATTTTTTTTAACATTGAGCGTGATCTGTGTGCTAATTCAACTGTACAGTCTTTATAGTGGCATTACCCAGTCCCATAGCCCTGCACATAGGTTTAAATTGTGCATTTTGAATGATAATTAGCTGTGATGTTGTAAACATAAGCCGTTCAAGAGAGGCGAGAGATGATCTCTGAAGTCATTAGGTCCATAGGCCAATCAGAATTAAACTGCGTGCTGTATTAGTTCAATTCAATGGGGCTTTATTGACATAGGAAACAGACGTTAACATTGCCAAAGCAAGTGTGAAATAAAAACATATACATAAACAGACGAAATGCGCTATTAAAATATATATTGCGATGCTGTTTTTAATTAACCTAAAAACGAGCCAATGAGGAGGTAAGGAGAGCTGTGGACATTACAGGCTTATAGCTCCGTGGGTCCCTCCCAAGGTGCGCGTGACAGATTTGTTGCCTCATCCAGATTCTAGATATTAAATCACCTCAGTTTTATTCTGCATCAGCTACTCATCCTCACTGGCCACAGCATCCTTAAACATCATCATCATCTGTCCAGAGCATCAATCCCTGGCCGCAAATGTAGCCTATGCGATCTCTCAGACAGGCCTATTAGCCTACCTTGTCGTGAATAAGACTGAAGGAGAAAAAAAAAGCATGCACACAAAGCATGATGTGTCTTTCGATGGCATTCCTTAAATGCGTAAATATCCTCCAAAGAAATGCTTTTGAGGCATTTATCGACAATTACTTGGCTCCAAAACTGGTCACGCCTTTCATGTTTTGTCCGGTAGAGAAACCGTCAGACTTTCGCCCAGAGCTGGACATACCGACAAAAATAACGTGCTGAAGACAGACACAGAGATAGGCCTTTATTATTACATGTCAAATCATATGAACTGGGAGCTCACCTCAGTTTCAAAGACGCACGGTTGTTTCACCTCCCGCCTGCACGGAGGTCGCCCCTCTTAGTGAATTTGTTCCTCAGTGGTCTTGCAAATGGGATCAGATGTGGAACAACGGAGCAGCCAAGAGACAAATAAAGCGGCCGCACATCGCAGCACTGCAGGCTGTGGACGGACGCTCACCCTGCAGCAGCAGCAGCACGCCGGAGAGCGCACCGCAACTCAACACAACACTCAGCGGAGCAGCAGCAACATATAACACACCCCATGAACTGTATATGAACTATATCACGATATCTGAAAATGCATGCATTGTTGTTATGCAACAACTAGACCTACTCACAAACATAAGTGAACATTAATGTGTGTGTGTGTCTTAGCCTATGTCTGGTATCGTGTGTGGGAATGTTGGAGTGCGTGTTTAAAGGGAGGATGTTTTTTTGTTTTTTTTGACAGTCTGCCTCTATTTCCATACTGGCAATGCAAATAATCCATTTTGACATAACACCACACAACTGGAGCTCACACTCCAGCAATGTGCGCATACTGGGTACCAGCTTAAGAAGTTTATAGTTATACTTGTAAAATGTGGACCTTAGAAATCTTGGTCCGGTGTTTCTAAATAAGAAAATAATTCGCATTGTAATTTGGCCAAATTGGCTTGTGACGCTCCTCATCCATCAGGCCAATGGATGTCCATTCACTCTGTGCCGGTCTCGTAAACTAACAGATCCCAGAACTGGAAACCCGTTGACAGACACAAGAATGAGCCAATGACAGAGCAGGGCTTCTCCCATCGACCAATCCGCTGCTACCATGTCAGGCGTTCTGTGTTTTGTTGCTGTCAGACAAATGTGGGTATGAGGACAGAGTCAATCATGGCTGCTTTCTTGGTACGGTGTCTAAAAAGGTTGTACGTTTTCTTGTTGATATGTCCCCTCTGTGTCCCAGCCTTCTTGAATTTAGAGGAGCTGAATGAGATGAAATATGGGATTCAAATTCTTCCCGATCCCGTCATCTTGGGGCAGGTGAGTGAGGGTGTTTGGGGAAGCTAACGGTTAGCTTGCTAGCTAGAAAGTAAGCTACTGTTAACTAGCTAGCGTGAAATATCTTCCCTTAATATTACTAACGCGAGTAAAGAATAAGGTGTCTGTTAGCTAGGTGAGAAACCTAATTTAAAAGTTACAATTTCCTTGCAAGTTACATGAAGAAGCGTTAATGCTGAAGTTATTTCTAAGTGACCTACGCAGCAACCATCGTTGATAGTTGTCACAACACAACATCAACTTCCTCACTTCCAACTAGGTAACTAGTTGCAACTTCTTTAAATTGTAAATGACTAACCACGAGACAGTCGCAAAACCAGGTTGTAAATATGCTTTAAACACTTTAGTACTGTGCTAATCTATGGCATTGTCACACTTAAAGATACTGCAGTTTTCATGACAGTGTTTCTCCTTTAGACCAAGACAGAGGAGGTTATGATGGTGTCCAGTAAGTACAAACAGCTGTATGAGTGTCGACTTCCAGCCCAGGCTGTCCGGTTTCATCAGGATCCTGCCTCTGAGCCTGACTCACAAGGGTACACTGGGCCAGACATCCCAGACCTACTCAGTCCAATGCACAATGCCCAGTGTCTAGTAAAGGTTAGTTCTCAACTACTTATCTGTGTGATCCAATAGTCAAATGCTTAGGTTGTTTAATAATAATAATAATAATAAAAATAATAACTTTATATTTATAGCACCTTTCATACATGAAATGCAGCTCTAAGTGCTTTACCGTATGGCATTAAAAATTAAACCTAATAGATCCAATTAAAAGGTGGAGAGATAAAAGTAATGAAAATGACAGTGGGAATCTGGCCATATTTGATGATGCGAATGTTGTATGTGACTTAATATTCACTGTAGTAAGAAAGCTAGTTTGTCTGCATTAGTTAACTTTGCAATGCAAAGAAGGTGGATAGTATGCACATCCCTCCCTTACTGGGTACAGGTGCAGGAAAAATGTAGCATATGAAATAAAAAGGAGATGTAGTCTGCACAGTGAATATTGCAAATTCACAAACATTTATTGAGGCAACATTTTGACCTTCCAGGTGAAAACAGGCTATGTATACAGACCGAACCGCTCCACCAGCAAATAGGAGTCATATGAAAAAACACACCAAAACAATATAATAAGTACAAAAAACATGTAACTGTACTAAAATAGGCCGCCAACACCGGATAAACTTTAATACACATTTCTACAACTTCAGTCAACTTTGCAGTGCGCATAAAAAGCACAAGAAATACAGAGAGACAGATGATTTGCACATGCCTTACAATTCAGACAGGGCAAGACACCAATAAGCAAACACAGTCCTATTATCCAGATATATGGCAGAACATAAATGTGTATTTTTTTCTGTTCAGTACTTGGAGTTTCCTCAGAGATATAATCAAATATTAGTTTGAAAGTGAAATCAGATCACGAGCGGTCTATAGTGCATTTGAGATGTGTTTTGATGTATGGGCAGCAATCTTTCACAACTGGATCTACAGTAGACTCAATCCTGATATATCTGGATACAAGAGACAAAGTCTGAACAGGGCCTCCTGAAACTTTTTAACATTCATACATGTGGTCTTTCCAGTATAGTCACAGTCCTGTAGCCACTCAGTAGCTTCACTGGGCAGCACCTTGAGAGGATGTTAAGGCAGGAAATGGTTACTTTTCCACACAAAGATGATGATATATTCAAAATATACAACATAAATGATTCATTTTCAGCTACACAAAAAGTGGAGTACCAATGCAAACTGCTCCTGCCAGTATAAAATGATGGAAAACACACATGTCTGTGTTGCTGTTTTATGTTTTCACTGGTTCAGCTCAGAGTTCCTACAACAGAAGTCTTGTTTGTTTAAAAAAAAAAAAAAAACGATTGCGCAATATAACTCAATTCTTGGAAAGAGCGTCACTGATTCCTTTCCCCATCGGCATTTTAGCACTGGAATTTAAACAACTGTCTGTATCTGTTCACAAACCTGTGACTGTAGGGAAAGTGCCTGATAGCCT
The DNA here is from genome assembly GCF_020085105.1 of Siniperca chuatsi. Taxonomy (NCBI): domain Eukaryota; kingdom Metazoa; phylum Chordata; class Actinopteri; order Centrarchiformes; family Sinipercidae; genus Siniperca; species Siniperca chuatsi. The sequence continues at coordinate 19,109,434 of NC_058043.1, forward strand.
TTGTTCCAAGGCTCCTTGAAAATATGCACATATTTCCTCTGAACCTTTTCTGCGTCTTTCTCATATTATAGTGCAGTCAAAAGAAGGTAATGAGAGCAGTTTTCTGACATGATATAAATGTGTTCCTTGACCTAGTGCCCAATGACATACTTGTGTCTCCTCCTTACCTCCTCATAAGATACTTGGGTGTGGTTGATTTAAAAACAAGGCGATTTTGTTGCCACACCAGGAGATTGTTGCTGTGAGGAATACTAAAAGAATTCCTCTTTGTTTTTAGTTCTGTAAACAATAATGAAATGAAGGTCCACAAAGAGAGTTAAAAAACAGTATCTCGAGGTGGGCTAACTTGCCTGAAACAAAGACCACCTCCACTACAATCATAAAAAATTAGACACTTTTAAGAAATAAAACATTTACCTTCATGGAAAAAGAGCGGAGGTGCTGTTTCACACAGCAAAATGCCACATATGTTTAACAAGTGTGGCTATTGTTCAGGGCGTCATCTTCTAACTAAAATGATAATGAGAAGAGATGCATCAAGATCAACTCTGCTTCATTTCCTAAAGGAAACCGTATGGTATCATTATAATAGGTACTAAATGCAGCCTGTACTTGTTTAACAAGTTGGTGTTTAACAATCAGGATCAGGTACAATCATTGGTTAAAAAATAGTTTTCTAGTATCTTCCAGATGAAATAAAAAAAATTGATATTGCAAGCATGTTTTGAGCCTTTTGTTAGTATTTTGTACGCTTTCTTAACGTGCATCTTAATTTTTCCCTTTTGACACACACATACGAGTCCAATACTCCTAGTCATTCCTGCTTCCTGACATATCAATTTTTAATCATCCCAGTCATCAATCATCAATCAAATAAGTGGACTTAGCTAACAAGACAACGAGTTGGAAAGTCTGTTCTAAGGTGTCTTACTGGGGTTAACTTGTTCAAAAACATAATGTGTGAACACATTCTAATAGGATGATCTATGATTATCGTTGATGACGTTAAGCAAGTAGCCTAAATGAAACGGAAAATGTGTCAGTCAATTACCGTATATTTAAACATTTGCTGTTTGTGTTTCCTGCAGACGAAGGACTGGTGGACATATGAGTTCTGCCATGGTCAGCATATCAGACAGTACCATCTTGAAGGTAAGAGCTTACCTTTGTGTTTTTAATCTATCAATCACTTTGACAGATGAGCTGAATTTGACGCATGTTGTTCTTCTCTCTTCAGACACAGAGATCAAAGGGGACATTCTTTTCCTTGGTTATTATGAATCTGAATTTGATTGGAGCAATGAAACAGCAAAGGTAGAGTTGCCTCAACTTTGTGGTAGTAGTTGGTTTTTTCATCATTCCCGATGGTCTTAGATTGCTGTTACACATTAAAGAAAGAGAAAAATGGGAACTGCATGATTGTATAACATGAGCTGAACCCTTGTAGTTGTATGTGGCAGTGGGTACTTTACAGTGGAATGCCTCGGGTGTGCATTTCACATTTTCACATTAGTTGATGGATAAATCCCGTATTTTATATGCAGCGCAGAAATTATGTGAATATTCTCTCTGTTTTCCAATGTGAGTAAATTACGCTTTCTAGCAAAATACGTTGTCATTGCCAATAGCCCACATATTTTGCTGAGCTCTTCTTATTTTATTTGTCACAGCAAACAAGAACCAGTCCTTGAACTACAGACAAAAAAGAAAAGCATTATAGTCTCACCCAGGATGATTTGTTATTTTAAACAGATTGCATAGAAGTTTACATGGCTTGTATATAATTTGTTGACATTATTAAAAACAACAAGACTGCTTCATAAAACTCTGGAGCCGGTTGCACCAGCTGATCGTAAGTTCAAACATGGCCACGTTATAATATCAATGTTAACTGAATGGAGCTAACTGAACCAACTGATAAAACTAACTTGCTAATATACATTTAGAGTGAAGATTGTAAGAAGTAAAATGGAATCTGTTTATCTGACCTCACACTTGACTGAAATGCTGTTTAATAATGATGTAATCTGGGAAAATATTAATGACATTTCATAAAAATAACACAATGTACTTCAAATCACAAAAAAAAAAAAGGTTCGACTAAATTACCAAATAAGGTTGGTTTGGTGTTGTAATCGGATGTCTCTCTCTCACTCTAAACTATGTAAATACCACTAATTCTGAAAAACAAACATCTGTGTGTGTATATATATATATATATATATATATATATATATATATATATATATATATATATATATATATATATATATACTATATATATATATATATATATATATATACTGTATATATATATACTGTATATAAAGTCATAACTACATTTACAAAGTATTTTCAGTTAAGTTTAATATATTGTTTGGCTTCATAAAACAGTTTTTAGAAAGTAATGTTACAGCTCGTGATGCTGCAGTTAACATAGTTGATTTCATAGTTTTACAAACGTCTGGTTTCTGAGAGTGTGTTTGATGATTTGTAGGGCTGTAAAAGTAATCGAAATATAATCGAAATCTCAATATGGTCAATATCCAAATTGCAGCTGCAATTTTTTGATAAAGGTAATGACTGACAGAGATGCCCTGGCCTACAAATCTTGTTCTCCAGATGTAAGAAAACATGTTTGTTTGGTACAGACCCCAACAAATTGTGATGCAAAAACATAATTCCCACTAATTATGAATCATATCGCAATCGTAACATCTGTCAAAATAATCGTAATTAGATTTTTTTTTTCACCATATCGAGCAGCCCTAGTGATCTACTAGCTTTCAGTAATGATGAATATCTGTGAATCATTAGAAGAGCCTCATTGTTCTATAATATTACAAATCTGTTTTGTTAAAAACTCTTTTCTGTTTATTTCACAGGCCTCCAAACAGCACAGACTGAAGCGCTACCACAGTCAGACCTATGTAAATGGCTCTAAGTGTGACCTAAATGGAAATCCTAGGGAGACTGAAGTTCGGGTGAGACATTAGCATTTGGAATATATTTGTATTCCACCTGCTGTTTTTCTTGTTTTAAGTTTTGGTGTCTGTTTTGCTATTCCAAATAGAGATATGAATGTTGTCGCCAATTATTCTCCCAAACACACCAATTTTACTCTATTATTTCCAGTTTGTGTGTGAAGAAGGCTCGGGTGACTACATCGCCCGAGTGGATGAGCCTCAGTCGTGCCGCTATGTGCTGACAGTTCACACCAGTCGCACCTGCCAGCATCCATTCCTCCGGCCACCATCAACTGCCAAGCCGCAGGCTATCGTGTGCCAGCCAGCACTAAGTGCCCAACAGTACATGGATTACGTCAAGACTCAAGTCTGTGAGTTAACAAAAATGAAGGTCACTGTGACGCAGCATTTGGAGAGAATCTTGTTTCATTACTTTAATGTAATTCCCTGTTGAAACAGGATACTCGAGCACGACATAATGTGGGAAAGGAGTATTTAAAAGTGTGATGGTGATATCAGATAAAGGCAGAATTGTTGAATAGGTGTGATATATGAAATCTTACAGTGTCTAATTTTAAAACAATAGAAATGTGTGACATGATCTTTCTTTTGTTCCCTCCTCCTCCTTTCCTCTGTCTGTTCCCAGCTGACACAAAGCGTAAAGTAGAGCAGATCTCCGAGGAGCTGAGGAGTCTTGATGAGATGTTGGCTGGTAATGAAGGGGCAAATGGAGCAGTGGAAGTGACAGCAGAAGAGACATCACCTAAACCCAGTGATGACCCCAACCAGTCAGACAGAAAAGGTGCATTTTTTACACGAGAGGTAAATGACCTTCAAAGTATTGTAGTAATTTGTCAATGCACTAAATAAATATATCCACTATTTTTTGATAGATGCTGCTGATGTATCTGAGGATGTCGGGTCTGAGGAGGCAGAAGATTCTGACTTCTGGGAGGGAGTTACAAAGCCAGGGAGTTCAAAAACAACTGCTTCTCAACAGGAGAATCAGGTATAGAAATAACTTTCAATGAATGATGCTTCTCTGGAGCCTATCGATTGTTGGTAATTAAAGGCTGATTTCCCATTTTTTGAGTTGTTTCACCCAAACGATCTTTAGAGCGCAATGTTCATGTTCCAAACTGAAAGATACGGAGCCCCGGAGTGGCCACAGATAGAAAAAAAAAAACATATCGAGGCCACGTTTTACTACATAGAGCGCTTGAAATGCTATTGCATGCGCACAAGATACAGTTCGTTTCCACATTTTGATTAATTTATGGACACAAGATGCAATTCATTTCCACCTTTTTGGTTAATTGGTGCACACCAGATAAGTGTACATCGTGAAGTGCAGTGCACCTGCTTCTAGTAAACCACTGGTTACTCACTGAGCAATATGACGTTGAAAAGACATTTAATATAAATGTATTATATGTTTATAAACAGAATCTGTGTATATGACAAAAAAATAAACATTTATAGTGTAAACGCAGGGGTGTGCAGTGCTAAACATTTACAGGTTTTTAATGCATTTTTAAAATATGTAATGATGTTTTTAAAATATGGTCTAAAACCAGGCTATACGTAGCCAAAAACATCCTGGTCTATATCAGAGCTAAAGCATAGAGGCGATGTTGAAATGACATCCATTGCTGAGTGGGTAGTTTACTAGATTTGGATACCAATCATCATGTGTTCGCTGTAGTAGAGCCTTATTAACAGCTAATTGGCTTTATGGGGTTACATCACGGTACATTCTTTAAAATCGCAGGCCTAATTATGCGAGGTATGTTTTGCGCACCCACATATTCTTAAACGCGGATGCAGTGAGTTACCAAGTGCACCAACTGTACACTGACAATTAAGGACTAAACTATAAATCAGCCTTAACTTGGCATCAATTTCTTCACCGTAATAAAGCCTATGTTGAACGCATAGGTAGACTAACAACACACAACTACAGTACGTCTTAATCCAAGTATACACACCATGTGTAAAGATGCACACAACTCATTCACTGTATCTCATGCCCACGAATTAATCAAAACGTGGGAACTAAATGTATTTCATGCTCACACAATAGCATTTTGAGCGCTCTATGTAGTAAAACGTGGCCTTGATATGTAGCCCCACTCTGGGGCTCCGAGGCTACTGCTGAGTGCACGCAGGTAGGTAGACAGGCAGGTAGGCCAGCCAAGAGCATTTGATTTATTGATTGCTTTCGGGATGTAAAGAGAATTTCAACAAATATAACAAAAAAATGCTTCTGAAATACCTTACCTACCCTAGCTTTCATCTCTCTTAACCAGACACATTGTTGATTGTTTTTTTCATAGTTCATTGTTTTATATATTCACCAAAAGTGTGGTTTCACTAACTGTTAATATATTTTTTAAATGTAGTAGTGATTCCCGACTACTTGAGGTTGTAGGTAGACACTTTCCCTCCTCACTTCACAACTCTAACCTGATGGTTTGTTTTTTCACGCACAGGCAGCAGATGATGGCTATAACTCACTTTCAGACAATGAAGTCATAGATGATGGTGATGAAGGTATTGCAATTTACTCATCTCACCTTTCCTATCTCTCACACACACACACACACACCTACGGAAGACCAATAACATTTATGATCATCTCTGTTTTGCGGCACAGCTGATTTAATGTCCTGCTGCTTTAGAGAGCCTCAAACAAGATTAATAGAATAATAGAGTGTTTTATTTCTTTGTAGTTATGTTGTCTGATTTGCAAACTGAACTGCTGTTAGTCCAAATTGAGTGCTTTATGCTAATTTGTTCTACATTTCTTTTGTGTGTTGTTGTTCAGTGTTGGACGTGTAGCAATTTCTCTCTTCAATTATTTTGTTTTAGTTGAAAAATTCAACTTTAAAATCATCACTGACCCAGCAGACCTGATGAAATTTGTCCAACATCTCAAAGAGAGTAACAGGAAGGTCAGTACTTGCCAAGATTACTATGATACTTTTTTGTACACCTCTTGGAAAATATTTATTTTTTCTTTGCAGTGTATGGGTATTCCAATTCAATGCAGATTTTTTTTGTTTTTAGAAAGCACAAAACCAAGCCAAAAGTCTAGGAGAGAAACCAACAAGTGACAGGGTAACGGAGAAGCTCAGAGAGGAAGAGAAAGATGAAGATGAAGGCCTGCTACAGGAGTTTGAGGATGAGATGTCCGACCTCTCAGTGCCTTCGGATAAGATTGGAGAGATAAAGGAGGAAATGCAGAAGGAGTTTGACAACATCATAAATGAGGTCTCATGCTAGAGACAATATGTCATTTTAACATAAAGATTGATGTATAGAGATCATATATGTTAAAATGTTATTAGGCAGATCTGACACAATGAAACAATCGGACGTAAAGTAATGTGTTGCTTTGCATGACTGGCTTCTCTCTGTGTTGTAGGCCCAGCAGGAATTAGAGACAGAAGGTCTGAAAGGGGAGTTTGATCGCACTCAAGCAACACAGACACTGGAGACGACACTGGATAAGCTACTTGATCATTTGGAGGAGAAAGATGTCCAGGACCCACAGCAGCAAACAGCGGGAGTTCAAAGAGCCAGCGACCCAACAAGAGGCAGTCCCAGCCTGGCTCCAAAGCAGCCAGGTAAACAGGCAGCCTGCCCCCCTCTGTGGTCGTGTTCATATCTGTATACTCTGTGTCCGCCTCCATCATCCTCATATTCCATCCATATGTACAGTCGATGTTTCTTGCAACATCTTTCATCCCAGAATAAGACGCACACATGGCCAAAATCCACAGAGGATTTGTGTTATCAGATTGATATTTTGAATTCTTTTGGTTAGTTAGTGGCCTTTCCTCTGCTACCATTGATGTATATGTGGGTGATTTTCAGTAATTAAATCAAAATTGAAATAACTGAAATCAGTCACGGTAATTGAAGTCTACGACAGTGCACAAATGTAATGCTTATAAGACAGTGTTTTGGATTACACATTCTTGGCTCTTACCTCCTCCATCCTGTGGCCCTGCTGATGGGTTTTGAGGTGAACTGTGCTGTTTGTCCCTCTTTTGTCTCGTCACCCCAGACCAAGCGGCTGACGACCATGTTAAGATCAAAATTACTAAGTATAAGACGGGCAGCAGCCCTGATGGGGAGGTCAAAGTTCAGGAGATGGGCGAAGGAGACCCCCAGTGGCAGCACATAAAGGACGTGGTTAAAGAACAGCTAGAGAAAGCAGGACTGAAGGCAGAAGGTATGAGGGGGGAGTGCCCGAAACACTCACGGCCTTTTCTCTCTTCCATCTGTTATCTTGAGCACGTACAGTAGTAGTAGTTCTGTACTTCTCTTCCCATCTTTGTCAAAAAAGCATACAACTGTCAGATTTTGGTTTTTCCAAAGTTTTGCTGTTCAAAAGACACTTAATATCATGAAATCCAGCAATTAAACACATGCTTTTACCGAAGACCAAAATTAGTAGCTGGACATCAGACCAGGGACCCATTCAATTAGATTTAATAGTTCTAGATTATTTAAATTTTCATTAACACAATTGCAAAATTAAAGATCATGGAAGCAAAAAAAAATTATCTCTTGACAGCAGTTAGCTGAAACTTGTCTTAAAGACAAAGGGAAATGAAAGGTGTGTAATCCATCTGTGTCCTTTCTTTTTCATCCACTGTTGTGTTTTGTATCATTCTCCATTATAATTATTTGTTGTTTTGACATGTGGTACAGTTTTCTTACTCTAAGCCACTTGAAGTACACGTGTTTAATTGGCAAGCCCGCCGTTTCCCCTGTTTTTCTTTTTAGGTAAAATTGAAGTGAAGATCTTGACGCGAAAAAATGCAGAGGAGGCAGGTGATCAGTGGCTGACTGAAGAAGATACAAAGTCCTTCAGGGAGCTCCTCATAAATCTCCTGGTAATAAGTGATGGCAACCTTTTATTCAGTTCATTCATCATTATTTGAACACAATAAAGAACAAAGGAAAGAACAAAATGTATGTTTTGTCTGGACCACTTATAAACTTAAAGCAATAGTTTGACATTTTGGGAAATAACGTTTAGTCGCTTTGTGGCGGAGAGTTAGAAGAGAACATTGACACAGCTCTAACGTCTGTTAAATATAAAGCTGCAGCCCTTTATTTAACATTCATACACACACTTCATATTTAACAACAGATAAGAGAGTGGTATCAATCTTCATGTAACCCCATGTAACTGAGGAGAAATATATTTTGGGAAATCCATCTAATTGTATTTCCCAAAATGTCGAACCATTGCTTTAAGGAGCAAATCCTTTCGTTTCTGGTAAGTTCAAGGTTAAAAAAAATTACAAAAATAAATGTATTTTAACATTTATCACTTAATAAAAAAAGGTTTGTTTTAGTATAATAGCAAAAAAAAGTGCGTGATATTAGATTACACATTACGTGGGAAAGGTCACCTTTTTCTTTTTTACACTGAGCTTCTTTTAATGAAACTTCTCATCAAGAACAATTCACAAGTAACAACTGCTGTGCTTTGGAATACCAGTCTGTGAAATTTTGACTTTTAAAAAAAAATATTAAAAAATCAAATAAACATTCAATCAGAAAGGTTGTGGTTGTTTTTTTTAACGCATCCTCCCCCCAATCTTACAGACTGGAGGCACAGAAGAGGTTTACAAAGAGCAAAAGAGGCACCAGGAGTTGGAGAACAACTATAGGTTTGTGTGGGGAGAGTCCCAGGAGGAGTCCCAGTCATCCAGCACCTCTGACTCAGACGATGTGGACATATGAGCTCATTCTGTACTTTCAGTGCACCTTTTGTGACGGTGACCTCCTGTGGAGACCAGCAGAGAGGGGGACTCTGAAGTGCAGCTGCAAATTTGAAAAAGAGCACACATGATTCAATTACTGCTATTAAACCTGGCAGATAATATCAACTCACCCATTTGCACATTCAGAAAATGTGTCCGTGTGTCTTGAATAGGCACCAGTTATATGTTGCACGATGAAACCGCAACATCTCAGCTGTACTCGTGCAGGTGAATGAAGTTATGCATTTTCCCCTTTTTGATGGGATTCAGTTTTGATAGATGGCTAGAAAAGCCAAGTGATGTACAATATGTACCTTTTTTTTTATATATATATATTTCATTTAATTTTGCTGAATATCTGCATCTAGTCCTGAAGTTTGTGTGTGGGGGGTTGGGGGGGTTATGCATGCCTCAACAAACTGGATGAGTGTTTGTACATGTGTACAGGTTGTTCAACTTACTATTTACTGAAAAGTATAATTGTGTCTGGATATGAAAAACAGGACAAATACTCAAGGGTTCAGTTCCCACTTGTCTTTAGAACTTTCTGACAAGCTGCGTTTGGTGATTAGATTAATCAGTAAACACAACTGTAGATTACAGAAGTGTTTGTACACATGCTGTGGCACTTTATATTTTAAAAAAAAAGGTTATGTAAACTTAGAATTTTAACATTGTTTCACAAACATTTTTGGTTTCCCTTGGGTTGTCATGTACTGTTAAAAGGATTCAAAAGGAAAAACACTTAAAGGGAGTGTAGGAAGATAAATCTTTTAAGTGTGTGCTTTGTTTTGTTTCTGACAAGAACTCCTGTTTATTTAAGTTATCTTAATTTAGCAATGGAAAACAAAGAAAGATACAAAGTCAATCAGATTCAGTGTACCAGAATAATGAATCCACACAAACCTCCTTTAGAGGTGTGCTTAAAAGGGCTGAATTTGTACAGTTTGTGAATAATTGTGGCTACTTGGAACTCAAGATGTACGTAATTATTGCATAAATATGTTTTTGAGTTTATTTGTTGTATATTAGTACAAGTTAAGTGGGGCTTGAGTTATCTGAGTAAATGTGTTAAGGACTCTGGTATATGAAACTTAATTTCACTGTGGGACTAAGTCATATACAAACTTTTTCAGACACAGGACTGAGGCATTTGTTCCCAAAGAAACCCGTGTCCAGTGGCTCAAGATCAAACAGGCGGAAGAGAAAAATAGCTTCAGGCACTGTGGGTGTGTTTCTTTAGTTGGCCAACTGAAATTAATTTGTCTTGTCAAAGAATTCAGATGGTCCCACCTTTAGTGGTCTTATCTGATCTGGGGCCTGTATCACAAAGTGACATTAGTGAGTTAACCAGCTGTCTTTAGGCTTAATCATGATCATCAATGATAGGCTCAGTGAAGCCGGGTGGGTTCAACCTCTCCCTAACAATCATAGGTGTGCCCTAACACTCATGTTTCTCTGCAGTAGTCGTTTTGATCCTCACACGTAAGCTTCACACATTATTTGTAAACCATGACAACTTACAGTAGAGGCAGAAAATACAAGATACGTTCATTACTGTATATTTGAATGAGGCTATATTATTGCATTAGTCTGACAAAGGTGCATCTGTGCTTCTTTGTAAATATAAGTCCTTTGAGCACTCTTAATTTGTTTTGAAATAAAAAATACCATGTCCTTTGGACATCATCCAGCCATTTATTTGTGTTGTCTCCTGCGCTAGATACACATACTGCATACCCTCAGGCCTTCAAAGGGAAGCCCTTCAATTTAGTCGGCTGCAATATTATTACAACCGGGTGTGACTGTACTATTCATACAGGTTTATTCAGGTACTGGCACACAGGCAGCTAAGACTGTGTTTGATATTTCAGCGGCCTTTCATAAACACCTGCTGTGGTATAGATAAAGGGTGATTTTTTTTTTGGCAGTCAACCAGCAGGATACTTTCATTTTTCATTTATGTAATATAATTGGCACTGCAAATATTTTTCATATCATACTTTTTTCACATATTGTATTTTGAGAGTTGTTACTAAAACTGTGCCTGTTCTGTGAAACTAGAGGATGAGCTGTATGAAAGAGTGTCGATGTATGTGGCCACAGACAAACCTATACACTACAGTTTCTGCTATCAAAATGTGTGCCCCAGTCTGGGTGTTATAGGCCACATTTTGGGTTACAGCTATGCTAATCGGGTCACAGAGTCTGTTGCAACACAATATGTATGTGTATAACTGTTTCTTTGCAGGAGGACACGTGTCTGTGCTCAGCAAACACTGCGCTTTTCTTTTGAAATACTTGACCGGAAATCACTGCTTCTCTGGAAAGAGACAGCAGTCAGATAAGTTAGATGTAGTTTATGCAGCGTTGTGGAACAATTTTATACTGGTGTTTTAGTCTGTGCGTGATTTTCATTTAATAACTGGGTTTATCCCAGTCAACAGTCATTTCAGTTCGCGCGGCCGGTCAGCTAACTGTAACGTTTCCGTTAGCTGTGTTTACCCGACAGGAAGGACTGAAGTTAACGTTATCGTCGATCAAATAACGGACTAGCCTGTTAGCTAACGCCAGTTAGCCAGGCCAGGAGCCAGTGATTAAAGATAATAATTTTTCTATCCCGGAGAGTATTTAGGTGGCGTTTCGGGTTTTCTCGCTCTCTCTATTTTGCCACGTTAACTGTTCGCAACATTTTAGTGTGGCTAGCTGAGCTAAGTTATCGTTTGCAGAACAAAAAAACGCTTCGCCGTGGTCACAACTGTCTCAGCTTTCGCTTTTCAAAGTTTGCGTTTCCCGTTATGCTGAAGTAGCTGTGGCAGCATAAAGCTGCTATGGTGTCTGCAACTGCGCTGGTGAGTAAACCACACCTTAAACGGGGAGTGACACACTGTCATTTCACTAGGCACACAACGAGGGGACTTAAAGTAATCAGCTCCAGACTGGGGCCCTTGTAGTGAAACTTGTGTCCAATCTGTCTGTCTCCGTCTCTTATTCAGCACCTGCCACGTTGAACAACAGTGACAGTGACACCTGGTCCAGCATGAAGGCCCTCGGATCCAGATTCTACTTCTATGCCGGTTTCGTGGTAGGAACCTTCACACTGTACGTGTTTCTGCGGCAAGTGTGGTTTGAGAGGACTTTGTCAGCACACCAGGCAACCAGCCGTGACAAACAAGACTACCAGGAACAGCTTGATGAAGACAGAAAGATATGGAAGAAGGAGAGGTCTGCTCTTTTCAACCTGAAGCACCCTCATCATACAGGTATGCCATATGGAAGCTATGTGTCCAAAAGATGTTCATGTAAACCCATTTAGAGAGACATTCTTCAATATCACGTCCATAAGCAGGTTTTTGTATTATTAAGCGCAAACAAGTTCTTAACCAGATTATATCAAGTTTCAGCTTCCTTGTAATTCTGTGTACACAGTACAGCAGTGTATCTGTCCCTCTCAGACACTGCGTCTGGATTTATGGTCTGATACTAATACAAACTCAATACTTGTAGTGTAAAGAACAACTTTCTTGTGAAATCTCACAGTAAAGTTGTTCTTTTTACCCAGTAGATTATTTCTAATCTATATTTGTAATATCTAAACCTCTACAAAAACTCTAACCTGCACTGTGATAACAAATGCAATGCCGTTTAATTTGTAACTATCCGATAGACTCCAATTCAAAGCTGATTTGCTTTAGATTTAGTTAAAATTTCTGTTTCACTCAGATTTCACATGATTCAAGTTTGCAAGTATGAATTTTGACTGACAGAATTTAATAAAGTCTAGATTCTCTCACTTTTTATTTCAAGTATTAAGACCCAAGCACCCCCACAAATTAGGTGACCAACTGCAGTACACAATAGGCCTTACCTAATTTGCTGTCATGGGGAGTGCGAAACCTGTTGTATTTCAGCTATGTGCTTTCATTTTGATGTTTTTGGATCATGGCCAGGTGCAGCAAATCCCATTTAAATATCAAATGTTTGTACATGCACTTAAGTAAATGGTTTACAGTGGGCTTTCTACAATAAGCTGATTTCTTAAATGTCGTGTGAACGCGAGACCTGGTTTCTGTATTCGGCGTAGGGGATTAGAGTTTTCTCCTGGAGAACGACGATTTCTCTACCATATGTACGGGTAACCAGGTTTTTCTTCAGTTTAAAATAGATATAAGCACTGTTTATTATGGAGAGATTACAGTGTAAAATGTGATGTTCATGTTTATATATCCTCACCAGGTGAGGATAGCCGCATGGCTGATGAACTATACAATAAGGTGCGTATTCTTTGCTGGGTGATGACTGGACCCAACAACCTGGAGAAGAAGGCTCGGCATGTGAAGTCCACTTGGAGTCGCCACTGCAATGTTGTGGTCTTCATGAGCTCCGTGGAGGACCCCGACTTCCCCACGGTGGGCTTAGGTACAAAGGAGGGTCGGGACCAGCTGTACTGGAAAACGATCCGGGCCTTCCAATATGCCTACGAGCATCATGTCCATGAGGTCGATTGGTTTCTCAAGGCAGATGACGACACCTACGTAATTGTAGACAACCTGCGGTGGGTTCTTGCAAACCACGCGCCGGACGAGCCGATTTACTTTGGCCGAAGATTCAAGCCCTACACCAAGCAGGGCTACATGAGCGGGGGTGCAGGCTATGTGTTGAGCAAAGAGGCTCTGCGGCGATTTGTAGAAGGATTTAAAAACAAACTGTGCACTCACACTACCTCTGTAGAGGACCTGGCAATGGGGCAGTGCATGGAGAAAGTTGGGGTGCTGGCAGGCGACTCCAGAGACACTGTGCACAGGGAGACATTTCACCCATTTGTCCCTGAGCAGCACCTCACTGCCAAGTTCCCCAAGAGCTTCTGGTATTGGAGCTACTGCTACTACCCCATCTCAGAGGCAAGTCCAGCAAATGTTGTGGAAGCTATTTACATTTGACATAATATTACACTGATATGAAGCAGCCTCAAAGTGGTTAATCTTTGAACAGGTGATGTGTCCTGTTTTGTTGACTTAAGCTTGACAACGAAATGCCTGTTAAGTTTAGCTAAGTTGAGTTGTTTTTTCCTCGTCATTTTTTTGTTGTTAAACTGGCAGAGCCACAGTAACGTCAAATGCTAAACAGTAGTGACTTTTTTCAGATTGATTTGATACATTTTTACATTTAGTGAAAAGCATTTCCTGGTAGGCATGCAAATGAAGTTTGTTTTGTGCACATAGAAAATGTGACGCTTGTGATACTGTTTTTTCCTCAGGGGCCAAACTGCTGCTCGGACGTGTCGGTGTCTTTCCACTATGTAGATGCTTCACACATGTATTTATTGGAGTACTACACATATCACCTGCGTGCCTTTGGCTACAGATACCGTTACCAGCCCCCTGCTCCACTAGGCTACAATATTGGACAGTCAAACTCCCAGGATGCTGCAGAAGGAAAAAAAGAGCTGGCTTCTCAGGAGACAGGGCGAGGAGTGGGGGATGATCTGTCCAGAACTGACAAGAAACAGGATGCAGATCCCCCTCCTGCAGCTGGTAAAGACCCTCCTGCTGCTTCAGCGGCCAAGTAACAGTAGGACTGTGTGGGTGTGTGAAGGGAATTGATTACTAGGTAGGAAGAATGTTGACTGTTTGTTTATTCATTCTGATCTTTGCTCATTTCTACAAAAGTAGAAAAACAGTCCACTTTGATTTGAAATGTCAAACCAGATCCATTCTCTACGGGGAAGTAGTTCTTGGCTTGCTGGAGTTGTTTGACTTGAATTAAACCCATTGTTAATTATGGGTCACTCCCTGTTTATAGTTAAAGTTTCTGTGTCAGTTTGCCCCCGGGCTGCAATCAAATGCATTTTCATGATACAGGCAATTGTTTCGTCCATGTTTGTTACTTTTTAAACTTTGAATGCTGTGCTCGCTCCAAGAAGATTAATTTCATATGAAGAAATTCTTCTACAGTGGGGCAAAAAAAGTATTTAGTCAGCCAGCAGTTGTGCAAGTTCCCCCACTTAAAGAGGAGTCCTGTAATTTTCATCATAAGTACATTTCAACTATGAGAGTCAGAATGGGGGGGGAAATCCAGAAAAATCATTGTTTAAAGAATTTATTTGCAAATCATGGTGGAAAATAAGTATTGTCAATAACAAAAGTTAATTTCAATACTTTGTTATATACCCTTTGTTGGCAATGACTTTTTCTGTAAGTCTTCACAAGGTTTTCACACACTGTTGCTGGTATTTTGGCCCATTCCTCCATGCAGATCTCCTTTAGAGCAGTGATGTTTTGGGGCTGTTGCTGGGCAGCACAGACTTTCAACTCCCTCCAAAGATTTTCTATGGGGTTGAGATCTGGAGACTGGCTAGGCCATTCCAGGACCTTGAAATGCTTCTTATGAAGCCACTCCTTCGTTGCCTGGGTGGTGTGTTTGGGATCATTGTCATGCTGAAAGACCCAGCCATGTTTCATCTTCAATGCCCTTGCTGATGGAAGGAGGTTTTCACTCAAAATCTCACGATACATGGCCCCATTCATTCTTTCCTTTACACGGATCAGTCGCCCTGGTCCCTTTGCAGAAAAACAGCCCCAAAGCATGATGTTTCCACCCCCCATGCTTCACAGTAGGTATGGTGTTCTTTGGATGCAACTCAGCATGCGTTCTCCTCCAAACACGACAAGTTGTGTTTTTACCAAAAAGTTCTATTTGTTTCATCTGACATTCTCCCAATCCTCTTCCGGATCATCCAAATGCCCTCTAGCAAACTTCAGACGGGCTTGGACATGTACTGGCTTAAGCAGGGGGACACGTCTGGCACTGCAGGATTTGAGTCCCTGGCGGCGTAGTGTGTTACTGATGGTAGCCTTTGTTACTTTGGTTCCAGCTATCTGCAGGTCATTCACTAGGTCCCCCGTGTGGTTCTGGGATTTTTGCTCACCGTTCTTGTGATCATTTTGACCCCACAGGGTGAGATCTTGCGTAGAGATCCAGATTGAGGGAGATTATCAGTGGTCTTGTATATCTTCCATTTTCTAATACTTGCTCCCACAGTTGATTTCTTCACACCAAGCTGCTTACCTATTGCAGATTCAGTCTTCCCAGCCTGGTGCAGGTCTACCATCTTGTTTCTGGTGTCCAGCTCTTTGGTCTTGGCCATAGTGGAGTTTAGAGTGTGATGTTGTGGACAGGTGTCTTTTATACTGATAACGAGTTCAAACAGGTGCCATTAATACAGGTGACCAGTGGAGGACAGAGGAGCTTCTTAAAGAAGAAGTTACAGGTCTGTGAGAGCCAGAAATCTTGCTTGTTTGTAGGTGACCAAATACTTATTTTACAGAGGAATTTACCAATTCATTAATTCATTAAAAATCCTACAATGTGATTTCCTGGATTCTTTTCCCCCCATTCTGACTCTCATAGTTGAAGTGTACCTATGATGAAAATTACAGGCCTCTCTCATCTTTTTAAGTGGGAGAACTTGCACAATTGGTGGCTGACTAAATACTTTTTTGCCCCACTGTATTTGTCTCAAATAGTATTTTTTTAAGTTTCCACGAGGGATGATACCATACTGAAGACAGACTAGTCATTATTTGTGTACTTGTAGTCTTGGTGATAATGCAGTGAATCTTGGAGGTTCTCATTAGTTTCTGTAATTGGTGTATGTTCAGTTAACAGCAAACGTTCAGGAAGCTTATCGGTTCATTTGATCTGGAGTCTGTGTTTGACTTACCCGGCGGGCTGAAGGTGTGTTTAACAACCAAACATCTTTCTTTCTTGAGTGAAACAGGGTCTACTAACCATCCTTAACAAAAGCTTACCTACCTGTTCTTCCTGAAACCGGCACTGGATGCACACACACATTTCATAGTTCCCCTCATCTTTCCCCAGTGGACCCATTAGCTTGTGCCTTGTAAATTGAGATTGTATGAGCCATCAGCTGCACACATGACTTTTCACTGTGACATTACCATGATAAGAGTGATGCTTTCAGATGGAGTATAATTTTATTGAATCCTTCCAATGTAATGAGTATAGCCTTTGGGCAAGCCAGCAGATGACTTGTTCATGACTGTTTTTTTTGAATAAGCAAGAATTTTTCAGTTTCTACAATGTTGTGTAATTACTAAATTCTGGGTGGGCCAGGCCTTTTATTTTGTAGTTAATACATTGTGTATATTTAAAGTATTCATAACAGTTACTTTATTACTTTGTAACCAAACAAGTAATCAATTTTGTGGAAGATACAGTAATTACCAAATACAGAAAACAGCTTCAGGAATCAGGCGGCATTCAGTGATGATTCAAACAAAACACATTTCTCATTTATGTGAAAATTGCATGCACTTTTGAGTGTTACAAGTGATTTTCGTTTTAACCACTTAAACCTTTTATTCTCCATCAAGGTTAAAACTGTATGAGGTAACTAAAGTGTATAAAATGCCTTTTTGTAAATGTTTACACTCAAGTGTTTCCTTCTGTACATGAGCACATAGCATATTTTGTTTTTTGTTTTTGTTTTTTGTATTAAAAATGGAGTCCAATTGAAACCAAATCAGCATGTTTTACATAATGGTTTAATTTTAAATAAATTCACTCGCTTGTTGTCAAGTGAATTAACAGTCTAGCAAAGGGCTGCCGTGCAGATTCTTACAAGCAGTGGATCAAAGTCCTGAAGGCCCAAACACTTTATTGATAACCGCCACATTTGGTTTCTGATGCGAGATACAACACGTCAAGTCCTCGACAATCTACTCCCAACATTTAATTTGATTCAAAGGGAAAGGTGTACAGTATTGTATTTATATTTTAAAAGTATTTATGTTGGTATTGCCATCTAAATGGAGTCGATATGCTTTGGTGTGTAAATGAGTTTGTGTGAGCACACGTGATCAGTGTGCAGGATCGTTTTCAGTGAATGGTACTTTAATCACTATAAATAAATGCATATTTTATTGTACATTTGTTTTACTTATTTTTTTAAATATGATAATACATTGTTACATCAGAACATTTTCCAGTGAGAGTATAAAAGCATTCATGCGTGGTTAATATGGCATTTTCACCTCTCTGGTTAAATAACTTTGATACATTTTCCTCTGTGGATACAGTAGCTGTGAGGATTTATCAGCGCTGTGAGAGACTGAAGGTATTACTGTGTTGAGGTTGTGGAGGTGTGACATCTCCATTACAGAAAGCGTTGAAACCTGAATAGAGAGAACAAGGTTTGGAAAAGCTTAAGCGACAAAGGTTGTTTTTTTTCCTTTCTAACTTTAGGTCAACGTTTCTTGCCTCTGCCTCCCATGATTGATGACTCAGCCTCTCCTTGTCTGTGAATACTCCTTGGCACACGGACAAGCCATTCCTGTTGCATACAAAGATGAAGCCGGTTTTAACTTAACCTGCACTCTAGGCAATCACACCTAGGCATCATCACTACAGCATAAGCCCTATGGTACCCAGAGGGCACTGCCATTGGTAGTCTGTTAACTAAGCACCCAGCAGGAATTACTTGCTAGCTTCAGATTTAACTCAAACTCCGTTGTCCTTGCCTTATAATCAGAATAAATGCATTATTTAATAAAAATCGGAAACACATCATACTGTGAAATAAGTGGAATTTTGTCCAGGAAACGAACCAAGCAAGCGATCAGTTAAGAAATTACATAAATTATGGTGCTATATGCGGGTTTACAAGACAGGCTCCACCCCAGTAATGGCAGCCTGTCTACTTCCGCCTACATCCTGGATTGGAACTCTAAAATGTCCTGCTTAGTACATATTTTGGTTACAATTGAGTAATAACTACATTTAGGAGATATTTATTAAAAAAAATGGATGTTTATGTAAAAACACAAATATCAGCCAATATTGTTATCCATTTATTTCTAACACTCAAATGTCATTATCGGTATTGGCTTTAAATGGTCAAGTACTGGTCGGGCTGTAATGTTGTGACTCACAAATCTGCACATATTGCCTAAATATATGAAGGTAACCTGAAGGGAAACTCACAAGCTTCAAGTGGGTGATCAGGTTTGTAATACTGGGAGTTTTTATTTCTGGTATTGATTTAAAAAAAAAAAGAAAGTAATATCCATATATTTGTCCTACACATAGCCACACAACACACTGTGAAATAGTGTAAAATGAATCAATAGGATATTGTATGACTTTCTGAACGAATTGCTTTTAGTACTGCCAAAGTCACTCACTTGTTCTCCGCAACATCAGAGCAGCAAGGATGGGATCCATGTCTCCTGCATGAGATGAACAGAAAATGTATTACGATGCCATAAAGCTATAGGTGATAGGTTTGTCATTGAATTCAACTTCAAATTCTTACTTTTTCTTGACATTGCGGTGTTTCTGTGACCTGCAAAAAAAGTTAGATGAGTTCCAGTGTCAGTGAAAGTACTGCAGGATGAGGTGTTTCCTGCAAAAAAAAAAAAAAACTCACTGTTTGGTTGAGCAGCACTTCTCCTTCCCATTAGACTCACAAAGCTGTCATAGTCGATGTCATCAAATCTCTTCAACTCTGCATCTCTACTAACACAGCACTCTGGCTTGTTAGCCTGTTGGAAAGGATTGTGCATTTCAGACTCCCACTATAAAAATGTTTTGAAAATCTGAGAGTCAGGCCAAAACTCACTTGACTTTGTAAATATCATATAAATGTAGGTAGTCTTACCTGTGTCAGCGATTTGTAGGCGTCTTCCTTACACCAACACCTCACAGGAAGTAAGACAAGGATGACTAAAGCGGCCAGTGAAGCAAGAGTGCAACAGTTTGGAGTTCTCTCCATCACTCTGAAACGTAAATCAGTGCGTCAGATTTAAAGCAGACAAAACCTGCACATAACTCCCATCTCTGGGGTTTTAGGTGGAGAGTTTTTTGTCCAAGCTTCCATGTCTTCCTGCGGTAAAGGTGTTTTTTGATGTGCATTTTATTTCCTAGTGTCCTACACCATCTTTTTCCTCAACATGTACAAACTGTGACCAATTTCAACTAAACATTGACACAGCAAAAGTTTTAACTATAGTCACATACTTTACATATATTGTTGCAAAAATTGTTAGATAGGGGCACATTTTGATGGCTGTGATAGCAGAAACTAGTGGCCAGGAGTGCATCTTCCCATAGTTAACGCTCAAGTGTCACATAATCTGAGTGTTCAGATATTTTGGTGTGACACCTGTACATTTGTTGTTTTGAGCAATTTCAAGTTTCATGCTTTTTTCATACCTTTTATAATGTTTATAATAGTTGTGCTTTGCTTCGTCTTTCCAGCTCTTCAGGTAAAAAAAAAACTACTTCAGCTCACAGATGTCTCCAGCTTGACGCAATGTAATTATCTAAGTGACAGGTTTTAAAACATTTGAACTATGAACTTCAAAGGAAAGGGAGTGCCTCTCAATCCTTCAGTTTACTTCTATGTAAGTGAGACCTGGAATGTACAGTTAAACACAGAGAAACTCTGACTTTTTAAAGTATATTTTCTGTACATTTTACACACACACATATACAGTATATATTACATATCAAGGTCTTCAGTAAAGCAT
Organism: Siniperca chuatsi; assembly: GCF_020085105.1. Taxonomy (NCBI): domain Eukaryota; kingdom Metazoa; phylum Chordata; class Actinopteri; order Centrarchiformes; family Sinipercidae; genus Siniperca; species Siniperca chuatsi. The sequence goes on from NC_058043.1 coordinate 19,129,738, forward strand.
TCTGCCACTTGTGGGGAAAAAATATTGATCAGAGTTTTAACTTTTTCAGCTACGCTCATTTGTTTGAAAGTTGCTCCTCCTACCAACTCTGCTATGAGAAAAGACATGTTTAACTCAGCTATGAGTGTACAGTATTTAGTTGTTCAGTTTTAAAAACAATCTAATAGACATCCATTGTTTTTAAATCGCAGCCATTGTATACAGTACAAACTGACTCATATCTGAGAATGCTCTGCAGACTGTTGGGCCATACATAAGCGATTATGATGAATAACATATTAAGTGTTTTAAAGCCTCCATTCACTCCTATTGCATCTATAACTGAATCAGTACATTAAGTACTATCAGTTTTCATGTGATTAATGTTATCCATTCAATCAGCATGACAGCCTATTCTTTACAAAAGTTCCTCTGGTTGTAATTAAATCAGTCTGACTGTCGAGAGAGTGATAACCTACGCATCACAGTGGCTAATGCAGAAAACGTGTTGTTGACTGTGGAGCACTGCGTCTATAACATTTTTAGACTCTTTTTAGTGTGTAATTTGTGGGATGCTGAAGTTTCCCCACAAATTAAGTTAAAACTTAACATGTTTTTAACTATTGGTTGTAGCCTGATGTCCAACAGTCATACTTCAGATGACAGCAGAGACAACAGAGTTGCCTCGATTTGACTCCAGGTGTTAAGTAATCCTATAGACTGTGTTACCAATTTTGTAATAAATTCCTAGGAAGTTTCTTGGAAAAAAAATATTTGACACTAATTAGGCAATAAGTAAAATAGAAAAACTGTTGAATTTGTCACCTTCCAATTAATTAATTCCAATCAAATGACTAAACTAAAAAAGATAGTCTTTTAGCCAATTCACAGCAGGTTAGCTGAACATGCAAAATGTGCAATTTGTCTGCAGGCATGCATAAAATTCAAAATATATGGACAATTAAGTTTGTAAAAACAGGTGAATGATTAATACATAGTTATTTGGGTTTACATTGAGCAGTTCCTCTGGAAATCAACTGCCTAACTAAAACTTAACTAAAGAGTCTCAGGATTTAAGTACCAAATTACATAGTTCTCTAGCGACAAGATATTTCCAAAAAATTTTAAGGAAATTACAACTAGTGGACCTGTAAAATAATAACAATAAACAATAAAATGGTCCAACATAAATCACAACATTCTCATACTGTCATGGCCACAGACACTGAAATCTCAAACAGTATATTATAAAGAAAATTGTCACTGGTTAATATTGATGCAGGCAGTAATGGATTTATAGGTATTATGAATATGAAGCTTCAACGCTCTGCAAGGCAGCTCAGTGGTGTTTTGTAGTGAAGATTGAAAACCAGCCCAGTCAATCAACCAATTCATTCATTCATCCAATAAACCATGCAAGTATTATATGACAAAAAGAAAATAGTCTGGTACAGTATCTTTACTTCTTCTCTGAATGTCATTAGGCTATTATCACAATAATATATTGCGAAGTAATGAAAATAACAATAACAATAAAAACAATAAAAGTATTACCTGTTAACAGTTTAGATGAAAAGATCTTGATCTGATCCTACAGCATAAAGCGGTGATCTGTTCAAAGGTTTGCTTGGTTTTAAAGGAGCTCTATGCCAACTCCAAATACGTCTTTCCACTCAGCAGCCTCTCTGTCTCAATTATTATAGTCCTTGAGCTCATTTGTAATCCAATTAGAGCTCCACCCACCACCCAAACCCCCATCCCACCCCTACACACACACACACACACACACACACACACACAGTTTGTAGCATCTTTCTCATTAGTCTTATTGAATAACTGAAAGCAATAACATTAGATTTTTGAATGCAATTATAATAGGCTAATATAGGAAAATAAAACAAGTAATGCATTGTTCCACTGGTGGTTATTTAATTAAATAAACATTAGAATAAAAAAAATATTCTATGCAGTACGTATGTGACTAATTCATTATTAATTATTTCAAAAGGCCCATTCTTACTGACAGGGAAGACTGTACCGGTTGACCCAATGAGTGGAAACCATCTCGCTCTTTACAAAGTTGCCAGTCCAGTTCACCAACAGTTCACTACTCTCAGTAGTGTTTGTGTGTGTGTGCATGTCTGTGTCCTTTACAGCACTTACAGCATTATTTTGACTAACCCTGCAGGATCTTTTCCTCAAGCAAAACTCCTAGAATAATTCTAAATGGAAAGATATAAATCATTTGACATTTGGTGTATGGATTTAAGAATTAATTAACTTCTTGACACTTGTTTATGCCACAAGAGGCAAAACATCACAGTTTCACACAACATGGCAACCAGTTATAATGTATTTATATAGGATGGAAGCATTAAAGGTTCTAATATGGGCCTAGTAATCACATACATTATATATATTTTTGCTAATTATAACTGCAAACAATAAAAAAGAACTTGAACTATAGGGTGTGTGTGTGTCCCAGGAGAAATATAATGTGCCTGTGTGAATGGACTGGACTTGGAAACTGCGCACGCCCTGCAAGCGGATATTGCTGTTCTGTCTACACTGTCATTGACTGTTGTGTAAGAGCAGAGAACCAAATAACTCCCACGCTCTCTGAATCAGAGACCACTGAAATGACAAGCGGAAGCCTTCTGACTGACCCTTTCCTTCCACAGACAAAAAGTCTGATTACACCCACCTGGATTTTATAAGGTCCTATTTGAAATCCTTGTAACAACAACTCCTACCTACAGTACAAACCCATTCTGTGTTCATGACAGCAACTAGCATGGCAGAGATGGAATTTTTTTTAAATAGACATGTCATTTTTGAACCAAACTCTTTTTTTTGTGGCTCATTAAGTGAAACTGTTTTTGTTTTTAACCCTTAAATCTGTTCTTCCTCATTTATCATATAAACCCTCTCTCTAATTGTCATTAGAATGTGTCAGTGAGTTTTTGGCACATACACGCGAACGTACTGGGAAGAGTACAATGTGTGTACTTACTGTGCACACATTGCTTTTAAAGGATAATGAGACAGTTAATTTCAGATTGCCTGATTGGCTTAAAGATTTGAGTTTTATTAGGAAACTACATGTCAACTACAAGTGTTGTGTAGGAGTAGCCTGGAAAACTCGACTTGGCCAAGTTAGAGGTTCTGTGAATCAGAGTCAGAGATGATATTAACTTTTTTATGGCACTGCACCAGAGCAGCTTATCCTGGTTTATTGCATACAGTCTAGGGTTTATCGACTTATTGTGTAGTGCATTTTTGCAGTCTGCGTAGTCTGCATGAATTCCTACATACAGTACTACTTTGGAAGTACTTCAACTTGAGTATTTCCATTCTTTTTACTTCACTGTGTTTTAGAGAGAAATATTTCACTTTGTACTAGATTTATCTTACAGCTGCTGTTACAAGTTATGTGTTAAGTGAAAAACATGTAATGAGCTCATAACTTTTTATGCTTTGTTACATTTAAACTCACCAGTTGGTAGCTACAACATTAAAGGATTGGTTTGACATTCGGGGAAATAAACTTATTAGTTTTCTGGCGGTGAGTTAGTTGAGAAGATCGATACCCTATACATTCTCATTCTCATTTGTCCGTTAAATATGAAGCTACAGCCAGCAGCGAGTTAGCTTAGTTTAGCACAAAGACTGGAAACAAAAGGAAACAGCTAGTCTCTGTCCAAAGGTTACAAATTCTGCCTACCAGCACCTCTAAATAATCAATAATTAACATGTTATATCTGGATCATTTAATCCGTTCAAAAATCAAAGTGTAAAAATAACAATTTGATGTTTTACAGGGGGTTGTGTCGGACTATTCATTGGCCAGGCACAGTGACTTCTCCTCTGGTTGCCTGGCAACTGGTCCCGGCCAAGAAATAGTCCAGCACATAAACCTTCATAAAAACTACAACTTATTGTTTTTACATTTTGGTGGGGAAAAGTGGCGAAGGTGGAATATCTACTTTCACTAAATTTACCGGGTGACGGGTCAGACCAAGAGCGGTTCAGAAGACCCTTATGGATTATTTAAAATCAAGGCCAGTTACGTCGCCCGGATTGGCGCTACCGGGGCCCCACCCTGGAGCCAGGCCTGGGGTGGGTGCCCGACGGCGAGCGCCTGGTGGCCGGGCCTTTCCCCACGGGGCCCGGCCGGGCACAGCCCGAAGGAGCGACGTGGGGCCGTCCTCCCGTGGACCCACCACCCGCAGGAGGATCCGTAGGGGCCGGTGCAGAGAGATCTGGGCGGCAGTCGAAGGCGGGGGCCGGCGACCAGATCTCCGGACACAGAAACTGGCTCTAGGGACATGGAATGTCACTTCGCTGGGAGGGAAGGAGCCTGAGCTTGTGCGGGAGGTTGAGCGTTACCGGCTAGATATAGTCGGCCTCGCCTCCACGCACAGCCTGGGCTCTGGAACCCGTCTCCTCGAGAGGGGCTGGACGCTCCATTTCTCTGGCGTTGCCCCGGCGGGGGAGGCGGCGGGCTGGTGTGGGCCTGCTCATAGCCCCACAGCTCAGCCGTCACGTGTTGGAGTTTACCCCAGTGAACGAGAGGGTCGCGTCCCTCCGCCTCCGGGTGGGGGACAGGTCTCTCACTGTTGTGGCGGCCTACGGGCCGAACAGCAGTGCAGAGTACCAGGCCTTCTTGGAGTCCCTGGGAGGGGTACTAGACAGTGCACCACCCGGGGACTCCGTTGTTCTACTGGGGGACTTCAACGCCCACGTGGGCAACGACAGTGACACCTGGAGAGGGGTAATCGGAAGGAACGGCCCCCCTGATCTGAACCCGAGCGGTGTTCAGTTGTTGGACTTCTGTGCTAGTTACAGTTTGTCCATAACTAACACCATGTTCAAGCACAAGGGTGTCCATCAGTGCACGTGGCACCAGGACACCCTAGGCCGGAGGTCGATGATCGACTTTGTTGTCGTATCATCTGACCTCCGGCCGCGTGTCTTGGACACTCGGGTGAAGAGAGGGGCGGAGCTGTCAACCGATCACCACCTGGTGGTGAGTTGGATCCGCTGGCGGGGAGGAAGCCGGACAGACTTGGCAGGCCCAAGCGTATCGTGAGGGTCTGCTGGAACGCGCCTGGCGGAGCCCTCTGTCAGCAGGGTCTACAACTCACACCTCCGGGAGAGCTTCTCCCAGATCCCGGGGAGGTTGGGGACATTGAGTCCGAGTGGACCATGTTTTCCACCTCCATTGTCGATGCGGCGGCTCGTAGCTGTGGTTGCAAGGTTTCTGGTGCCTGTCGCGCGGCAATCCCGAACACGGTGGTGGATGCCGGAAGTAAGGGATGCCGTCAGGCTGAAGAAGGAGTCCTATCGGGCCTTGTTGGCTCGTGGGACTCCCGAGGCAGCTGACAGGTACCGGCAGGCTAAGCGTGCTGCAGCCCGTGCGGTCACAGAGGCAAAAACTCAGGACTGGGAGAGGTTCGAGAGGCCATGGAGGAGGACTATCGGTCGGCCTCAAAGAAATTCTGGCAAACCGTCCGACGGCTCAGGAGGGGGAAGCAGTGCTTCACCAACACCTTGTGCGGTGCGGGTGGAGAGCTGTTGACCTCGACTGGGGATGTTGTCGGACGGTGGAAGGAATACTTTGAGGATCTCCTCAATCCCGCTGTCACGTCTTCCGAAGAGGAAGCGGAGGCTGGGGACCGGAGGCGGACTCATCCATCACCCTGGCCGAAGTCACTGAGGTTGTTGGCAAGCTCCTTGGTGGCAAGGCTTCGGGGTGGATGAGATCCGTCCTGAGTATCTTAAGTCTCTGGATGTTGTGGGACTGTCTTGGCTGACACGTCTCTGCAACATCGCGTGGCGGTCTGGGACAGTGCCTCTGGACTGGCAGACCGGGGTGGTGGTCCCTCTGTATAAGAAGGGGACCGGAGGGTGTGTTCCAATCACAGAGGATCACACTTCTCAGCCTCCCGGTAAGGTCTATTCCAGGGTACTGGAGAGGAGAATTCGATCCGATAGTCGAACCTCGGATTCAGGAGGAGCAGAGTGGTTTTCGTCCCGGTCGTGGAACACTGGACCAGCTCTATACTCTCCATCGGGTGCTCGAGGGTTCATGGAGTTTGCCCAACCAGTCCACATGTGCTTTGTGGATCTGGAGAAGGCATTCGACCGTGTGCCCCGGGCGCTTTGTGGGGAGTGCTCTGGGAGTATGGGGTCCGGGGCCCTTTGCTAAGGGCTGTCCGGTCCCTGTATAACCGGAGCAGGAGCTGTGTTCGCATTGCCGGCAGTAAGTCAGACCTGTTCCCGGTGCATGTTGGACTCCGCCAGGGCTGCCCTTTGTCACCGGTTCTGTTCATAATTTATATGGACAGAATTTCTAGGCGCAGTCAGGGGCCGGAGGGTGTCCGGTTTGGGAACCACAGGATCTCATCTCTGCTGTTTGCAGATGATGTCGTTCTGATGGCTTCTTCAAACCAGGACCTGCAGCATGCACTGGGACGGTTTGCAGCCGAGTGTGAAGCAGCTGGGATGAGAATCAGCTCTTCCAAATCTGAGGCCATGGTTCTTGACCGGAAAAAGGTGGTTTGCTCTCTTGGCGTGGGTGGGAGTCCTTGCCCCAAGTGGAGGAGTTTAAGTATCTCGGGGTCTTGTTCACGAGTGAGGGACGGATGGAGCGTGAGATTGACAGGCGGATCGGTGCAGCGTCTGCAGTGATGCGGGCGCTGTATCGGACCGTTGTGGTAAAGAAGGAGCTGAGTCGAAAGACAAAGCTCTCGATTTACCGGTCAATCCACGCTCCTGCCCTCACCTATGGTCATGAGCTTTGGGTAGTGACCGAAAGGACAAGATCGCGGATACAAGCGGCCGAAATGGGCTTCCTCCGCTGAGTGGCTGGGCGCTCCCTTAGAGATAGGGTGAGGAGCTCAGTCACACGGGGGGAGCTCGGAGTAGAGCCGCTGCTCCTCCACGTCGAGAGGAGCCAGCTGAGGTGGCTAGGGCATCTGATCCGGATGCCTCCTGGACGCCTCCCTCGGGAGGTGTTCTGGGCATGTCCCACCGGGAGGCGGCCCCGGGGAAGACCCAGGACACGCTGGAGGGACTATGTCTCTCGGCTGGCCTGGGAACGCCTCGGGATCCCCCCGGAGGAGCTGGAGGAAGTGTCTGGGGCGAAGGAAGTCTGGGAGTCCCTGCTTAGACTGCTGCCCCCGCGACCCGGCCCCGGATAAGCGGAAGAAGATGGATGGATGGATGGACTAAATTTACCCTGGCTTCATGTAAATGTCACTCATGTTCTGAAAGCAGCCAAAGAAATGCACTTTGGGCTTTTGTTATGTTTTCACCTCAGCCACTCGAGAAGTAGTAGAAATTTAAGTTTAGTTCCCACTTTGTACAAATGCTTTAATCTTTAAAGTACCGCAGACAGAAACTTCCCTTTACAAGAATAAATGCAGGGAAACAGATTGGCCTTTCTGTGTAACTGTTGCAAACAGAGGCACACAGAGGTGCCAATACCTCCGAAACCCCAGCTAAATTGGATTCTGCATGTCTATGGTCAAGCACCTGAAACAAATGCTGATTGGTTAATCACAATTAAAATCAAGAACTAAACCCCAGGAGACTGAATCAGTTACACTTAATGAATACCTCAGAAGTTCTTTGGATCACTGCGTTTCCCTTGCTGACAGACTTCTTGTGTCGTGATTTCAGATTTGTGTCAATATAATCAAACAAAACTTCTTAAATATCAAACAAAAATAAGAATTTGAAAGAATAAAACTAAGCAAAAAATGTCATCTCAAAAGTAAAACTCATAATAAAACAAATTATTTGTGTATTTGTGTATATATTATTGGTCTTTTACTTTTTTTCTCCTGTTTGCTCAGCCTGACTTTTTGTTTGCAAAACTACACAGAAACTACGGTGGCTGCAAAACTGGAACGGCCCTAACTAGAGCTAATGTTTGGTTTGTCTGTTCTGGGCTACTGTAGAAACATGGCGGTGCAACATGGCGACCTCCGTGGAAGGGGACCCGCTCCCGATGTAGCTAAAAACGGCTTATTCTAAGGTAATGAGAACACAACGATCCTTATTTTCAGGCGATTATACACTCATGAAAACATACTTATAAATATTATATTCTATGTATTCTATATATCTAAACATTATATTTCTGCCAATAGCTCCTGCTAAATGTTACATACTGGACCTTTAATCAGGGGAACGCTAATTGAGAGCAAAGCTCTCTAGGATCAACATTTTTATACAAAGGATAAATTCAACACAAACACAAGACAAATGACTTACAAAAATAAAAACACAAGAGAAAGACAGTAAAACAAGTACATTACACCGGGACATAGCCGGGACATTAAGAAAAACAGGAGCATTCATTATATAAAACATTGTTGAACAAACACTTAAACTGTTCTAAGGTTAAAAGTTTGTCTAACTTAAGGGAGTCCTGAAGCTTACTCCATCTATAAGGAGCATAAAAGTTGAATGCAGTTTTTCCCAGTTCGATATTCACAAATGGGATATCCAGGGTAATGCATTCTTGTGAACGAGTACGGTATAAAAGTGATGATAAATAAATTGGTAGCTTATTTAGGATTATTTGGCTTTGTAAATAAAAAAAGAACCTTCGAGTGGTAAGTGATCGCTATCCTACCTTTTCATAGAGGATACAATGATAGGTTAAAAACCTCAATAAATCAAAATAATAGAGAGGCGAAGTCCCTCCCATTCAGTGTCCCCCATGGGACCTCATTTCAGAAAAAAATATGTATGGTAGTCAGTGACGAGAGACAAATCATTTTTTTATCCCATTTGAATTGTGCCATGAACACATATGTTGTTTGTCAATTTAAAAGATAGTTTTGCATGAAAGTCGCAGTTATTCCTATCAGCCAGTGTCAATTCTACTCAGTTCCCTACAGAAATTACTGTGTAAACAGTGCTCCAGTTAACGACCATACTTTATGAATCACACACCTGCAAGATGTCTGATTTTTTAGATTGTTAACTTGTTGAAACCCAGTGGGCTGCTGTCCTATATCCAGGCTCCCTGAATGAAACAGGTGAGAACCAGCTGAGGCCAGCTGCTGATCAGGCCTCCTTTTCCCGTTAGATCACTTCCTCCGTCTCCAGCAGGGGACAGTGGAGGAGCAGCATCTCCCCCTCCTCAAAACCACTAGAGAAAGACGAGTCACTCAGAGCGATAGATTCCTCCTCCTCTTTTCCTTTCCTTCCTTTCTCATTTTGGAGGAACAGAGAAGAGGAAAAGAGGGAAGTGAATAAGAGGAGACAGAAGTGAACAGATTTAGGAAATTGGTTTGCTGTATCTGACTGTAAAATAGCAGAACTGAAAGCTAAGCAACAAATGTGGTAACTGAGTCAACAAGGACATATAAAGCATACCATGTAAAATAAACTTGGTATTCTCTCTTCTGCTTACAGTTTTTGCACAGGATCTTCAAAAAGTCTTCAAGAACACTGGGAATTTGTTACATGAGCAGTAATTAAAAAGCGTGTGTCCCATGCATGAGGCTGAGTCCTTACCGCAGTGTCCTGGGTTCAAATCCAACCCTCTCTTCCACATTTCCTTACTCTCTTCAGCTGTCCCAAATAAAGGCAAAAGCCCCAAAAATAGTCTTAAAAAAAGAATCACAAAAAGATGATGAGAATAGCTATGCACAATTACCAAATGTGACATGTTATATTTTTTTTGTGTGAGGGGAGTGTGTGTGTGTGTGTGTGTGTGTGTGTAAAGAGAGAGTAGAAAGGAAGTGGAAGAAGGTCTAAATAAAATGAGAGTGGTCTTTTGTACTGAATATTGTTTATAGAGCAACAACTACAATTTGACCATCCGTTTTTTTTTTTTATGACAAATTGGCTCTGTGGAAAAACACACTGTTGCACCCTGACAGTGTTTATTTTTTATTGGGTACCAAAATTGTCACTTCATCTTCAAATTAAGCCTGAATTAGTCTTGAAAAGCACAATCTGCATTCTCCTCAGTGTTACATATTAGACGATTAGGTCTAGATCTACATTTTAACACAGACTTATCCATCATCATAGTGAATATCAGGTCAACAGTGCTATCACCACGTATCCTCAATTTTGGTGATTTAGATTTTTTGAGTTAAACTGAAAGATTAAGTGTTCCAATGTTTATAATTGTCCTACTTTTTGAGATAAATAACCCATTAATAAACCCAATGGATTATCTGAAAAATGCACAGTCACAAATCTGAAAACAGGACTGTTTTTCTCAGCTCATGAAAAGTTTACTTTTTCGAGATACATGGTTTTCATAGGACAGCAACGGTATGCTCCAGAGCAAAGTCAAGCTATTCTGGGTGCTCTGATTGCCAAAGAGATGGTCAACAATAGTGTGAGTGAATGGAGCTTCAGAGAACAAAAGAAGTCCTTTCCTGAATAGAGTTAGTACAGGGAAGTGATGTGTTAACATGTAAAAATACATGGACAGTTATCAGGTCTGCTGTAACAAAAATACATTATGAGGAGTCTTGTATATATTTCAAATCCTATTTTTGTGAATGAGTTCAGCCTTCACCTCAGATAGCCCCCTGTTTTCCTCACTTGTCTTGGCTGTATAAGAGATACATTTGCTCACAGCATGAGGGTAGATTCCTTTCAAGTATTTGGGTCAAAAACAAAACCCACCGACTGAGAGAGAGGGGGCAGAGGGACGGGGGGGATGAGAGGATAGCAGAGCAGACAAACAAAACTGCTTTAGAACACATGGACTTTCCCCACGTGAATCAATATTCAAGCCCTGATTTCCCTGTTGAGCAATGAGGACAAAGAGAAGAGGGAGCTGAAAGACAGATGAGACAGAGGGAGGGCTGTGGGATGTCATGTGTAAAGAAGGAGATTCTCATTGGAGGCAAAGAGAAAGAAGATTGCTATGCATGTTTTGAGAAAAAAAGGAAAACAAAAAACACCTACATGCTGAAGCCATCTTGGTCGCACTGCTACACTCTGGACTCCAGATCTGAATATTATTAAGGTAGGTGCTTCCACAGAATCAGAAGATGCAATGAAATTATAAAGTTGTGGGTGGAACAACATTTCTATTTTTAGTTGTAGTCAGTGCAGGAAAAAGAGGACATGCATAAATGTTTCAGCTCAGTGTGGAGGCTCCGTGTTGGGATGCATTGCTCGTTCTTGCATTGCTAAAAAATGTTAAAAACATTTTTAAATATAGATTTTCTTGTTGTTTGTAGTGTGGGCCAATGTTTTTCCTACTATATTTCACCGCTGCTCTCCCCTAATGTGAAAACTTTGACACTGCAATAGTTTTTTACTCAACTCAAGTCATAGAGGGACAAACTCTGTTTTTCATCAATGTTCTAGATTTAAAAATATCCACTCATGTAATGATCTTATTTTACTCCACATTGGGCTTTGTTTTGCAGGCAGACTGGATTAAAAACCGGTTTGATACTTGCCAATCATTCTCTGCACGAGAGTAAAAGATAAACATCCTCAACTGCAGGATTAACTAAGCAAAAGAAATTGTTTATTTAGTAGATACAATGAGAATTAATTTGTTATGTTGGCTTGTTTTTCTTTATACTTCTGTGTTTAATACAGTGGCTTTGGGGGGGGAAAGCTCTAACAAGAGTGGAAAGATGTCCTTCAAGATGAAGTGGCTGATTGTAATCCAGCTCCTGCTGAATGAACAGGCTCTGTGCAGGGTCCCACCTCCTCTGGCAATGAGGAACCCGCCGCTTCCAGGAACTGACTACCGTGAAGAGGTAGAGGAGAAAGCCGAACAGGATCATCAGTCTCTCCTGGGATCCCTACTCCAGCTTGGTCTCCCATCTGCAGAAAAACCTGGTCCTGTATCAGTGGTTGCACAAAAAGAGGAGAGAGTCCTATCTGCCAAACATATAATATCAGTCCTCAGGGCGAAGCTTCGGGGGCAGATTCAAGCTCATCTCCACATTCAGGGGAACGGCAGCTGCGAGGAGCTGCTGTCTGCCAGCACCGTGGATGACCCATCATCCTCCATGTTGCCCCAGGAGTTGCTGGGTCTCTCTTTAGTGCCCGTGTTGGTGGTGGCAGACTGCCCACAGGAGGCACAGACCCTGGTCCTCAAACTGTACGACCTGCTAGGAATGGCGGATACGGAGGAGCTCCTGATGGAGGTGGAGGGTCTGATAGAGAGGAGGCTGAGCAAGTCTGCATCTACGCCTGCACCAGAGAGAGATCAAGCAGGGTGCCACATAGATGCTGTGATGTTTAACATCCAGCAGCTGGCCGTGGTGGGAGAAGGTACCTCTAAGCAGGAAGGGCATTGTGAGGGTTGGACCAGGGTAAATGGAACCATGCTGGTAGGAACAGCTGTGGAAGGAGCCACAGGTGATCTACAGGAGACTGTGAGCACCTGCGAGAGACTGGGAGTCCTGTGTGCTGGTGTGACCAGCAGTGGACCTGGGAAGTACCAGGCAGTGTTTAAGAAAGGTAGTCGCATCCTGCCCTCTGAATCCACAGAGTCTGAATGTTGGATCTTTCAGTGCAGCGCAGGGGAGAACGTTGCGATCCCCGCTGCTTCAGGTCGTCGGATGAAGCGAAGCACCCAGAGGAGCTGTATCAACAAAAGCGAGGAGCGTGTGTACAATGTGGTGGAGTGGATCCCTGCGGTCAGCACCCTCTACAACCTCGGCACAGCTGTGTATTACGCCTCAGTCAACTGCTCTGAAACAGCCAAGGAGAGAGCCATCCTCAGTGCTGTTGACCTCGGCACGGATGCTCTCATGGTCGCCACAGGGGGGACTGTCGGGGTGGCAGGATACGCCCTGGGAGCAGGTATGAAGACCGGTGTGAAAGCTGGTGTCAGGTATCTGCTCAACTCCATGAAGCAGGAAGACGACATGCTGGTGAACCAGTTCAGCTGGGAGGAGGGCGTCATCACCATCCAGTAGACTGAAGGATCAATAAATCAGCCTGTGAAGCTTTAGCAATAAACATTGTTATTATTAGTTTATAAATTTTTTCAAAACAATGACACAGGATCAATGTTTGTTAACTGACATGGCTGAAGAGTAACAAATTGGTTTACCAGACTTTATTTAATCTAGATTATTTGGAAAACAAGATTACACATTATTGTATTACAAGTTGAAAGTGGAAAAATGCTTTTTTTGTTTGTGTGACTGCGCACACTCATTTTACGCAGTTTGACACAATAATTATTCTTTATTGAAGATGATGTCAGTGATTTTCAATTAGTCTGTAAATTTAAGTTAATTAGTATATTTTTGAGAGAGACAGTCTAACCTAAAATTTAATGAATATTCAGTTAGAGTGAAAATTAATTACATTACACATTCAGTGTAAACCATCTCAATAAAATATAAAGATAAGTACGGTCATAAAGTAAGCCTTTTTGCTTTTTGAAAAATAGCTCTTTTTGTGTATAATGGATAAAATAGTTGAACCTTTTATCATATTAAGCAGCAGCTTTTGAAGAACTGGTCTCAGGAAATTAAACCTTCAATCCCTCATGACTTTGATTTTACCCTCCACCCAGTGTCTTTTCTTCTGCTCACTGTCCTTCATCTTGTTGTTTTCTTCCCTCCCAACAAAACTTTTTGTCAGGTCAGAGTCACATTCTCACCTCTGGTGTAATTGCAGGGACAACAGACAGATAACTACATGTTGTTGTTTTAAATGTTTTTTTTCTTTAAATGTCAATAAATTGTATATTAAATCCGTGTGCATACGGTGACTGTCAGTGTAGTAGTTTAGCACACACTCATGTCGGTTGTACTGTAAACAAGACTGTTTTATAGTAAATGAAACAGTGAGAAATGTATGCACACCACAAGAAAATATTATTTAATGTGCGCTAAACTACGTATATTTTCTATATTGGCCAAGCCATCGTGTGCAGATTTTTCAGGTACCTTATATATAAGTTTTAAATTCACAGTACAAAGGGCAAACCACTTAAAGTGAATCACAGTGATAAGTGTGGGTTACACTGAATAGGCCTTTTCACAGAAGACATTTTGACATTATTGTCATTATTATCCAGAGTTCCATTTAGCTGCTTCAGTTTCAGGGTCCTGGTATTATGCATGCTGGCTCATTGTCATGGTTTACTGCAACACTTGAATAGAACAGAGCCATTGTTAATGTTTTCACTATTTACTATTTAGTCAGTATGTCTGTGAAAATGGTCTATTTGCCTATTTGATGCCCATTTGAACCCATCTGGCTGAGACCTCTCTGTTGAATGTGTCTCTCTGTTTCTATGCAGTGTTCCTCCTACAGTCCAAAGACATGCAAGTTAAGTGAACTGAATGTGCTTGTTGTGTGTGTGTTGGCCTTGTGACAGACTGGTGCCCTTTCGAGAGTGTTGCCTGCCCCAGTACCCTGAACAAGATCAAGATCATCTCAAATGGATAGATGAATTTTATTATGTTCATCAAAACAAAACATGTTAGCTGCTTATTGATCAAAAGCCCAGGTGATCATCATAAACAGAGTACTGACTAATTAATGACAGCAGATGGGCAATACATGATCTCTTTTCTGATTCTGAGCGCTGTCTTGTGAACTTTGCTCTCTTTACACATATTTACCAAACAAATAAATCTGCACTTCTCAATCAAAGTCCACAATTCTTAATTTCTCACTAAAAAGGTCAGCTCGATGAATCCATAGAATGTATAACACATCACATTAGCTCTCTAAATGTAGTGGAAAGAGATAAGGATCAAGCTGGGTGTTATTTAATCAGATAAGCCCAGTACAGAACACACAGCATGCTTCCTGGTAATGGAAAAAGGGATATGATTTCATTAGAAGAGCTACACTAGTTTACGATCTATTTAATAATGTTCGATAACATGTCTGTTTGTCTAGAAGGAAAATAATCTCTTTCTGGAGTTTTCCCATCTATCCACAGATAAAACAATGTTTGTTTTTGATGTTATCAGAGGCAGGTCGGGACACAGTTTTTTCTGACCTCTGGGAAGCTGAGCAGGTGTGCTGAGCTGTAGGCAGGAAACAGCAAAACAGGAAATTGATTAATTACAAATGAATGCTCCCAGATCATTGAAGGCGGTTGGTTGAAGTAAAAATCTTCCATTGGCACCTGTGTGCTTAAGCAGGTCAACACAAATGAAGATCAAATTTACTTACTTTACTTATTATTGCATAGCTAAGTGAATAAAGGGAATGTGAATTAAAATCATTTGAAAACTGTACATAATTCATGGCTCATCCAAAAATGTTATGGGGGGTGTTAGGTTGTGCTTAGTGAATTTAAAATCAATACCTCGGAATTTCTACAACCCTCTCTGCAGCCTCCTGATGATGAGTTTCTGCATGGCAAATTTTAATTCATTTTCAATGAATCAAAATCCAAACTCACATCTGTAATGGTATGTCAAGTATGACATCTACTGGTGAGAGTGGGAACTGAAGGGATGAATAAATAAAATGCTACCGTTATTGTTACATTAGTAATGTCCACTAAGGACCGGTTGTACCAGCTGGGTGGAAAATACAACACTACCTGGGTTATTATTTTAAAGCCAGTCCATGCTCTCTCAGGAGACAGAACAAAGTCTTGATTTGAAAAAAAAGTGTTACCTGATATCCATTTTAAAGACATGTGTATAGATATTTGTACACAAATCTACAAAAAAAATGCTATTTAGCTACTAGCAGGGATGCAAATAACTAAGTATATTTACCGAAGTAGAATTTTTGGTAATTGCACTGTATTACCCTCTATGGTATTACCATTATATAATAGCCTACTGTACTTTCGACTTAATTATCTGCCAGCCATTCAAGTAGATGTAGTGTTTGTTATTCTGACTTAGACTAGACTATCAGAGAAACACAGCCTGTTTCGTTGTTTATTGATTTGGGAGTATTCATATAATTGCGTCACATGCTCGCTTCTTAGCTTTCACAACATCATTTCTCGGGAAATGTTCAGTTAGGGCCATAAGTTTCTATTTTGCTCACCACGCCCCTCACTACAAACTGACGTGCATGTGTACCAACA
This sequence comes from Siniperca chuatsi, assembly GCF_020085105.1. Lineage (NCBI taxonomy): Eukaryota > Metazoa > Chordata > Actinopteri > Centrarchiformes > Sinipercidae > Siniperca > Siniperca chuatsi. The sequence goes on from NC_058043.1 coordinate 19,145,756, forward strand.
GCGCGTGGTGTTCTGTGTCCGGATCGACCAATGAACTGTTAGCTCTGAGCTCACGAGGAAACTGTGCGACTTGACTCGGACATTTCGGCTCTTTACTGCTTTAACGGCAGTCGTGTCAGAGCCAAAATGGTGCCCATAGTTAGCTCGTGAAGAACTACTTGGGAGGGATAAGTAGATATCCAATGAAACAGCGAACAAAGGCAAGAAGACACAGGAAATAACGTTCACACGCCTGTTTATTGTTGGAAGTTGTTTTGTTTTACCGACGTCTCACAGCAGCTACAGCTATCTAGTAACGCGAGAAACAAAAGCTAGTCAGGTATGCGCCTTTCTTAAATGGCCAGTTAGCTACTAAGACATTTCTAAGTGGACTTGGGCTGACAGCATAACTAACGCAAGGTGAGTAAATGTGTGATTACTGATGCGTCGAGCCTCGTCTGCGCTGTTGACTAACAGTTTTCTGTTTTTCCAAGAGGTAGCTAATATACAAATAAAGTACACTCGGTCTCAACTACCAATAGCTTGTTAAAAACGTAATAGAATTTGCAGTCATTACATGTAATACAATACGGTTAAGTAGCTCTTCTCTAAGAGTTTGCACTTTGCGTCCTCAACTGTCGATTACAGACTTGTATAAACCCGAACATTTGAATTTAATGGCACTGTCTTTTAGTGCAGTGATAACGTTATTCTTTTAGGATAGGTTAGCACACGTACTCATACTGTATACACATGCATTAAATGTGGTTTGTGTGCATGTTGGCCTTTCCCTGATCAACCTTAGGATGGCTCAGTGGGACAGACTGAGGCAGCTGCCTGCTGTGTACAGACAGCAGTTACATGAGCTCTATGACAGGGATGCTTTGCCTATGGATGTAAGGCACTACCTGTCAACCTGGATAGAGAAGCAGGAGTGGTAAGGCAGCACTGTCTCTTATATAATCCAACCAACAAATTATGTCATTCAAGGGTTAACGTAAAATACTCTGCTTATATCTTGTTTTTTGTTCTTCAGGCGACGAGCAGCACGGGACCATGATTTGGCTGTGGTGCTGTTCCAGGTCATGTTGGAAAATCTGGATATCCAACACAGCCGCTTTGTCCAAGAGGAGTCATTCTTACTGCAGCACAACATTAGACGCTATAAACAGAACTTTCAGGTTTGTGTGGATTTGATTTGTGGAAAACAAAAGCAACAAAAGTATGGTCAGCTTTGTAAAGTAAGCCCAGGTAGGAATTCAGTGTCTTTAGAGAGCTTTTTATTATCATTCTAGGTGTTTTTGCTCCCAATATACTGCCTGTGCTGATAATTTTAAGTAATTAACGTTGACTCTGATATCCATCTTATCTCTCTCCCCTGTCAGAGGTACCTGGATGACCCATGTGCCTTGGCAAGCACAATCCTGTGGTTTTTGGAAAAAGAGAAGGAAATCTTGCAGAGTGCTGATCTGGCTGAACAGGTTGGGGCAAGATTTCATTAACTAATTGACACGTCACGTATAAAGATGGGACACACCCTGCTGCTCATACAACATTTTAATGAAAACAGCATGCAAATTAAAACAACTACACACATATTGTTATAGAAAATGGCAGTGGGCATTTAGCATCTTGGTATTTTTACAGACAAATATTTTATCACATGGTCACTTCATACATTGCCATGTTTTGGCTATTTTTTGTCTCTGCAGTACTGTAACTTAATTCATAACTTTTGAATATTTATAACCAAGTTTACAAAGGATATGTTCAAGGTGTCCTGTGTGAATTTCCATTATACATTTTTGTCTGTTTTCAGTTCTGAAAAATGTATTCAGTTATTTAGAAAGGGTCATATGTACTGAACACAAAATGCAGGATTGTGTGGGCTGAAAAGCAAAGATTTTCCACCAAGCAGGGATTCTGTTTTAACTGCCACTTTCACTCCCACTTATTCTTTGCCCTGCAACAATTTTACCCAGTATCACATTTGAAAGACTCTTTATCTCTGTACCTGCTCCCCCTACTTCTTTGCTTTGTTTCAGGTCCAGTTTTTGTGTGTAGAGCAGGAAGCCATGGAGACAAGCAGCCAACAGGACCTTGAACGTAAAATGGCTGGCCTCAGGAATGAAGTGCAGGTGCAGATTATGTTGCTTTATGTCATTATGTTGTGCTTTGTAGATGACAGACATTACAGTTCATCTATTATATTTTTTTTCTCTGTATTCTTGGGATATAGTGCATGGAACATACAATATTATGTCTGGAGGAGCAGCAAGACGAGTTTGATTTTAAATACCAAACTCACAAGATGGAAGGTAAGCAGATTAAAAAGTTCTGGTTATATTTGTATGTTCTGGTAATGTTGTCAGAGGATGAGTAATAAAGTGACATGAATCACAGCTACATGTTCTCTTTTGTTTTGGTCTCTCTTATATGGAAACTGATCCCACTGTGGAAACTGTTATGCAGCTGTGGTAGATGAGGCTGTGAAGAAAGAAAAAATTCAATTTCTTCAGTTACTTGTCAACAGACTGAATGAATGTAGAAAGGTATGGCAATATTCATATTCTTAAATAACACTATCACCTCTTCAGTCCAATTCTTGTCTTATTTTTATCTTTTTATAATTTTTTTTTTTTTTACTGTCTCATACAATCACCTTCTTAGAGCACATTGTCAGACCTAAATAAACTCCTGGACAGGACTGAGGACCTGATTGACATATTGGTGAAGAAGGAGCTGGTGGAGTGGCAGAGGAGGCAGCAGAAAGCCTGCATCGGTGCTCCAGACAATATTTGTTTGGATCAGCTAGAGAAGTGGTATGTTCATCTTCACCTGCTCCACATCAGTTTTAATCTTTGGTGTTTACTGTAATAGTTTTATCAATAATCCTTCTGTAAATTAAGTTCTAGGCTGGCGAAAAACCTGCTGTCATTATTTTAATTTGATAAAACCACTAAGTTTTTTTTTTTTCATTTTCCATGACCTGTGTGAATATCATCACTTTTGCTCTTCTTGTTTTGTAGGTTCACCTGTGTGGCAGTGTGTCTGTTCCAGGTGCGGGAGTTTCTTGGTAAACTCGATGAGCTGGTTGGAAAAGTGTCCTATGACAATGACCCGGTGAAGGCCCAAAAACCCATACTGCAGCGCAGAGTAGCTTCTCTTCTAAAAGACTTACTCAAGAGGTCTCTTTTTCAGGACATACTTTCTTACACCCTTCTTGCTCTCTTATTGTGTCCTTCTGAAATTTCCTGACATTATTGTTTTACTGTTTCTTAAAGTTCCTTTGTAGTTGAGACTCAGCCATCCATGCCTCAGGGGAAAGGACCCCTGGTGCTCCGCACAAATGTCCAGTTCTCTGTCAAGACCAGGTAAGTGTGCCACTCCAGGCAATCACTACGATGCTGTGTATTTATTTGAATGTACTTTTACTACATGTTTGTAGCATAATCTATTTGTATAGAATTTTTTAGGTACATTCATTGACCAGTGCATTCATTATGTGGTGATCAGTATCGGTTTTCATAACTAAATATGCAGCAATTAATATGATAGTGCATGTTGGACCACTGACAGGAAGCAACCAAGACATTTGAAAGAGTGCAACGCACCTTTAGCTACACAAACGGACCAATACACAGAGTTGTAGTGAAGCTAAACCCACCTCAACTCAGTTTACTTGGGCTGTAGTGGATTGTAGTTCACCACATAAACATTACAGCAGTTCTGAAATAATATGAGGATAATAAGGAGAACAATGATAATTTAATGCTCTTCTACAAGTCCTTCTGTTATCCTTTTCCCAAATGTGACTTTGATCTATCAAACTTATTTTGTTTCATACTGTAACCTTGGCAGTGTTCCTGTTTTCCACATTTTACTGTTTAGTATATTAATATTTCCAAAGTTCTAAAGTCTTACACCTGACTTAAAATTTTCAGACTTCTTGTTAAGTTTCCCGAGCTGAACCACTCCATGAAAGTGAATGTGTCCATGGACAGGTGAGAGTCCTCCTTTATTTTTAGATACTTTCATTACACACAAAGCAAATCTGCAGCCTTTAGTTCTTGTCTTCAAACAATAAAGGACCATGTTTTGTTCACCCCATGTGGTCACTGCTCCGTTTTTCTCACCCTTGAAATTAGGGAGGCTCCTCAGATCAAAGGGTGAGTATTTTTTTAAACTTCAGCTTCCATTTCAAGTGGTATTTCCAGAAGAACTTTCACATTTGATGTGAATTTGTTTTTACTAAACCTGGTATCTTTGTAGATATCGCCGTTTTAATGTTCTGGGAACCAAAACCAAGGCCTTGAACATGGCAGAGAGCCAGAGTGGAGGCATGGTGGCAGACTTCAGACATCTGGTGAGTGATAATGATTTGAAAAGAGAAAAGTTCTTAAATGACAACTGAGGAACCTCATAACAACAATTAGAAAGAAAGCCTTTCATACAATTCCAAAATCTGAATTATTCAAAGGATAAATCCTGTCACATACTTTCTGTCAATGTTTTTAAGTACACACATAAAGCAGTCTCCAGCAGCTAAACTGAAGTGATTTAAAAAAAAAACAACAAAAAAACAAAGAAAGAAACAAAGAAGAAAAAAAAATCAAATAAATGTGGTAATATTGTTGTTTGACTATTTTGGTGTACTATTATTTGTATGTAGACTCTGAAGGAGCAGAAGTCTGGAGGTGGCGGCAAAGGAATCAGTGATGTGAGTTGACTTTGGCAACCCTGAAGATACCATCTGTGCTTACAGTTTAACTCAGTAATTCATAATTCAAGATGTGAACAACCAAATAATGATCTCTGTGTGTGTGTGTGTGTGTGTGTGTGTGTGTGTGTGTGTGTGTGCGTGTTTTGATGTTGACAGATTTCTCTCAGCGTTACAGAGGAGCTGCACATCATCTACTTCGACACTGTATTTGAGCTGAAAGGCTTGTTGGTTGAGTTGCAGGTAGAGTTTCTTCTGCTTCTTTTCTTGTTATATGGCTGGCTTTATAAAAATATCATTAACCTACATGTGTTCTGTATAAAACATAAGTATTATATCATTGTGTTTATTGTTTATAAATATGCCAAATAAAAGTTGTTTTTCCCTGGCACACAACCTAGGCCTCCTCCCTCCCGGTGGTCATCATCTCCAACTCCAGCCAACAGCAGAGCGCCTGGGCGTCTGTCCTCTGGTTCAACATGCTCAGTCAGGACACCAAGGTGAGAGATCCCCATGACTAACACACGTCATGTAGCATTTTGCAGTTTAGTTGTGCTATTAGAAGGCATTAGAAATGAATTTTGTATGTATTTGATAATGTTTCTGTTTCTCCAGGATGTCATGTTCTTTGCCAACTCTCCTGCAGCCTCTTGGCCGCAGTTTGGAGAGATGTTGAGCTGGCAGTTTCTCTCTGCCACTAAACGTGGACTTAATGATGCTCAGTTGGAAATGATTGCACACAGACTCTTTGGTAAATCCTGCTTCTATGTTCTGCTTTAGTTGCTTGTCTTTGCTTATTTTTGTGCTTGTTTTGTCTATAAATTGGGCTGAATTAATTCATCTGTGAGTCAAACATAATATCAGGAAACACCTTGGTCTGATTTTGACACAAGTTACTAAAATGCAAGATGCATTTTAGTAACTTGTGTCAAAACCACAAGACTGACCGGCTTTATATTTAAAGATTTAAAAAAAAAAATAACTTAAGCCACAGCAGCATTTCTAATCACTGGAAACATGATGAGAAAACTTTGAACTGTACTGCAGTTGTCCCCTGATCAAACAAAGGACGCCCTAAACTATATTTATAATATTTCTTAATTTAGTTTTTCTTACATAATTCAGAGCAAACACTAGATAAGTAAGACACATTAGTGTCAAGCTAAAAAGCTACAAAGTGTGACTGCACCGTAACCTCTCACAACTTCAACATGGTTACGACAGCTGTTTAATTTATGTCCATTATTGTTGCTTGTGTCCTGTGGAAAAGAATGGTATTGGATTGGAATTATGGAGACACGCAGGAGGACTTGTTCACATTGATTTGTCAGATTATGATATGGATTGCACACTTTAATTCAGCGTCCTTCATGGCTTGTAAGCATGTTTTATTATAGATTATGTAAGTGAGTGAGAGTTGCATAATGCATCATTTATTTTCTATCCCACCAGGAAAGAAGCAGAACTATGACACCTGCAAAGTAGCTTGGCCAAAATTTTGCAAGGTAAGAATACTGAATCCTAGAAAATATTTTTCAGCGTGGCTTGAGGTATTAACTTTAACCCTAGCCACTCATCTCGAAATATCTCGACTTCAATCTCGATCCCCTGGCTTTTTCCTCTGGCGTCACCATGAAGTGGACAGTTTTAGTTTTGAGTGAAATGTCTCAACAACTATTGGATGGATTGCCATTACTTTTGGTACAGACATTCCTGTCACCCTTCGAATTGACATTACTTTAGTGATCCCCTGATTTTTCCTCTAGCGCTATCATCAGGTCAAAATGTCTGTTTGTTCAATATTTTGGTCTATGACCAAAAACCTGCAAAACAAATTTTTTTTTTACCTTTAATTCACTGATTAGGATAAAAAACAAACTGTGAACAACTTTTATCCATCTTACTATTTGGTTTTCTTTACAATGAGCATTGCAGCCGCACAAAGCCGCTAGCATGACTGAGGATTCTTAGTCTTGTTTATAGTTTATGAATATAATCTGTAGGTGTGTATTGATGACCTTTCTCACCCATTTTGTTACAGGAAAATACTCCTGACACTTTCTGGGTGTGGTTTGATGGCATTTTGGTGATGGTGAAAACATACCTTGAAGACCTGTGGAGGGATGGGTATGTTTTCTCAACATAGTCTAATCTGGGTTCAAAACATAGCAGTTTAGCTCATGCTTTTAATTCCTGGGAAATGGGAGAAATTTCTTGTTTTATGTAAGACTTTTTATCTGTACTGTAGCCACATCATGGGTTTTGTGAGCAAAGGCAAAGAGAAGTCCCTCCTGAAGAAAAAACAGAGAGGCACGTTCTTGTTGCGCTTCAGTGAAAGTGTCATTGGAGGAATCACCTTCTCTTGGGTGGAAACCACCATAAATGGTGAGATATTTTTTTATTTCATAATGATTCTGAAAAATATTTTTAAATTGTTGCATGGTAGACAGAAATACAAACAAGCTACTTGCAATAAACTCACTTTTTATTTTCTATGAATGGTCATCCTTTGTCTATTTTAGGTGAGCCTGATGTGAAAACAGTCCAGCCTTTCACCAAAGTTGACCTTTCCCAGATTCCCTTCCAAGAAATCATCAGGAATTTCCAGATCTTAGAAGCTGAAAATATCCCAGAAAATCCTCTACTTTACCTATATCCCAACATCCCTAAAGACGAGGCTTTCGGAAAATACTATTCTGAGAAGAGTAGAAGTAAGGGCATCATAAGATACTTTTTGCTTGCAACTTAAATATTTTTGGAAAAGAAAACTGCCAAAAAACAAATCTCACATTTGCTTTTTTGGTTAATGTTATTTGAATGGTGTTTTGCCTTGCAGTAGTCATGGGTAAAATTACACTATGTTGATAGTGTTGGGGATGAGTATGACACATTAAATCACATCTAAACTCATTGTCTTTCAGATGACAGTTCTTACATAAAGTACATCAAAACCAAGCTGGTGTTTGTTTCAAAGGAGTAAGTATATTATTAATTTTCTCCAGGCTGGTCCAAAGTATCTTGCTGGTTTGAATTAAGACAAAATCATGCCTTATATTCTAAATGTGCTATTTATACAGAAACAGCAACTTAAACAACAAACTAAAAATGCACTTACTTCATCTAAGAAGTAGTGTACCCACGCCCTTTGTTATGTCATGAGCGACTAACTGGTTGTAATGACTGTTTGTCATTGGTCATGTAGGAACACAATGGAGGCTAGGTCACCCATGTCCTCTGACATGGCACAGGGTGAAGGCCTGGAGCCAATGAATGGCCTGTGTGGAGAGGCAGCTGGTGAGTCATGGCTCTCCCTGCTGTCCCATCCAGCTGAAAAACAATTATCAAACAAATCGCTCTCCCTTCGTCACAGAGCTTTGTGTTGTCCTCTCTATTTTGGCCTTCTGGTGTAGGAAATCAATGTGGTGGGGAAGTTGATGTCTAGATAGATGTCAGGCGACAGCTATGAGATTGCTGAATTGCTAACTTATATCCAGCTGGGCTGTTGCCGCTTCTACTGCATGCACATGGTCTGTAGTCTGCTCTACTGAACATAAAATCTTTCAGGTGTGGAGGTGATTGCTTGCAAAACTGGTCCTAATAAATTTATTAACTTAGCTTTAGCTTTTTGATTGATATGTGCCACTTACTTCTTGGAGTCTCCTCTGGTCACCTGGCAACTGCTCAGAACCAAGAAATAGTCAATTACATGTATTTCTGATTCTGATTCTAATTTGTGAGCTTTAGAGGTACTGGTTGGCCCGATTTTGTTATCATTTGACTGAGCCAGGCTATTTGTTTCCCCCTGTTTCCAGTCTTTAAGCTAAGCTAACCGGCTGCTTGCTGTAGCCTGATATTTAATGGACAGATATGAGAGTGGTATCGATTTTCTCATTTAACTCTCTGCCAGAAAGTGAATATGTGTACAGTGTACAGTTTCCCAAAATGGTGCACTATTCCTTTTAAGAAAAAAAAGAAAGGTATGAGTGCTGTACTTAAGCTTATAGTATAGTAAGTACTTTTAATTGAGCTATTAAATATACAAACAATAAACATAAACTGAGCGTATTTAGTTAAGAGTAATCAGGTACAATTGAATAGTGTTTGAAAACTTTAATAATTTGATGAGCTGAAGGAAAACAACCAACACTGCATGCACAAAATCAAATCCTACTCGTCTGCATGTTCCTTCAGCATAAATCTGTACTTTTCGGGGGGTTTCTTTGGGTTGCTTACCACATCACATTTTTGTCACTCTCATTTCCTCATCAGAAGCAGTACCAGAAATAAACACAGCCATGACAGCAGAAACAGTATCTTTCTCTTGTCTCTTTCTCTGCTCTCAGAACAAAACGGGAATCCTCATCCTCTGAATTCACCTGTGGAAACTTATGACCCTGATCCCATGCTGTCTGGGTCTGTTGCAGCCATGGATGACGATTTACTGATGTATCTCAACAACCCCAGCCTCTTTGTTGACTCTGACATCTCGGTACTGCCTGATTTAAATCTTCCAGGATTTAACTGCCTGCCCCCACAATCCTGTGGAAGCATTTTCCAATAAGTCTCTGTTGTGTATATTCAACCAAATCACGGTATCATTCATCGTCAGCTTTACTTTTAGCTACTTACATTACAACATCCATGTCACAAATTTGTAGCATACGTAGCAAATCTAGTGTTAACATAATCGTTTGCTTTGAATACTGTTTTAATCTGAAATACCTGACAGCCACTCTGCTAATCCTGACAGTCAGCGTTTGAGTGCTTGTGTGCACTTTGAAATCATTAGTGTATAACTTTTTATAATTCCCTTTTATCGTGTTGTTGTAAAAATGTTCCAGTGAGACTATTTTAAGACACAAAAGAGAGAGAATTTAATTAGTTGGACCTACATCCACTCCATTACTGTCTTAGGCACCTGTACTGGACCCCTCAACTATCATGCATCATACTTTGAATTTTGAGACCCTGTTATTTTAAGATAATACATCTAAGGAATGCTATGAAACTGACAATTTAAGCTGTTTTTTTATTTGTAGAGTACATTGCGCAAACTGCACATAATTTATTGTTTTAATGTTTGTTCTGAGTCCCTTTGTGGTTGTTACAATTTTGCCACCTACAACTTGAGATAAACTACTGAAACATGGCACTTCCTCCCTTTTAAGTTGTGCTTTTATATTAACCTGCTCATTTAAATTAAAATGTAATGTTATCACCAATAAAAGGGAAATGACAATGATTTCATGTTCCGTCCATTAATAACTGAATGTTGTAAATGAACAAATATGAGAAGTTGTTTTTATATCATGAGTCTATGTTCACAGTAGCTTATTTATGACAGATTTGCAATGATTACAGACTGCAGCGCCAAACCTTTTCTCAAAATCGTATGTTGAAACCGAATACAATGATTTAAATAAAATCAAATACTGCGGCTCTACGGAGATTTTAGGGTCTCCAATAACTTTTATTGCTGCTACTGCACATGATGGTTGATCTTTACTCACCCTGCTCTCCAGCCAGCAGCAGGCAGCATCAAGTAGCTGACAATCAAATGTGGACAGCTAGCAAACTAAACAACCAGATATTTTCCTCCGGAATTAGTGGAGACTGAACAAGAGCTAAAAGGTCTGTCAATACTTGTAAATTATTTATTTTCGCCAGATGGCCAGAAACACAACTCCAAATGTTGTTCTGTCGCGTTAAATAGGCAATTTTTTGCTAACGTGTCAGTTAACCGTTGTGGTTGTTAGCCATTGGTGTGGTAGTAAATTACATGTAGCTAGTTAGCTATATCTGTCATTTTAAATAAAGGTTTTTACCCCTAGTGGCCAAAATGCGATCAGAAAAAGCAGTATAAAGTAATTTATTTTAATGTGTACATGTCACTACTTTCCCTTGACTTAGATTTCATTTTTTAGTTGAGCTGGCAGTGTGGCTCTAGGGATGGTAAAAACTAACGTTACCTGTCTGTCAGTCCAACACTTTGGTCCATAGTGCAATATTGCAATACAGTTTGGATTAATTCTCATGAAATTTGGTACAGAAGGTAGGATGAATACTAATAACTTTGGTGATCCCTTGACTTGAAAGTGCCACATGAAGGTCACATTTTTATTCTTTGACAACAATGGCATGTGTACAGGGTACCGAAGAATAGAACTGTGTTAGTCTTCTTGTAAGATAAATCACACCTGGTAACAGTTGGTAAAGTGTGGACATGAATATGAATATTATTTGCCTTTGTCATTCACTCACTTAATGAATGCCTTGACACAACTCAAACATGCACACTCAACCCACATGTCAAACTAAAGACCAGATCACATGAACCCTTTTTATCATTAGTCATGCTAAGAGGCAATACAGAGTTGAGACACAGGTCAGAGTCACAAGTTCCTGATTTACTGAAATAAAGCCGGTTGTGTTAGACAGGAGTATCCTGTGCTGATTTTGTAACATTATTGGTTTCTCATATTATGTAACAGACACCTGAAAAACTCCAAGTAATGACGTATAGGCTATTTTTGCTCAAAGTTCTTGACGTAACTGTGGATTGTGTATTACAAAATAGACTCTATTACATATATAACATAAACACATAATACATAAGTACATACATAATAAAAAAGCTGCACTACGTATGTCAAGTATTTCATGAGAATAATATCCTACTGGGCTTATATCAGGAGAAACATCAGACAAGTTTAAGTTTCAGGAAATCAGGTTCTCAGAGCCTGCCACCGGGTCCACAGGCAGGTGAAAGGTGCAGCAACCCTGGTGAGCAGCATGTGGTAGGCCTGTCGAAACTGTCTGTTCATGACAGCATAGAGCACAGGGTTGATACAGCTGTTAAGCCAGGTGAGGTTTGCACAGAACATGTGCAGTACCTGTGGGGCGCGGTTATGTTTGTCAGCTATGTTGAGCAACAGGAAGGGGACAAAGCAGAACACAAAACACAGAAAAACTGTGAAGCACATGCGTGTCACACGCTTAAATTCACCATCATCTCCTGAAGTTGCTGAGTGTGAGGAGGATGCTGCATTTGTGGGAGCAGGTGTGGATAAAGGTGATATAGGGGCGATATCAGGGCGAGGCTTGTTGGCTGCTGATGAATTTGAGGCCTTGGCAGAGCTCTTTTCACAGGGGATCTCATCCTTATTTTGGGCTAGCTCCACCTGGCTGCTCATCTCACAGCTACATGTGTTGGTCATACCACTCCCTACACCACTGTCATCGGTCCCTTGTGCTGAAGAAGTTGGTTTCTTCCTGGAGGACCGGCGGCTGATCCTGTAGCGGAGCAGAGCCTGTGAGGCAATCTGGACACGTTTGTAAATGAGGAGGTAGAATGTGCCAACACAGGCTAGACCAACAAAAAAGTAGAAAAAGAGCAGGATGGTGGTGTAGGGGCGACCCCTGGTCCGATGGAAGCTGCATGTGCACACCTGTGGCACGAACACGTAAACATGCCATAGTGGGCCAAAGCTGGCCAGGCCTAATGCCCATGCTGAGATCAGGAGTAAAACAAGACCACAGTCTGCGAAGACACGGTCAAACACAGCCCTTTTTGTGACCAGGAGATACCTGCTCACTGCTATCAGGCAGAGGGTGATAATGGAGACAGAGTTGGAGAGGAAGAGGAGCAGGCCAAAGATGGTGCACCAGAGCTGACCACTGCGCCATCTGAGGTGTAGGTAGGAGTCAACTGAGATGGGCTGCAGTATAGTGCAGTACAGGAGATCAGCTACAGCCAGGTTGACAATGAGCACATTGAAGCGACTCCTCAGACGTGGGTCTAAGGCGAAGGCTAGAATGGTCATCAGGTTTCCCACCGTGCCAATGATGGTCACTGCACATCCCCACAGCACAGCAAAGTACCGGTAGCCTACAACTGAAGGACTGTGGCAGGAGAAGAGGTCATCTTCTGTTTGGTTTGTGTGGTTCATCAGCATTCTGTCGACTAACAGGAATCAGAATATAGGTTAACACATTTGTCATGTGCTCACGGAAAGTTAAAGTCAAACAAAAACGCAGTCCTCCCCACCTCTCTAGTTTCAGCAGTGCCACAAGTGAAAAGGGAAGTAACAAGTGGTCTAGATAATTTACCACCTTTTTAAATAAAGACCTCTCTCTGACAGCATCCTTTGTTTGTAGTCCCCAGTGTTACTCATTGTTGTAGAAAAGGTTTCAGTCGTAGTCATCTGGACACTGTTTTCAGAATCAAGACGTTTCGGCTCCCATCCGGAAGTCATTCACAATTGGATGGGAGCCGAAATGTCTTGATTCTGAAAACAGTGTCCAGATGACTACGACTGAAACCTTTTCTACGATAGAACACTCCTGGACGAATGAGGGACTACACCGTGTTACTCATTGTTATTATATTTTTAATTTAATGTTAATTGATCTAATGTAATTTCATTTACAACTGTTGTGGACAACTGCTGTAGCTCTAGTAACCTGACATACATTGTCTGGCAAGCATAAATAATTCCTCAACATTAGCCATTATAAATAATGAACGAACAAAATAGGAACAGGTTTTGTGTACAGTATGATATAAAAAAAATGCCCTCTCTGTAACAACAACAATAATAATATTAATAATAATCTAAAAAATTCTGAAATTATTTGATATTCATTTGAACTCTTTATAATATGCTCACATCACTGAGGTGAATCCTGCATATAGATTCTCAATTAGTCTAAATTAGTGAAACATTGTGTACAATAAAGCTAGAATTTAACAGATTTAATATAATTTTTAAGGCAAATGAAAGCCCCTATTTTAAAACAAAACACAAAGAATTTCTCACCTTAAAGCTGAAGATTTTTGCTGGTCTTTCTAATTGTTGATGTGTAGCTGTGTCTTTCTCTGCAGTGATCTGGTGTGGTAAATATCTGACTTCCTGCTGGTCTTATATTTACATCCTCCCTGTTGCGTTAGTTCACTCTACATGATGAAATGGTATGAAATAGGGCTTTTCCATTTCATGTCCAAATTCAGGAAGAGAGATCTTGCATAGATTTTTTTTTTTATATTTCAAATGAAATAACCAAATGTGGAAAAAATGTATTCTTTTACTGAAATGTGTTTTGGTATGTCTGCATACTGCATGTCACAAGGGACTTCCAAACAAAACAGGACTTGACCCCAGTTGATGAAATATTTTGATCATTACTATGTTTAAAGGGACAGTTCACCCCCAAATCAAAAGTACATATTTTCCCTCTTGAGTTTTGGAGATATCAGCTGTAGAGATGTCTGCATTTTTTGAATATAATGGGACTATATGGCACTTGGCTTGTGGTGCTCAAAGCGGCAAAAAAATTAATTTGAAAAACTCAACAGCAATGTCTCTTTCCAGAAATCATGACCTGGTTACTGAAGATAATCCACAGATTTGTTGTGAGCAGTTTCATGTAGGAACTATTTTCTTTCTACCGATAGTTCCTACATAAAACTGCTCACAACAAATCTGTGGATTATCTAGAGTAACCTCGTAGTGACTTTGTTCTACCCTGGTGATTTATATGGTACACTGCAGAGGTGTTGTCTGTTCTCACCAGCACATGCTTCTGACGTGAGATAGATAAATGGCCCTCAGTTCGAGCACATGTGTTCTGATGACCAAGGGTCCCACATGCCCCTCACTGTCCTGCCCTCCCATTCGGCTCCCAGCCCATCAGCGATGCATCTGTTTATTGATCTTTTGTGAGGAACGTTCCCCAGTGGGGTTCCTCCATGGGAACAGGGCTGCATGCAGGACTGTGCCACGAGCAGATTCATCCTCCTGTCAATTCAATTTTATATATATATATATAGCGCCAATTTATAACAGAAGTTATCTCATTGGACTTTTCCTATAGAGCAGGTCTAGACCGTACTCTTTATAATATTATTTACAGAGACCCAACAATTCCCACCAAGAGCAAGCACAGGCTACGAGAAAGAGAGCAGCCTAGTTGGGATGGGGTCTAAGAGACAGGTTGATGGCTTAGATGAAGAAATCATTGAAGTTAGTTGGAGAAGGTCAATGGGAGAAAAGCAGTCTAAATATATATCAGGTTTTTCAGCTGTTTCTAAGGTTCCTGTCATTGCCGGTTGAGGGCAGGACGTGATTAATTTTGTCTCAAATAATTGGTGGAATGCCATTTCCTTTCAAGACTGAAATTAGCATAGGAGTCCTCTGTTATATTGAGACATGACATTGAATTAAATGCAGATGAAATCACTTCCTTAAATTTAGCTTCAGCACTATCAGATATACATCTAGTGTAGGAATTTTTGCACAATAGCGTGTAGTCCAGTAATAGCAGTTCAAAAGTTATTAAATAATGTTTTTTCTTTTTTGGATGATGAAAGGAGTTGAACCGTTGCTGTATGGGACGCACCCTCAGCAGGCCCAAGGGAATCACCACCGATGCTGCTGTCATCAATCCCAGCAGTTTCTGAACCCTGTGAGCAGTCACAAGCTTCCCTAGTTCAAAGTGTCTTAATGCTTTCTCCAAACTGTCAACCAAATGGGGAGTGAGACATTGTCACAGAATTGAAGTGGAGACCATGAAAGTTTACCAAGGCCACAGATTGCTCTTCTTCCAGTTCACTGTGAACCCCAGGGACTGAACATGAGACAACACCATCTCTGTGTCCTGGATTACTTGATCTAGAGAAGGGGCACAAATTAACCAGTCGTCCAGATATGGCAGGATTTTGAGACCCTGAAACCGAAGGACTAAAAGACCACCCGAGTAAAGATCCTTTGTGCCAGTGACATGAAACTGTAAAACTTGAACTTGGAAAGCAAAGCGGAGAAAGGGTCTGTGTTCTGGACAAATCAGGACGTGGCAATATGCATCTTTGAAATTGAGGGATGTAAAATCACTCTCCTGCGCTGATGGACTGCATTACTATTTTTGTATGAATCATTTTGAATCAGAGTACCTTCAGATATCGTTGAGGAACCTGAGGTTGAGAACAGGCCGATGACCACCATCTTTCTTTGGAACTAGGGCTGGGCAATATCGCTTATAAATAATATCTCGATATTTTTAGGCTATGCTGCAATATACAATATAGGCCTATGTCTCGATATACACATTTTCTCTAAAATAACATACCGTAAATTCTCAGATAGTGCAAACATATGATTATCTTGTAGAATATGATGCATTGCTGAAGATTAAACTACCCAATAGTATATAAAGCAAGCTCAACCATAAACATCTACAGCAGTAAAATGCAACATACACATTAATGCAACAGTAATATTAATCCAGAAACATCATATATAATAGTAAAACACTAACGGGGACCATTTTACTCTGCAATGAGTACTTGCAGAACTTTTACTTGTAGTACTCTAAACCTCTGTTTAAAGGTCAGGGCTGGCTTGCGTTCGTTCGTTGGACAGTTTCCCTCATTGTAATAGAGCGCTCAGCCCTATACAGCACATCCTGGATGAAAGACTTGACCAGGCATTACTGGCAAAATCATCAGTTCATTCCTTGTGGCATCTGGCAAAGAAGTCTGTGCCAGCCACACTTGCCCATGACCTAAGACAGCTGATGACAAAGCCTCCCCCACATCACGTGTCAGTTCCACACCTTCCATTCTCACCACTGAGTGGCAGTAATGCACCTGCTTTAGTTTCTCAAACTGCAAATGCATCATTGTACAGGTTGTCTGAAATAGCATGTGATTGTGAGGAGATCAGAGGTGTGGACTACAATTCTTGCATCTTGACTTTTACTTATCATTAGTACCAAACTGGTATTTGATGTGAATACTTCCCTCAACTACCTCTATATGTGTGACAGTACGACCATGAAGTTTGTCCAGTAACACATAGGTTGTAACACACATGTCGTACTTCCACAAATCCAAAAGACATACATCTTCATATTAATCTAGATGCCATTTTTGTATGTGGTGAACATTTTAAAGGCACACCCTGTCAAGTTCCTTTCCCTTTTTCTCCATCCTTCCTAATCTCTACCCTTTAAATTTATCACCCAGACAAACAACTGAAGACTTGATAGTGGCTGAATGCAAGATGCACTGCATTATTTAATCAGAATATCATATGGGGCCAATATGAATACAAACACCACTTTAAATTCCAGGAGTTGACCACTGGGTCAGAGCCAGATAAATGGTGCCACAGCCCTGGTGAGCAGTACATGCTAGGCCGGTCGAAACTGCTGGTTCATGACAGCATAGACCACAGGGTTGATACAGCTGTTGAGCCAGGTGAGGTTTGCACAGAACATGTGCAGGAGCTGTGGGACGCGGTTATGTTTGTCAGCTATGTTGAGCAACATGAACGACTAACAGGAATCAGAATATAGGTTAACACATTTATAAAAGTGCTTTGAGACGGTTGCCTGCTGCCACCTTAAAGGTTTTCAATGTCAGTCATGCTGCTGAAGTCGTCAGTAGTGCAGTGACAAGGTGGCAGGGCAGCTGGCTGTCAAACGCGTTCTCATTCCCAGGGCATCAAATACTAATGTTTTGTTACATCCTTCCGCGTTGTATAAACTCGCGCAAGGTACCCTTTTGCGTTAGTAGGAGATGCCTTCAGAAACAATGTAACGCCACTTAAAAGTTAGGTTTAGGGAAAAAAACACTTGGTTAGGCAGTAGAAAATCACGTAACAGTACATGTCACGTGACATGTACCGTAACTTTAAAGTCAACTTTAACTTTTGGTTTCCCCTGGGATCTATGCACGGGACATGAACTCCTCCGTCTCCTGGGTGAAAGTCCTGGGTTTGACCCATTCGACCTCCCCACTTAAGCAGATTTTGTTGCTCTTTACATTATGTCACCTGATTTTATAAAGGCTTTCTGGCAGCCCTGTGCGTCTAATACAGACGCTAAAGATTACCTTGTGTGTGTTTATATGACGCCAAAGGGCAAGACAAAACGTCTGTATTTGACACCCTGGGAATGAGAATGGGCTAGGCTATGGCAACCACAGAAACTACACTGAAGGAAACAAAACCGCTTATTTTACTGGTATTCGAGTTCCCTAAATTATACACCTCTTTGTGATTGAACAAACATATCAATGAAGGGAAACGGTCTTGGAGCAACATCAACTTCGTCATCATCATCATCAACTGGTCACTTAATTTATCTTTTCTTAAATAAAGGGATTAATCGTTTAGTCTGAAATGTCAAAAATTGGGAAAAAAGCCCATCACAAGACCTTAGAGGCCAGGTTGACAACTTTAAATTGCTTGTTTTGGCTGACAAACTATTCAAAACCCAAACAATGGCAAACTCAGCATTTAACCATACCTTTCGTTTTTAATTGCTTAAACAAAAATGTGCGGCCTTCAATTTCTCACCTTAGAGTTGATGACCTCCGCCAGTCTTTTTATATGTTCATGTGCATATGTCATTCTCTGCAGTGATCTTGTCCTCTGATTGTCAGTCTTCCTGTTAGCATGTTGTTTTATGTGCATCCTCTTTTTTTAAGTTTGCTCTACAGACAATGTATTTTTCCTTTTTATATTTCCTCTTAGTATTTGTTTGCAGACTGGACTGCAACTTAATCAGCTTTTGATTACGAATAGTTTGAAAGCCAAAATGTAGATATGTTTTACTATATCTTTTATGTCTGTTAGTCACTTATTACTATAGTACTGTACTGTATGTCAGAATATTTTAAACATTACTCACATTGCGCACACTGTGTACTTGCATTATTACTTTACTAAACTACTCGTACAACCAATTGCATTTGTGATTTATTATTGTCATATCTCATTACATTTGAAAAAATGAAAAAATCACCAATCAACATTGCTTACAACCATGAATTCAGTGTAATGATTTTATATATAATTTTGTTTTAATTTAACAATTAGGAAGCCCCAACATGTACCTTTTCTCATTTGTTAATAATCTACATTTACAGTAATGTTTCAATACACATCTCCTAAATAACAATTCATACATTTGTAGACATTTTCTTTTTATTGCAGTTAACAAGAAAAGTTAGCAGGAGTGCTTAAAGTATTGCTACAGTTTCCGTTTCCTAAAGCTTCCCTCTAATTTTTCATAAGCCATCATGACTGTTGCACTGGGATAGTTCAGGGTCATGTAGGGTTGGAGCACACAAGGCAGAGCTGACAAACTAAACAGTTTTATGCCACTATAGGCCTATAATACTACCAAAAATGGTGTGTTGTTTTTTGCATACAACTACTCATCTGTGTATGTGGTCCTTTTCTCTTCCTTCTGTAACATAATGCTGGTGTCTTTCATCCCAATGTCTTCGACACTCCTTGTATGGGATTGTGGTGAAAATGTGGTCTGTATTGAATGTGCACATAATGCAAATACCTGCTACTAAAGTCACAAATCAACCATTGTCCAGCTGTGAAACTATTCTGTTAAGACACTGAAACCTTTCTGTTTTGCGCAGTGAGGTGCAGATGAGAAAATGATAGATTGTTATTTTAAATGTATTTAAGCCATTTACATGTAGATTTTTCACCACAGACTTTTACTTATGTGCTTTTTGGGGCTTTATGCATGTGGTTGTTGTCAATGGCCATTCAGGGAGAATCTGGGGAATTATTAGGGGAACTAAGAAACTAACTTTGTATGGGTTTTGCCTCTCATTCTGTTCTTATTTTCTATATTTTACACAGACCGAAGAAAATAAACACTGATAGCTGCATAAAGCACCAGTAGCAATTACTTCTTCACAACATTTCCACCTTTGCCAAACCATAAATGTGGTTGATGTACACATCAGTACAGTTTCAAGTTTCAATTTCTGCCCTTTTGCTGTTCCTCTTTGACTTCCTGTTTCTGTCCCACAGAGGTAAATGGGCTGTCCCGAATACCATTTTTGGAGTTTCGAAGCTTTAGTGAGAATTATCCACGAATATTTGAAGCTTCGACAGGGGTGGGGTGGGGGTATAAATGTCAAGGTTCATAGACAAGTGTTGTTGTTTTTTTTTTTCATTTTACACTGCATAAATTAGCCTAGAGGTTTGCACTTTTCCTCTGCTCATAGCTTAACAAATTACATATTATTTATACTTTTTCTTACTCACCGCAAGTCACCACAACTCACAACAGAACACCCCGGTTGAATTTTTGCATTATGTAACGTAACGAGTTGTCGTCAACTCAAGTAACCTTCACTTCACCTATCTCTTCTCAGAGACCTCCCCACGGCCCATCCGCCCCCAAAGCAGTCAACCTAGGGGAAACACTGCGTTGCTGTCATCCTTTTGCGCTTTAAGATGCCATTTAATGTTAATAATGTTGGATTTGCTATTTCTTATTTCATGGTCTATTTTGGGATTTTTGGGGTAATGCATATAGGCTATAATAAAAAAAACACCACAACATTTGAATACCGATTTGGACGATTACCATGGCAACGGTAGAAGCTTCAAAGCTTCGAGGTACTCGGGTCAGCCCTAGTGAAAATGTAGACATACAGTACAGAGAAATGTTTGCCAGTAACTGCAGAAACTGTACAGAAATTGTTGTTGCCTTTTTCTCTTTATAGGCCACAAAAACAGAACTTTACAGTGGCACAATCCACTATACTGTAACAGCTACAGAATGATACCAGCTAACATCAGAGGCAAATACTATATCTAACCCACCGGACATGTTTTTGATGCCATTAATGCTTTGGATATGTAATCAATCCTTGCAGAGGTGAACATTAAAAACATAAGAGAGGTAGGGTTTTGAGTCAGATACAGTGGATCATATGTAAGATGAAGATAATTAGTCAGCTGCAGATTGGAGGATGCTCAAGGAAGTCCATGCTTGATAAAAACTTATTTATAAGTTCCTCTTCAAATTATCTGCAGAATCTACTTGATGATTAGCAGATAGCTGAGTGATGAAGGGAAACCGGGGAGGATGGAAACATATGGTGTCTTTGAAATCTCTGGTTCTCCCTGTTAACGTAACAGTAGTGGTCTGCAACCACAGTATGCACCATAAAGAGTCACATTTATGTTCACTGTTTTTAATTATGATGAAACACCAGCTGGAGCTATGCCAGCTGATTTGGCTCTTGATGGCACATGGTTGCAGGCCTCCACTTCACAGTGTGCTTCTTCCTGATTCGTCCTCATTCTCTCTCCATCAGTAAGGGGTGAAGAGGATCGGCCCATGCGTGGTGCGAATGGGACCTGGGGCGGGCCTCAGCAGGCTGAGGTGTGTTCCCTGTAGGAGGTGGTGATGGGGATGATGGTGGGAGGTCGGGCCAGGAGGACGTAGTGCCAGTTGATTAGAGGAGGCTGCTGCTGCCATCGCCGCAGCAACAGCCAGAGGACTTGGTAAAAGTCCGGCCCCCAGAGTTTTTGGAAGCTCCTTTGCAAAAGTCAAGAAAAAATAGAAATGTAAATGTGACACAACTTTAAGTACTGGTGCATGCAAGAGTTTTCCTAAAACCTAAATGATAATGTTTTCATGGGGGGAATTGAGAAATATGGAATATGACTGTGAGAAAGACAAACTGAGTCTCTACCATAAAGTCTGTGCGCTTCTTGTGCCGACTGAGAAGAGGATTAGGTTTCCCTGCAACTCCATCCCGATGCCTACGGCTAGATATATGCTGAAACATAAAATGAGAAAGGACAGATACTGAATATTGAGATTGCTTTGAAACTTCTTCACTTAAGGTCTTCGGATCTTTGTGTGAGTTTCTCACCTGTTTTAGCTGCAGCTCTGAGTTGACTCTGACGTTGCAGATCTCACAGTGGAAGGTGCGTTCCTGAGTGTTGGGGTCAGAGGACAGCTCCCCTCCTTGCTCTGGGCTGGGTTTAGGACCCAGACGTGGGTATGCTTTAATGGGTCCCAGTCCACTCCGAGCCTCCAGAATGGTTTTGTGTTTGGTACCTGAAAACAATAAAAAGAAAGGTATAATCTGAGGTGGTAATCGAGGCCATGTTACAGTGTAGTGCATATACTAAATACTAAAGACTAAATAATAATTGACTATGTGGTGGTCTTAACTGCTGTTTCCAAGATCAAGAATTAACTTTGACCTTAGCTTTTAAGCCAACATGGATGAGGAGTCCTTAAAGTGCTAAAAATTTGAACATCTGCAATTCCATGACAACTGGGCAAACTCCATGAGGATCATGTGATATGACAGAAATCACCAGACCAGCTACTAAATGGACCTCGTGGTGAGATTGTTTGCTCAACTAGTGCATGGTTTTTTAAAAAGTGCAGAGAACAAAATCTAAAGCTAGATGTTATAAAATATATCAGCTTGAGATGGGAGAGTATTCCTGTAATTGCATTAATTGAGTGAGACAATATTTAGTATAGGTGGTAGGCAGTGATGTTTTTATCACCACCCATCTACACCCAGTCAAACCAAGCAGTTTTTAACCTGCCATTCTTACCACTAAGTGGCACTAATGCACCTGCTTTAGTTTTCAAACTTAAAATGCAGAATAAGTGCAGAATTGCATCTAAAGAGCCATGGCTCGGGGTGTGTGAAGTAGCTTCGAAGAGTGCATACTGCATAATGCTGCTGTTTGTAGAGGTTTATTTCTCTCAAGATTGTGCATACTCTGTGGCGGGACGTACTTATAAATATGTGCACTCTGACACAGCTGTGTTGGAGTTACCTTTGTTGTGTGCCTCCAGTTGTGAGAGGGAATTAACAGCTACTTTGCACAGGGAGCAGTAGAGAAGCTTCTTGGCTTTCTCTTCCTCTGACTCTCCTGAAGAGGGGCTGGGTGCTGGGGAGGGGGTTTCAGGAAGACCAGCCGCTGCTGGATCCACAGGGGGGGTACTGAGGGCCGGGGAGGGAGAACATGGCAAAGGTGTGTTGACAGAAGGCAAGAGGGAACACTCTGCGTCTGCTGAGCTCAGTGTGGGTGTTGGAAGGTGGCTAGGGGTCAAAGGTGACTTGTTAGAGTTGTGACAGGATTGGGTGTCATCTGTAAACAGCAAAAAGTTTTCAGGTTAGTGAATAATTTGTGGAAAGTCAACCACACAATAAGCCTTTCAACCCTGATGATCATGATGATGAAAGTGTGAAAATAACAATGCTGCTTTTCCAGCAATAGTGTTGTGCTTGAAACTCTTCCTCTTTGAGGTCGAACACACAGCTGTGCCGGCCCATCTGGACCTGCCAGCACGTCTGGCCACCCTTGTGTAGTGACATCTTAGCTAGACGAGATTTTGTGACTAACTACTGTACTTCCATTTCTTAGTAAACACCAGGGCTCCTAAACTCCTCTCTGGTTAGTCTCTATCCTATCACTTCACACAACAGCTGTGTTGTGATGTGCATCTGTGCCATTTTGTGACAGATTTCTGTGTGTGTGTGTGTGTGTGTGTGTGTGTGTGTGTGTGTGTAACTCGATATGTCACAGGTGATGCTCACCCTGCTTATTAGGATCAGGTTCAGGGCTGGATGGCGAGGGGCCTGGTGGAGTGGGCGAAGCAGTAGGGGGAGGGTGCTGCTTGTCGCCATCTTGGAGACGAGCTATCTTGGATGTCTCGATCCCCTTCACCCTCCGAGCATGGCGATTCCCCTTATAGTGGGCCTCTGCCTGGCTCTGGCAGAAGAACAAGACATGACAGAGAAATATGAAGTCATGAATTTAAATGGGCACGACTGGATTCTTATTTCCATTTTAAACAGAACATTTCATGTTGTTCACCATGTTGGTTATCATTATTCCCTTTTTTCTTGGTGACCCTCCATGAGCTTCAGTCAGAGAGCCAGTGAGGTCGATGAAGTGAACCCACACTGCCATGTGGAGTGGATTTATTTGAACAGATTCCACTGGACTCCCCAATGAGCTGTGTGCTGCTGGTAGCACTAGCATTAGAAATGTGACTCATTACTTGTTTTTTCTGGTTACTTATACAGTCGTAAGCATTTAGGTAGCTATAGGTGGGCTTGTCAGATGTTCATTACCCAGCAAAAGCAAAAAAGCTTACACTGAACACATTCAAATGTAACACCAGTTAAACCTTTGATATCTCAATACATTTCAAAAACAAGTCACACCCATTTGAATCTTCTACCTTCAAAATCTAAATGTCTTCACATGGTATTACCTCTGCTTTGCTGTTAAGAGTAGTGCAGAGATTTGATTGGTGGTTGGGACCAGAAAGGTGCTGTCTCAAATTCCTGGACCAGTCATTGTGAAAATAAGGGTTTGGACTGGAGAATGAAAGAGTAATTCTTTCCTTTCCCACAACAACTACTGATGAGATGTCTGTGAACAAACTCCCAAGAGTTAGTGTCCATCAATTGAAGACTGATTGTGATGGGCGGCTTCCAGGTCTGGATGTGTCATAACGTAGCAGGAACTAAACGAC
Organism: Siniperca chuatsi; assembly: GCF_020085105.1. Taxonomy (NCBI): domain Eukaryota; kingdom Metazoa; phylum Chordata; class Actinopteri; order Centrarchiformes; family Sinipercidae; genus Siniperca; species Siniperca chuatsi. The sequence continues at coordinate 19,169,802 of NC_058043.1, forward strand.
TGAGTGACTGTTTATAACCAAGGGTTCTCCGTGGACTTCCGTTGGTTAATAAATGTTAAAGTAAACAAATCCCCATATTTTATGACCCCAAGGATAATACAATAATTACTCACAAATTCTGAATGCACCCTGCATTTTTTATGCGTTATAGTAAATGGCTGTTGAGCTGATGGTTTACGAATATGATGTGCTGATGAGGCTAGCGGGGGAAGATTAGCCTCTAGAATATTCTCGTCTTCCTTCACTACTGGTGTAATCACTGAACTGGCCTGTTGAGCTGATGATGATTATCGAGTGATGGGATTATCTAAAATGGGCTGCAGGGCTGTGGGCGTCCAGTGACAGTTGACAGTCAGCTACTGAGAGAAAAAAATGGAGCAAATCAAGAAGAGTTTGTGTTCATGAGTGTGTGTTTGCCTGCTTGTCCTTGTGTGATTGCACTTAAGAGGATCAGTTTAAACTCAGGAAATGGGAAATATGAAGAAGAGTGGGCATTTCAGAAAGTCCTTTAGTGCGGGTGTAAAATTTTGTGTTATAGTTTATCAGAGTTAAGGTTAAGGTAATGTGAGACTACTTATATGGTAAGGTTATAATCCTTTAGATTATCATGAAATCAAACCCCATTTTTGATACTATTTACGATCAGGGTATGACATAAACAATGGCCCGGGGCCAGTAAAAGTTTATGCCGGGCAAGTTGATTGACAAATCACTGGTCCGTCCAAGCCTTATGAAAAGATGGTCGTCCTTCTTTAAAAGGACTCGGCTTGCGGTGCTCAAAGAAAACTATTTTCTTGATAGTTCCTGCATGAAACTGTTCGCAACAAATATATGGATTATCTTGAGTAACCGGGTCATGATTTCTGAAAAGAGACATTACTTTTGAGTTCCATATAGTTCCATTGTATTCAAAAAATGCAGTCATCTCTACGGCTGATATCTCCAAACTTCGGCAACTCACACCAAAACAATCTAGATGGATAAATAGCACTACAGGTAAGAGGGAAAATACGTATTTTGGATTTTGGGGTGAACTGTCCCTTTGCTGAGATACTTGTGGCTAGCTAGCCATATAGCCAGCTGCGTTGAGCTAAACAGCTACAGCAACGTTTTATTTCTCTGATTCACTGGCTTTCTTACTGGTGCTCCCTCTCTCTCACTCTCAAACAACAGAAACACAAACCAAAGGAAGCTTCTTCGTATCACTATTTTTCAGCATAGACTGCAAGCCAGACACAGACTTTGAAGCTGGGTACACAAAATAAACGAAGCGAGGAAACAACTGGGAGAGTATTATAGTTTGGTCCATGAACTCCACCTGGATAGCGCCTGGTTTCAGTGATAATGTCGAGTGCTGTGGGTTTTTGGCAGGCAAATCTCCCAAGTGGAGACAAAATAAGTCACGATTTTCATAGTTGTCAGTTGTATTCAAACAACATGGACAGCAGTCTAAACAAGCAATTTGACTTCCATAGGCTGTGACTGGCATCAGATGATGGTGTTGTTAGCTACTTCCTAAACACACAAAGAGAGCCTGGAAGGGTGCATTTGATTTATTGTTCCCATCCTTGCCAAATTTGTGGACAGCCTCACTATTCAAGATGTCCTTTGCATTAGGCAAGGACAGATAACAACAACAACAATAACAACAATAATAATACTGTCATCCCTACAATGTACTGTACTGTACTGTACTTTTTGACTGGATTAAAATGTAAATATTTACCTAATGTCTTATTATGTAAGGGAATGATTGAAATGTCCTTTTATGGTAAGTGTTGCAATATAGGGCCCCTAAAATTATTAAGTGATGGAGAAAAAAAAGAGTTATTTTCATTTTTTGGCTGCCGGGCCAGTGAAAATATACAAGGGGCCAGTAAAACTCTGATATACTGACCAAGTGGGGCCAGTGGGGAAAATATGTTACGTTGGACACTGATGGTTGGCATTTTTTCAGCAATATCCATTCAATGTATATCCATTCTATAATTACATCACTGTTAGTGCCGGAGTCTGCCGTTCCCACGTTGGTTTCAATTTGCACAAGGGATTTAAATGAAACAATGCAAATGTAATCCAGTGTTATTATTTTTCATTTTATCTCGTTGATAACAGCCTCACTGTTTACTGTTGATTTTCCTACAGCCATGTCAGCACTGTATTAAGGTGCCTCTAAGACAAACTGAACATTTCCCACAGCTTCACATTAAAAAGCATTCAACTGGTGAAACACAGGGTGGCTTTTATTGTGAACCAGTCACAGGAAACGCAATGTATTTGTTAGAGTTTAGCACTGAGAGTGATCGTTAAGCAAAAAAATGCATCCACAAAAATAGAAGCTTTCTGCAATATCTGCACATAGCAACTACAACATGATTATGGTTAGGGAGAGGTCTTTGTTATGGCAAATAAGCTATGGTTAAGACATGGTTAGGATTAGGCAACTAAAAGACAGAGTTACTGTTTGGGAAATATTGTGGTTATGGTTATGTGTGTGCCTGGCGCTAACTTCGTTGTTCTGCAAGTCTGTCATGCTACACCCTATATACCATCCCAACCTTCACGCCCTTACTTTCCGCCTTACTACACAAAGGACTCACTGTCTCCTGCACTGGCACTTAACAATGACATTGGACGTAAATCGTGAGGTGCAGAAACATCCAATATGGAAATAATTCCTAGAGCTAATGGGCTTGGAAATCAGTGCTACCCTGCAAGACCAGATATACATGTGCATGTCAGCATCAAATGAAATCAAAGGAAAGAGTGAGGTGTTAGAGCACAAATATAGTTCCTGTAAGTTCCTCGCTAATACAGTAATACAAGATTGTGTGTGTGACTGTATGTGAGGCCTGCTGGGATTAGATAGGTTTCTTTATGTCAATAACGCATAAGGCCCGTGCCAGGTACATGTCGGGGGCTCTGCGGGGTGGGACGCTTCACTGAGGCAAATAGACCACTGGGACGTGTCCGGAATGCCTCTGTAAGCCTGAGGTATTAACTACAAATGATAGTTACCCATATAGCCCTCATCCTGATTGGTGATGACAGAAAGGCAGATATAGCTCTGCCTGTGTAACCCAACTCCTCTGACTGCTGCTGCCAAAGCCCTGCAATCAGACAAGGAGATGAAGTCCTATAAGTTCCCCAACAAATGACAGCAGAACGCTCGAAAGGTAGAAATACTTAATGCTGCTTCTTCTCTTTGCAGTTCGCACTTTGTGCTGCTGTCCTTTTTATTTTCCTCTCCCTTTCTGCAACTCCCATTTGTTTTCTTTCTGCTTGGGCTTTGATACTTTGACTCTCCCTGTGACCTTCAGTGTCAGGTCTTAAGCAATCAATGAAGGTGTGCCATCAATTCAAGTGTAAAAAGCTTGACTGCCTCGTAGGTGGGGGTAGGATGCAACAGAGACAATAGGACGTAAAAGAGATTAAGGCATCTGATCTTTGGAGTTAAGAGGAAAAGTAAATAATGATAAAATATAAATGATGTTCGGCATAGTAGGTGAAATGGACTGAGAGAAGCTACGAAAGAGCCTATAGAAAGGGGGATTAAGATGAATGAGGAAGCAGTGATGGGATTTAAGAGGGAGAAAATGAGAGCAAGTGAATGTCCCTGAAATCCTTTTTCTCTCTAAGCAGGATGTGCTTTGATGTTTTATCTATAAAGCGACAAAGGCAGAGAAAGCAGAGAGAGCAGCCAAATCTACTGTACGGGGTACTGGCAACAGGAAGAGGGGGTAGGAAGAAGCTGGAGAGGTGGAGAGGGGACAGATGATACAGGAAGAAGCAGAAACATGAAAACTGATGAGGAAAATGGTGAGCATCTAACTTGCCGAGCAGACAGGAGATATGAATGAAACAAGGTTTGGTGTGGGCCTGAGAAGAACAAGAAGAGAGATAAAGACAGAGAGAGGGGTGTCCAGTATGGCACTGCAGTAGTGACGATGGCTAATGCAGCATGGTGTGACGTCAGCCTTGCAGCAGAGCTGAGCTAAACACTGGCAGGCTAATCTGTCCTCTGTGGCCTGAAATGAATTGCAATGTTATAATTACAACATGTGTGGCAACGGTGTAGTAGCAGTGAGAAGCACCTACTTCTGAGTGGCCACTATCAATCAATCTGCCTCTTTCATTTTGTGTAAGTACTCAAACTCGCATTTAACACTAGTCTCCCTCATGACATAAACATGAAAGAAACTGTCGGTATTATTAATGTACTTTGGTGCCTTATGACCCGAAGAAGACTTGATTGAAAAATAATGAGAGTTTGTCTGCCTTTGAGCTGCAGCTCAGCCCAGACAGCATGAGTAAGCCAAGTACTGTGCTGTAAGCAGAGTATTCCTTCATTATTAAAGAATGTCCACCGTGCTATAAGCTCTGAGTCTCTCAGGTTACTGTGGAAAATGCTGTAGAGCTGCAGCAGAGCAGATGCACACCGTGGCTCACGCGCACAACAGCAGGCAGAACAAACAGGTGGCTCAGTATTAGAGTTCTCACTGCGTAACACATGTGTAACAACAGTTACAGAAACACGCACATCCATTTTCATACATGCGCATTCATATTTACATACATAGAGTATGTAAATATGAACATGCTGTAGTAAATAAAAGCGCCCCCCACTCATTCTCTGTATCCCACGCTCATGTAGACCATGTGAGAACACGAGGTCTGAGCAGGGGAGATATAATTAAGTGGCCCCTCACAGAGAGAACAGGGCAGTGTTACACAAGTTTCAGATGACTCCCTCCCTGCCTGTGTCCTTTACACACCACTGCATTTAGAGTACAAGTATTTAGCACTTCATCACCGGAATGCATTTATATTTTTAGATAGGCTTGTATGTCGGCTTTTGTTTGAGTTTTACTCATGTTTATGTTAGAGGTTACAGTGTGGGTCATAAACACTGGGATTTTTCCATCCATAAAAGCCCTTTCAATATTGTTGAATACACATCACTCAAATTCAAGATGTTTAGTTGCACTGTGTACCAAATTCATCTCAGGAAATGTGTCTTTTTTTTTACTGCTAATAGTTAAAGGACCTAGAGAGAGGTCACACGTAGTTTTCTGTAGATAAATGTACAGAGGCAGCATGCTCAGAAATGTTGTGGCCCACCAGGAAATGTGCTGTCTAATTTCTTAATTGTCCATGCAAAGAAAAGAAAATATCAAAATATTTCCACTGTACACATGTACTTACAAACATATACACGCTGTAAAAGGCCCAGTACTAGACTTTTAACACATCAATTATGCCATCCAGTAGCTTGGTTTTGGATGTACACATTATGAGTTATTTGCTTTTCAACTTTCAATTAACACCACTGCCTCTTTTAATGGGGACACTCAAATCATACCTCTAAAGTTTCATCACTTCTGGCCTCTTTTATTGCAGTCCATCTGCCTCATGTTGGCATAGTGCCCACTGTCAAGAGTGAAATGCAGAAAATATGCTTGATCAGCTTTAAGGTAGCTTTGAGGACAAGCCAGTGGCTGTGGTTCACCCTCACACGTCTCCACCATTAAAACCTCATCAGAGTGGACTCAAACACCCCTCGTTATACTCAACAAAATCTCTACACACAAACTAAAAAGAAAGGTTCTGCAAATGTTCTGAAACTTTCTTGCTGTCTTTATATTTGCTTTTCTGACACAACATTCTTTTAAGACTTTGTTACTAGAGTGCAATTTTTTTTCTATTTTATTTATATAGCACCAAATCATAACAGAGGTTATTTCAGGGCACTTTTCATGTAGAGCAGCAACACCAAAAATTATACTGGACAGTCATAAAATAGATTAAGCAAGCAGGGTTTTTCTCTGTCCCCCATCCACCCCCCAGCCCACTCTCCATCCTAGACAGGCTAAAATTGGAGCTGAGAAACTGTGAACCAAGTTCTCACCTGCTCCAGCTGTACAGTTAATCACCTACTAACTTTGGGTCCAGCCAACTAACTTTTTAGGTCATGATTTAATGTGTCTAAAGTACAGGTGCAGGGCTCTGGGAGAGTTTGACTGTTTATTGAAAAAGGAGCAACTGTAAAACTGTGAAATCATTGATTCAGTCCAATAATATTTGCCAATTCTAGAAGAGGCTTATGATTAAATAATTTTATCCCATTCATGTTTGCGGGAAGCCAACAGGAAGTCAACCGGCTTGACCAACAGGAAGACTCGCACGCACAAGCTCTCAACTGAACCAACAAGAGAAGGACACATGCTCTATGGGCTGAAAAACACAGAAGCGTGAGGAAGCCTGGGATGTGAACTACCTTTTTTCAATGTAACCTGTATCCCCACAAAGTTAATTGTTAGTTAATGATGTGCTAGCTTACTACTGACAGTACTACTGTCAGTAGTAAGCTAATTAGCTGGGCATACTAATATTTGACACACTGTAATCCATTTCTTACACTTTTGCTTTTGTATTTTTGGTTTTGGAACAGGCTTAAAATGTGCACACCACTTCGGCATTTTTAGAAATCAAAGCTTGACAGGCCTGCTGTGCCTAGTTACAGCTGCCAAGCTATGATTGGACAATCGGTGTTTGGGTTAAGGGCTTAGCTAACAGTGAATTTGTATGATATTGTCTATAGAAGCAAACCCTTTATTTGTACTATTTAAGGTTTCATACCTCTGAGTTGAAGCGTATTTGACAGACATTGCAGGAGATGATTGGACGCTTTGTCTTCACCATAGGTGGCCCGAAGGTGTGTGTCATCACAGCCTTCTGAACAGGGTCCATCTGAGGAGAGACAACCCATAGGTCACATCGAAGATTCAGCAACACAGGAGGAACTCAGAGGGCAGCGTTTCAGTGTTTCTCCAGTGAATGTGGATGAGAGAGAAAGGTGTTAAAGAAAGTGTAGGTGAATGACAGGGGAGAAAGCTGGGAGATAAAAAAGAGCGAAGAAGAGTGAATTGAAGAGGGAGCAGTGATTGATGTGGACAGGAGGGTGTGTGTTTTCTCAGCAGCAGCTGGTGCCGCTGTCTGTGCCTGAGTTCTTGGGTGCCGTTCAAACGCTTTAATTTGTGCTGGGGTTAGAAGCGCCTAATTACAGACTCCCCATCTCCCAAAATGTGTACTTTGTTTTTGTGTTACAAAACCTCTGCTTTTTGATAAGATTCAGCCTTACTTTTGCTGTATGGACATTAAGTGCTTGTAGGGTGAAAAGCAATCAGTACACTGAGTACTAAAAATACAGAAGTATATTAAAATGGTAAAACAATGAAATTAACCAAATGAAATATAGACAAGCTTTGGTTTATATAAAAATATGCTGTTGGTAATTAAAACAATAACTGAGGATTGGATTTCTAACATTTATGGATTGACTTAAGTTTGAATACATATACAATAAACAGTGGGTAAACATATGTATTTAATAGAGGTATAATTTTGTCATTAGAAATATGCAGCTCAACGTTTATCCTATTAGGTGAATCACATAATAGGATTAAAACAATTAATTAAAACAATTAAGAAGTAAAATCAGAACGATTAGTACGATTAAAAAAGCAACAGTAAAACAATAAAATATACAGACAGGTGACAGATTAAAGGAAAAACCAACATGAAGTGTCTTAGTAAGGTGTTGGACCACCATGTACCGCCAGAACAGCTTCAATGCGCCTTGGCATTGATGCTACAAGTCTCTGAACTCCACTGGAGGGATGAAACACCTTCTTCCAAAAGATATTCCCTCATTTGGTGTTTTGATGATGATGGTGGAGAACGCTATCTAACACGTCGGTCCAAAATATCCCATAGATGTTCAGTTGGGTTGAGATCTGGTGTCTGCGAAGGCCATAGCATATGACTCACATCATTTTCATACTAATCAAACCATTCAGTGAGCCCTCGTGCCCTATGGATGGGGGCATTGTCATCCTGGAAGAGACCACTCCCATCAGGATAGAAATGTTTCATTATAGGATAAAGCTGATCACTCAGAACAACTTTGTATTGATTTGCAGTGACCATTCCCTCCAAAGGGAACAAGTGGACCCAAACCATGGCAGCAAAATGCCCCCCACAGCAGAGCCACCGGATCCCCTCAAGCATTCAGGCCTGTGCTGTTATCTTGGTGTACGTCACACATGCACTCGCCTCACTCACCTGCATGCACTCACCTTGTTGAGAATATGGTGAAGAATGGCTCATCTGACCATATCACTTTTTTCACATCTCTGTAGACCAATGTCTAATGGTTTTTGCACCACTGAACTCTGAAATGTGCATTCATCTTTGTAATGAATGGTTTACGCACTGCAACCCTACTATAATATCCCTCTCGATGTAATTGTCAACGGACTGTTCCTGCTGACAGTCTGATCACATTCTGCATTGACATTATTAGTCACTTGAGGAAGAGTTGCTCTTCTGTTCCTTACATATCGCACTAATGCACGAGCATCACGGTCATCACATGTGTGCCGCCGACCACAGTTTTCCCATAGATCTAAATGCAGATGTCACTTTCGTCACTGTTCCTATTGAAACTCTAGCCAGTGGAGCAGTCTTTGTGACTGAAGCTCCTGCCATCCGTGCACATTTATTCAGGTTTTTCCTTTAAGTTGTCACTCGTCTGTATATATATACTGTATATGTATATGGTATGTATATATATAAAATATTATGGGAAAACCAGAGTGTGTCAATGTCAAGGTCATGGACATATCTTGAATATCTTAAATTAAATGCCAAATCGAAAAAATTGGCCTAGAAATACCAACCAAGCTTGTCATTCTCAGATCAAGTACAGATATATGCCACGTCATTCTCTTATGAATTGTTTACTGCCTCGTTTTTAGACGACTCGAATGGACTTGTGTGAGCTCTCTGACACACTGGCAGGGTTCAACAACCACAGCACTGGGTGTTGCCCTCATTAAGCAGCCAAAAGTACGCTGTGGTTTTACTCAGCCTCTCATCTCCTGCTCAGACTGTGAACGTTTGCTGCCAAATGAGAGACTGTTTACACTCTCAAGCTCCAGGCACCAGGGGAAATAGTATAATTGGTCTGAAAACTAGAAATATTTATAGACTTTAGCCAGTTTTTTTGTTTGCTTTTTTTTTTGCTCCTGTCTCTAATCTCATGTCTCCGATTCACCTCTCTCTTGTTTGTGTTTTTCATGTGGAGACCTGTAACACCTCTAGACTTGTTTGTTTACATCTGTACATTTGTCTTTGTGCCAACATTGTGTGTGTGGGTGATTGCATGACAGCTTGTGTGTTGTGAATGTGTGTATGTATCTGAATGCATTAATGTCTGTCAATGTGTGTGTCCAACAAGGTAGATAAAAACCTTGTTGGACCACTGTCCTGTCTCTCTTATTGGTGGCTGTTGTTCACCATGTTGATCTCCCATCACTGTTTGTCTTTTACCACCTGTTCTCATGAGTATCTCTTACTATACATCTGTCCGTACTGTTATAACCTCATTAACCTATTAGTCCACTTTCTGTCTCCTCTTTCACTCTCTCCTCCCTCAAACAGTGGAGCTTTTGCTGCACCAGAAATTTACACTGTGTGTTATAAGTACATCTGAATGTATAGTTTATTTGCAGCTCCATTCTTAAATAGCCAATCTCTAATACACTGTAAGGTCTGCTTGGTCCAAGATCATCCCACATTTTTGCCTTTATTTCACATTTTGGAAGTTTTAATCCTTACAATTTCAGTCTTGGATGATTTGACGATACCCGCGGTTAAAGGTGGTAACAACAAATGAGTTTTAGTGCTACGGGTCCCATCGTTCTCTTTGAAATGGCACCTTATTGGCCACTGGGGGCAGCAAACACATCTTGAGAAACTATTCTGTCAGAGATGCAACACAGGAAGAGCAACTCATTTATCTGCACTTAAACTGTAGGCTGAGAGGGTCCATCGCTTCAAGTTGTTTAATAAATAAGGCTAAAGATGACAGTTAGCCTGGTTCCAGATCTCTAAATCTGGTGTTGTGCTCTTTGACGGCTGTTTGCCCAGGTAGAGAAACAACAGAGCCAATGGGTATGCTGTTTGAAAGATGGATAGTAACAATGAACTGCTTTATAGAGCACATACAGAATACAGATATATTGAATGGGTATTACTGGAGAAAAATGACGATAAATAGTTTCAAAATGGGCTTTTTATAATGACAATCTTAAGAATTCTGACTTCCACTAAATAACATGTACATTAAACTAATGTAGGCTAATAACATGTACATTAAACTTTAGCCTTACAGAAAAGTTATTTTCCTCTGGAGTGTTACAAATCAAGAGTGACAGAGGCTCATTCTCTCCCTCTGCGCACACCATGCCTCATTGTGCAGCTTATGTCTCAATGCAGGTGAGATCTACAGTGTACTCATGAGAATCTTAAGTGTCTGGAAATGACCTGTAATCCTGGTGAGTCAGACCTGATACGAGCTCTCTAGATAACTCACAGAGCTCCACACTCACAAAAAAGGTTTCTACCCAAACTGGAACATGACTGTGCTTGAAACAATAAACACAATAGAGTGTTTTTGTCAGTTTGCCCTTCTTTGTGTCCTTTCAGTCCCTGCTGCCTCTAAAGACGAGCGGGCTGATCAGGCTCTGAATAAAGGCTCGTACTGAGCTGCAGCCTTCTATCACTGGATGACAGCAGTGTTGTACACTTGTTTAGATTTTACTGTGCGGACAGAGAGTGATTTGGATTAAGGTGCTCTGGCATGAGTGTCCACACTCAATGTACTCGCTGAAGCAGGATGAATCATTAACCTGCGGAAGGGTCATTTTGCCTGAGTGCATGAAGATGAGCTTGACGATTTTGTGTGTGTGTGTGTGTGTGTGTGTGTGTGTGGTGCACGTGCATTGTACTGTTTGTCGCCACGCTGACCTTCACATGAAACCCAATCTGGAAATGAGAAGGAGCCACAGAAAATGCTGACTGTAGAAAACCCAGCCTGTGCCTCTTATACAATTGATTAGCTGTAACTCATTTTATTGCAGTAAAACACTCGCCTGGGAATTTTCTCAATTATGCTGAAACTCACTCTGCTGAATAAAAAGTAAACAGCTGTCACCTTATCATTTTAGATTATACAGGATAAATCCTCAGCACTTTATCACTTATCTTCACTCTGGAGGCAACGCTCCAAAACCACAACTGAACACCAGCTTCTGTTAAGTGAAACAAGATGATAAGGAGTCCCAGGCACTGTGTGTGCATGCATGTGTATTCATGCCTGTGTGCAGGTATGCCTGTGAGCACTCACTGTATTAAAGTTGTGGAAGAGGCCGATATTGGCTGGGTGAGGCGACTCCAGGGGGAACTGGAATAAGGGCTTCATGTCCAGTGGGGCTTGGATGACAGGTGGGCTCCTGAGGAAGGCAGGGACCGGCCCCGGTCGGTTTACACTTCCTGTGGTAGATGCACAAGCAGGGAAATCAGAGATTAAAACAATTTAAAAAGCATAAAGGATAATGTAGAGAATCACATATTGAAATCATTGCACAAGGTTTGTTAATGATAAGGTGAAGACAACTACGACATTTGATTAAATATTTTCTTGAAGGAATAGTCAGACATTTTGGGAAATACACTTACAAGCCTTTGTGCTGAGAGTTAGATGAGAAGAGTGATACAGCTCTCGTGTAAATATGAAGCTTCTGCACGCAGCTGGTTAGCTTAGCTAACACAAAAACTGGAAACAGCTAATCTGGACCTGTCCAAAATCCGCCTACCAGCAGTTATAAATTAGGTCACTAATTAACACATTATATCTCGCGTGTTTAATCCATACAAAAACCGAAGTGTAAAAACGTCAGGTTGTCGTTTTACAGGGGGTTTTGTGCAGGACTATTTCTTGGCCGGGAGCCGTAACAGCGCAGTCCAGCACATTACCCCCCTTAAAACCACGTGTTATTTTTGCACTTTGGTTTTTGAACAGATTAAACAAATGAGAAATAACATGTTAATTAGTGAGTTTTACAGGTGACGGTAGGTGGATTTTGTTACCTTTGGACCTTAGCCAGGCTAGCTGTTTCCCCCGATTCGAGTCTTTGCGTTAAGCTAAGCTACCCGGCTGCTGACTATAGCTTCATAATTACCGACGTGAGAGTGGTATCAATCTTCTAATCTTACTCTCGGCAAGAAAGCAAATAATTTCCCAAAATGTCACCCTATTTCTTTAAAGCTAAGTATCATATCTTATTCATATCTTAATTTTTTTTTCCTTCTCTGGTTAAATAAATCTAATACTCCACATTGTCTAAATCTAAACCCTCACCTTCTGCGTCATTTTCCCATATTGAGCCCCACCACCCACACGTCTCCTCTCTCTGCTTCTCTTGCTCACTTTTCTCTCAGTAGTAGCTCAGCAGCGGTGAATGCCTGCACTTGAGGAGTGTTCTGTGATGGGCAGGAGGGCTAAGCTCCTTAAGCCTCGCAGCTGGGGTGCTGCAGATATCCGCCTTTTCTCCATTTCTTCCTCTGTCTCTCTCTCACCAAGCACAGTTTTCTATCCCTTATTCTGTCTGCCTGCCTCTGTGTCCCTCATCTGTACTTTTCCTCACTCCAGCACCAGTCCTTCTAGCTGTTTTGTTCCTCCTTCTCCTCATCCTCTTTCTGTTTTGCTCTCTCCTTTCCACTTGTGCTTCCCGTAGTTATTCTTCTCTTTAGTGTAAAACCAGCAGGGTACTTCAGGCCCAATCTGGCCATGCAGAGAGAATTTGTATAATCATCATCCTTTATTGCCACCGCTTTGTGATGACTACTTAACGATTTTGTTACACTTGAAAAGAAAAACTGGTCACTTGTCAAAATGAGGGGAAGAAAAGGCTATTTTGGTAACAGCAGAGGAGGCTCCTTTCACTGACAGCAGGGGAGACGTAAAGAATGTGCTGTCAGGATCAGAAATAGATGGAGAGGAAAGTCTCTCCTTCTGGCATTGCTCTTTAGACCTTTGCAGTCCTTGGGAGGCTGTGGCAGCTGAAGCTCAGCTGTAGCTATTGTCATTTGTGTGTGGCTGCTTTCACATATGCTGCATGAGAAGGAAGGGAAATAAGATATAAAACTGGAGGTCACAGTTTAAATGTCCTTCAGACACGCCATGAATCCCACAGCTCACATGACAGCCGTTATCACCTCTCCAAACCAACCACAGCAAGATTTGTGCAGAGTGAAAAAACGGCGATAATAACACATCTTATTTCACACCAACATGCAAACATGTAGGAATAAGTGAACGCTCAACACCGGATATCATGACGGAATGAGTGTAAGCAATAGCAAGATAAAGATACATTTTGGTTCAAAAAAAGCAATCTGGGACTATTCTTATATGATCATAGAAAGTTTGATGTATTTTTATTTTATTATATATGTTTAAAAATTTAAATATTAAATGATAAGGATGATGATATTTTTGTTGTTTCATGGGATTTGAAGACAAAATCCCATGAAAAGACCCATGCTTACAACATGTTAGTCCAGCTGTTAATACTTTATGGCTCCCCCAACCAGTCTGTGGATCTCAGCCCCAAGCCCATTTGTTCCTACTGAAGATGCAAATCTTTAAAAACGGGTCACAGATATATACTTTCATTTTTAAAATATGCTAGTTTGTAGAAGACATTATCAAACAGGAGTAAATAGTGCATTTGTTCGGGACTATTTTAAGCCGCGGATTAATACACATTTGGTGAACTAGTGAGTGTATACAAAATGGTGTTGGCTCAAAATAAAGTGCCCATGTTCATGGTGGTAAAGGAACATGCCACTCAGTGCAATGGTGTGGCTCACTGATGTCTTTTTAATAGTTTTTGGACAACGAATAGAGCTCTATGGCACAGAGGAATAAGATATGTCAGGCTTTAGCTATACAGATGCTTGTTAGTAGGATTAATTCATTGATGGTTTTGGTCTTCCTGTGGGATTTGTTGAAGAAAAATACAAAAGATAACCAGACTTATCCTTTAAATTCAAGGATACCTGTAACATTCTGTAGATTCTTCTTTCCATCTAGTTATTGTGTCAAAAACAAAACAAAAACAGAGTGGAAAATGTCTTAGAGGTAATTAAACATGTGGTTAACAAAATTTATAGAGAGACAATAATCTTTCAGCTTTATGGATTGTCTCAGAGGTATCATCATTGTGTTTCCTCTTTGGTTAGTGAAGCGTATTGCTAACACTCTTCTGGTAAATCCACAGCTCATTTTACGCCACATTACAATTTAAAGGTCAATGCATGTCTTCTGTTACAAATAAATCTGCATTTATTGTGCAGGCACCCACAATAGGGTGATGCATTTAACATTGGTACACATTGTTTTCAGGGTCATATTCTGCACCATCCCACAGCAGCTCGATGTGAATGTAGCAGCAGCATCCCCTGACCTACACTCCTCTTGAGTGATTTACAATGACATCAGATAAGTGAACGCCACGACTCTTCAACAGCGACCACGCAGGGAGTGAGCGCATTGATTGGATACATTCTGAGGAGCGTTAAATTGTTAAAGTGCTGCCAAACTCTATAAATCCAGGCCTCACTGTCTATCGCTCCTTCTCTCCACTAAAATGAACAGACAGCGCCATTTCACCCAGCCCCTCATCTTGCTGCCTTTTTGTTTTCTAATGCAAATGTTTGGGTGAGAAAAAGATCAATGCATGTGTAATAGCTTATTGAATTTTTGTGCAGATTGTGAGAGAGAGGTAGTTGGACAGAAATGAAGAGACGCAGAGGGGGAGAAAAAAAGAAAAACAGACAACCAGAGACAGAATCTTATCGTCACAGTAGATTTCACAAACCCCAGCGTGTGCACACACAGGCATGCACACACCAATATGCTGTGACTAAAGCCTCTCAAATTGGCAATTCATTTAGCCAATTTAGGTTTAATAATCACAGAGGTAATGTCAATGTCAATGACGTCGCTGGAGCCTCTCTGTATTCCCCGCCTGCCTCCATCTTTGTGCCTCCATGAAGGGACCAGGAGGGAAGGGGACAGGAGACTGGATGACATGGCAGAAGCACTGCAGGGTCCCAACAAAAAAAAGAAAAGAAATGAAGCCACCTTTAGTTCCATGCCCCTCAGCTCCACACTCAAGAGGACTGGCCTTGCACAAGATGCCAGCCGCCTCACATCTGCATCTAAATGGGCTGCTGTGCAGACAAGACTCTGAAATGAGCTTCTGTGGCAGATTAGCCAGCCTCCCCTGACAAAAACCCCCTCACTGTCACTGCAGCAGAGAGGGACAACTCTGTGGTGGCAGTGGGTCTGTTAACCCGAAAACCACTGGATCCACTGTGTTCTTATTTGTTTTCCTCCCAGGTTTTGTGTACAAGGCAACGTGAAAAAGAGTTGATCCAACATTTGGTGGCAGATGCTGTTAATACATTGATGATCGTAATCTGTTCAAATGATTTATGACTCCTATTTATTGTTTCGTGGCAGGAATGCTGAGGTGCCACATTTTGGCATTAGGAGACATTATAACCAGTTCTCTGCAAAACAAATGCTTTAACTGATTTGTTATATCAGCTCTCTCCCATGTGGTGTAAATGCAATGCAACTGTTAGAAGGTCTAACCTTTGAAGAAACAAAGTGCTAACTTTGTCGTGATTGCAGGGGGAAGATGGCTCTGTCTTAGTGTCGCATACTGCTACTGTGAAGGACTGAGCATGAAATCCAATTTACTGCAGCTCAGCTTACCCTCAAGTCAAAGGCAGCTATTTCAACCTAAGTGAGGGGGGGCAGACGACAATGCACACACATTCACACACAAACCTTTGTAGTCTGAATGAACAATTCTCTAAAAGGAGTAACTTATAGGCTCAACGCTGATTAATGTTGTGTTTGTCTGTGTGAGATATGGACAGTGAGAAAAGGACACGCTGAAGAGGAGAGCTGAGTGCTGTTGAAGGAGAACACAGTTGATTTCAGTCTCCACTTTGTTTTAATGATAGATGCTCTGCGCCCCAGTGGCCAGGCTTAAATGCCACCTCCCAGAGAACTCTCAGAAGTCCTCTTTCATTGGAAATATGTGTGTGTGTGTGTGTCTGTTTTTATGCAGTGCTTTTGAGATCGACTAGTCCTTCTGCAGCTCCACTCTGTGATTTCATGCAGTATTTGTAATTAGTGAAGACTTTTCCCCCCACAGATTTTGCACCCCTCTCATTAAAATTAAAATCATTATGTAATGATAACGGTAGTACATTGCTTTCTTGGACTTTTCCCTGCTAACAATTTTTCATGAAAAATTCTTGTCAGATTATGAAACATCATAACGAGGTAAGAACTCCCTGATTGGCAAGGAACTGGAGATGACGAGCAAAGAGGAGCATGGTAGGAAATAATGGCAGCAGGGCTGAGTGGATGGAGTCGATTGAGCGAGGAAAACAGGTCTTGACGAGGTGGGGAGATGAGCTGGAAAGAAAAGGAAAGCACCTAGGAGGGGGAGGGAGCCGCATGTTTTGAGGTGAGTCCAAGGTGACCAGGGGAGGTAAAGAGCCACGTTAACCTGCAGGTTATTGTAGAGAAGACATGCCATCTGTTAACTGAAGAAAGCAGCTATACTCCACACAGCATATGACATACTGTACTATACATGTGTTAAAAATCTCATGGTAACATTGAAAGTGAAAGCAGTCCAGTCATGCAGCTGCTAGAAAGGGTTAACCTTTGGCTGTCACATGCAAAATGTCATACACGCGTGAACAATTTTGGGTTATTTTGTTGCCCTCCCCGTAGGTTGTCTACATGTCATATCTTGTTTTAAGCATCTACACAAATCCTGAGACACAGAGTTGGTAAAATGGGTTGTGTATGGTCCATATTTTTTGTGTGTTGCTGTCAGTTTGTTTGGTTGTGAGTGAGAGTGCAGCATTTTCACTACATGCACTCCTCTGAATTTGCATCATATGAGACAAGCTGAAGTTGAGTTAAGGAAATCTTTGCCTTGTGTTTTTCAAGTGAATTTGACTGCCGTCTGTGTTTATTCGCACCAAACAGCCAATGTGACACCTGTGCAGACGTTAGTTGTAGCTAGCTAACAAGATACACACCGACCGTGTGTGCGTGTGTGTGTGCATGTTTGTGTTCAGACTCTGACTGGTCTCTGAACACACCAGGAACTCCATTTCTTTCTGTTATTTTCTTCAAGTGTCTCTCCTTTTTCCTCTCGTCTCTGTACATTTATGAAGTTGACAAATGTTTTACTCAAGTTGAAACATTTTAAGACTGTCCTCCCAAGAAGACTGACAGCATCAGTTGTTTCAGCAAATGCCCCAAAACCATCTGTTTTCGTTCAAGTGACAGAGCCCTCTAGAGGCGATATTAATTATGACGGGAGCAAAGGAGGAAGGCAGGTTACGTTGTTCTAGAGCGACAAAGTTCGCATTTGGATTGAAAATTTTGCTTTGCGTTCTGTCTAAACCCTGAAAGACACGCGTTTCTGGTGAAATTTGTCGCCATAGGAGGCTAGGTTTACCCAATCATCATTGCTCTTACTGGAGTCTGTGTTTTCAAATGTCTAGAGCAAAGTTGATGAGTAAAATGGAATCATGACCAATAGACAAAAATAAAAAGGTTAACACCTAAGTTGACAAATACTGGAATTTCCCCTTAAGCCACAGAAAGGATGGTGGACGGTAAAGATTTCATTTTAGCAGAATATTTATGAAACATAGTTATACAGATATAATCTATCTGTGCCTTTGAGTTCTGGGCAGTTGTGTGAATGTTAACACGCTGGATCCTGGAGAGCTTTGTTTCATAAAGAGGCTTGTGTACGTCTGCCTATCTGTATCTGACCTCTCAGGCTTCAGCTCTTGTGGTGTTGGAACATCCTGAACCTGACTGCCAACTTTTTCTTTCATTACACTGCGGCCATGGTGTAGCACAGTTTAAGGCAAACAGAGAGCACTGCCGCATGAAACTACACAGAGCAAAGCAAGGCCCATTAAGAGATCTACCATGTCAACATGACCTGCACCCCTGCCTCACATTATTATTCTGTTTGTCAAATCATTTACACACCTGCTGGGAGCTGGAAGAGCACACTACTGCAGATACAGGCCGAGAGAAACCTGAGCAAAAAGTACACAAGCAAGCACGCAAAGGCACATGTGCAAAAGGGTAAACACACGTACGCAACAATGGCATCAGACATATGGAAGCCAGGTGCATCTCCTTATGATTTTATATAATACAGAACACACAAAGGCAATGAATACTTTGGTCTTCAATAAACAGAAAAATATATATAAAACAAAATGAGGTTGGATGCAGCAGAACTACATATAGCATATTGTTTTTTTCCACAGAAGCAGAAATTATAGGCTATATTTTGGGAGCTGATTGGAGTTTGAAGGGCAGAGTGTGGTTTATGCTATAGCTTGGTCTTGAAGCAACACGCAAGGGTTACGCAGGGTAAGAGTGGGGCTCGGCTGTGGTCCGCATAACTTCAGCACAGTAACAAACAAACAACAAAGAGACTTTATGATCAGCCTGTGTGCCCTTTTGCCACTTGATCCTTGGAACCCGTAAATTACAGATGTTTTGTGCTGCAGGTTTCAAGGCCTTCTACTTTTACAATTATGGTCAACAGGTCCTCCAAACTAAACGACATATACGTCTTTGTCATTGCCTTCCAAAGCAACATATATGGACATTTTCTGATCTGACACCCATATCAGCAGGACAACGTACTGTAGTTTGTCCTTCAAACCCATTACACACACTACTGTAGGACTGTTACAAAAATTATTAATATGATTGTTTGCTGATCTGTCTCAGCTATGGTTAAGGTTTGATTAGGTTCAGGCACAATGTCTGGTCGGTTAATGCTGGGATCAGAATACGCAGTATTTTAAGCCATGCTAGCAGCTTGACTCAGTGTCAATCCGTCAGTTCTCCACTTTGGTTCAGACTGAAATATCTCAACAACTATTGGATGGATTTTCATGATATTTTGTACAGACATTCATGGTCCCCAGAGAATAAATCCTAATGGATTTATTGGTTATCCACTCTTTATCTAGCGAGATCAGCAGGTTGAGATTTTTTGTTTTAAGTGAAATACCTCAACAGCTATTGGATGGATCGCCATGGAAAACAGTACAGATCTCCAGGTCGCCCAGAGGATAAACCCTAATGACTTTTCTGCTAGCACCACTTTTCACTTATCCTTTGAAATATCTCTGGATGGACTGCCACAAAATGCTGTAAAGACATTCATGGTTCCATGACTTTGGTCATGAACCCCTGATTTTTGCTCTAGTGCCACCATGAGGTTGACTTTTGTGGTTTTGAGGAAAACCTCAAGCTCCTCCATAAGAGGTTTTGGGTTGCTAATAAAAGTCACGCAACTTTTTCATTTACTTTTTACACATGACCGTCTTAATTAACATGGTCGTTTGAGGTCCTTGTGAAGACATGCTATACATGGTGTATGTGAGGTAACTAAAGACCTTCAGAGTTATTTGACCGTCTCCTTAATCTTTGCTTACTAGTGCTGGTTATTTTCTGAGCAGTAGTTTCAGGCTTCACAGACATATGAAATATGTGTCAGTTTGTCAAACATGCAGAGTGACGGGCTTTTTTTCTGTTTTAAATGTCAATACTTTTCATCCATCACTGCATTGCCTCGATTCAAAGGTCATGTTGTTCATAAGGACAACTTGCACCTGTGATTCTTTTGGAGGACATTGATGAGTAGGGAGATTTTGTGTGTGTGTGTGTGTGTTCTAGCTGTATGCACACAAAGACACACACACACATTTATGGATTACTTCATACTGGCTGAGTGAACAGTGATGCAAGGCACAAACTTTCTTTTCATAGTGCTGAGTGAGGTCTTTGCGTCAGACTAGAAGAAGCCTTGGCCCATTTTTAAATAAATAAAGACCTCAAACCCCTGGGTCTGAAATATTTATCATAAAAATCACACAAGAGTTACTAAACTGCGTTCCACACTGCTCTGCACCGAGGGAGATGAGCCAGCTTTAGTACGGTTCTTTCATACTCCGCTGCTGATTGTGTTGACGTGTTCAAATATTGCCTTTCAATTGAAGAAATACAGTATTTAGATGGTGGTGGCGGTGGATAGAGAGGCACTAAAAAGTGATTTTTTTTGGCAATGAACAGACAGAGAGGACACTTTTTTGCATTTGTCCCTCTATATTTTCTTGTCAACACCGTCATCGCCTTTCATGGACACGATTTCGATCTATGGACTCACGTCTCTATCTCAGTAAAAGGAAACTAATACAGTATATAAAACCCCATCACCCCATGTTGTTGTGATCTGGTGTCAGTGTGTTTAGTGTCTAATGCACAAAGAGTTAAAGCTTCAGCTCCGGGGAGGGATTACCACAAGCTCAAACACACACTCGTGCAGCGGTAAGAGGAAGCAAACAAAAATAAAGTAGTCAAATATTTAGTCAACACACACGTAGCGTACATGGAACAAGATCACTGTACTTAATCAAATTTAAGACTAGAAGCAAGCATTAGTAGAGATAAAATGACAAGATACAATGTTGAAATTGAAAATGGGAAAATAGAATGGTGAGTCTACTGTACTGTATACGACTGCGTCACATTGATAGAAATCTCCATTTTAGTCTTTTAATAAAAATTCAGGACAGGATGTGCATCTTATTAGGGCTAATTCTGCAACAATGTCCCCTTGTGTATTTAATTTAATAAAACTGAACACACTGAACAGCTACTTCTGTAATATTCTGCAGTGATAAACATCAACATAATTAAACTGAATACACTAAATTCTTTTTACAAAATATAATTCAATCTTAATTTGCATAGACATACATACATAATATCTGTGTACTCTCAAGTCAAAGTAAATTTCATTTATTCTATTACATTTTAACTAACATGTTTGGTACAGAGATTTTGAACCTATTGAAGCTTTTTAGGGAAGGTTCACTGTATAAGCATATGGCTTTTTGACCCATTCTGTCTTTTTTGTATTTGTTTTAATGCTATTTTGTCTATGTGCAAATAGCACACAAAATTTACAGACAGTCATGCGCATATACATGTGAGTGTGTCTCTATTGTCTGAGTAGATACAGTATGTTTGAGTGAAGGACAGACTGCAGGAAGTAGACAGGTTAGTAAAGACTTGCTAGTAAAGCCTGTTGTAGACGTTGGACTAAACGAACAAATTGAGACTGAGAGGTGTCCGATTTCCTGATTCTGCTTCATAATGAAGCTTGTTGATGAGGCAGGGGACTGTATTGATGAATGACATGGAGCCTTGTATCCTGTCAGTGGTGAGTGCACTGACACTTTAGGCAGTGAGAAACTGAGATGACTGATCATATAATGCACCAAAGTTAGACCATAATCAATAAGTGCGTTGACTTAGGGTCGGGTTAGAGTACTTAAAAGGAAATATGACATTTTCTACATATTCGTCTAGAATTGTCTGGTCTTTTTCTAATCATCATACATGACAAAGTAAACAGATCATCTAAGACACATCTGGAGACAGCGGCACATGCAGCCAAAAGTTTGTGCCAGAGATGAGTGATCACCTTGACAGAAGAGGAATGTAAGTGTAAAAAACAATCAATTGGATCAATAGGAGCAAAGAGAGAAAAGCTTTCTGATACTGTCTTACCCAAGATCATCCTGTATCCTTCCACTGTCAACTTCTCTTTCCCACGTTTTCTTCTCACTCGGCTCTTCTCTCCCTTGAGCAGCTACTGACGTGACTCAAACCTTAAGTCCACCTCTCTGGCTCTCAGAACTCAATGTGGAAAAGACGTCCGACATCACAACCTTCACTTTGCATCCCTACGCTGCGTCTCTTCCGTTCCCCTTGTCCACATGAGATGCTTCTCCTTCAGATCTCGACACACGTCTCTTGTTCAGCCAGCTGTTGCCCGAGGAGGAGCGCAGCAGCAGCCTTGACCATAGCACAACATGCACTCAATCTACTGCAAAGGAAGCCTGTAATTTATTCACTGTTATATATTCACTCCAGCAGGAGGAACACCAGAGAATACAGCTGAGATGGAGCTCTGCCTCACTGGAGGAACCTCTGCACCACAGCATGCGTGTCTCTCCCTCCCTCAACCGCTCTCTCTCATATTTTGGGGTTGGGTATAACCTAAAGGCACCTTGCATTCCTGAGCCGCAATTGGCTGGAGGCTCGGCCAATGAGAGCAGTCGGTGCTGAGCGTTTTCTTGGGTTGTTTGAATCAGGAGGCAGAGTGATAATGCTGCTGTCGATTCTGCTCTCCCTTTGCCTTTGTCACCCTTTTTCTGCTGTTTACTATTGACAGTTTTTTTCCTCTCCTTGTCTCACTCCATACTCTGCCTCGTGCTTCACACCGGTGGCATCTGAAACATGTCCTGAGTACTTTAATGTCTGCCCTCACAACATCCTCCCCCGATATGAGGCTAGATAACTGCTCTGGTCTCCCTTTCTACCTGTCTGTTGGAGTGTTGGGCGTTCACACAAAGAGTAGTGGTACATTTTGAAAATGCTGACCAAGTTCACGCTGTAGTTGCCGTTCCAGACAACTGTGTGAACAGAACAAAAAGAAAAGCAAGCACAGAGGTGCGATGGAGACTGACAGCTTGAGAGAGTCGATGAAGCATTGGAGGAAGGGGAGGAGAGATTGAGGTTAATGCAGACTGACTGGGGATGAAAGTGTAAGGTGAGGAAATGTGGAAGATGTGTTGGAACAGAAGGATAAAGGAGGATGCTGACAGTGGTATGACAGGCAGAGAGTGCTGAATGAGCTCAAAAACTAAGCTGCACACACGTCGGTACCAACGTTTACCAGAATTATGTATTTAAAAGTGGAACGATGTGCTAATGTATATTCAAGACTTCATCAAACTCTTTCCCACAAGATCAGGCAGCACTGTCTCCTCCGGCTTTAGGCAATATGAAGTGATCCCATTCTACATAATTGAACAGTCATCACAACAAAAAACACAGTAAATCAGGTAATGCTGTGTGTCAGCCTATGTGTGTGTGTGTGTGTTTAAGCTTGTGTGAACCTAGGATAGGCTGTGTGTGTGTGTGTGTGTGTGTGTGTGTGTGTGTGTGTGTGTGTGTGTGTGTGTGTGTGAGATAAGGTTTCCTCATTAGTTGAGTCAGGCTGAATAATGCAGGTAGGTGTATTGTTGTGGCCAATGGGCCAGGTGCTAATGTGGCTGTCTGAGGGTGGAGGGTCAGACACAGCATGACTTTAATGGATGTCACCATAGGAAACTGAA
This sequence comes from Siniperca chuatsi, assembly GCF_020085105.1. Lineage (NCBI taxonomy): Eukaryota > Metazoa > Chordata > Actinopteri > Centrarchiformes > Sinipercidae > Siniperca > Siniperca chuatsi. The sequence continues at coordinate 19,193,046 of NC_058043.1, forward strand.
ACCGAACCACTGGACTCGGGTGACACACCATGCGTGTGTGTGTGTGTGTGTGTGTGTGTGTGTGTGTGTGTGTGTGTGTGTTTCTTGCATCCCATATGGTAAGGTTCCTCACTTATTAAAACACTTTGCTGGTTCTCAGAGAGAAAATAAACGGAAAGATGTTACTGCCAGGTTGATAGAATACAGTACACATAATTATGGCCTTGAAAGAATGAGCTGAAATAAGCTTTTACCATTCAAATATATGCAAAAGCAAACTTCATGCCTTTATGCATGTAGTGCAGAGTTATAATAAAAAGTCTGTAATTAGGTTAATCTGTGGGGAAGTTTTTCTCAGCATTGTTCAATGGACAGCCAACATGCAGTAGTTTTACTGTACAGGTGCAGTGAAGACACAGGCCTTTATGTTTTAAATAAAAATTTAATTAAAGTAGAATTTTGCAGAGAGAACTTTTGAAATATGGACTTGTTGTTAGCAGGACTTTTTTGGAAAGCAATTTAATGTATGTTAATGCTGTAGTATGTTCTCTGATGAACATTATAACCATGTTTAGCACAGTAAATACAGAGCATATACAGTAGAGGTAGAGGTGGAGTTACATTCCTCTTGTCATACAAAAATATACTGTTCTTTTGCATGAAAAAATATCCCCAAAATGTATAGATCTAATCATTCAAGTTTGTATCACGGTTGTAAGTAGTGTGCAGTGCAGTCAGTAGGCCTGTGTGTGTGTGTGTGTGTGTGTGTGTGTGTGTGCGTGACTACGTGCATGTGACCTCAACCATCCTATCGTTCTCTCATATCGCCCCAAGAGGCCATAACTGTGTCGACAGGCTTGGTGAGCTTTAATTTTAGCCGTGAGTCCTGAGGAGTTTAATGAAGTCTTCATTTGATGTGTTACACCGATGAAATGGGCTTAAGCATGTGTTAAATCAGCCACTTAGGTTAAAGTGGCCAAACAGACAAAGATGAAGAGTTGAAAGCAACTTACGAAACATTCAACTATTTTTCACATACCTTACTGCATGCACAATTATATTTTACACAATAGAGAAACCCTGGTGACTGATAACAATATTATAATTAAATGTTTTTATTGGTTTTAGTGGTTCTGCTGTTTGTGCTTTGTGGTCAGAGAGACCAGTTGCGGACTGAAGCTGAGGTCCAAACTCTAAAACTAACTAAAAAGCAGCCAGCTGTGTTTGGTTGTAAATCTATTTGATGTAAAATGAGTGTGTTTCTCCTCTGGTGGCAGAGTGAAGGCAGTGGAGGCTCAGAGCAGAGCGGCTGTTTACTGCACCTCAGAGGTTAAAAGAGGTGTTGCTAGAATGGAGACTGGGAATGACCATCTTGAACCATACATAAATACACAAATGTCTCTGCACAAGGAAGAGGTGAGTAGTTCACTGGTATATATACTGTACATAACAGCGTGCTTTGTTGGGGAATGGGCTCGACTGGTCATGGTTTAGTACGCTGCTAATTTGAATAAAAACTAAAACTAATTTTATGTTCCTGCAAATTTGTAAATATCCACTGTTGTCAATTTGTAATGACAAAATACACTTTGGCCAAATACAAACTGTATGAGTTAAGCCACGTATCAACTAACAACACACACTTTTCTTGCTGGTAATCCTATCTCTGTTATATTTATATAGATACTTTAGTACAGTGTATGTGTACACAAAGCAGAAAATCCTCAAAAATACATAAGTCATAAAACAATTCAACTTGAATGAAAACTGCAGTTTTGAAAATTGACATTGGAAACTAGTTTGACAGAAAAAATCTTCACTCGAGGTCAACTTACTAGCCGTTACAATTCCCCCCCATACGATCACCTCTAATCACCGGAGCTCCATACATAACAACTGAGTCAACTCTATCTACTGAAGAAGACCATGAGAGCGTTTTAAAGCTCCAGGAAAAGCTAGTAAGTGGATCTTGAATTAAGATTTTTTTCCTTTGTTTTGTCAAACATACGGAAAATAGTTCCACATATGTCATGTTTACAGGGAGCAATTTAACAATATTAATGTTTCATGACTTAATCCTGACATCTGATGAATTCCCTTTCAATTTTCAGAAACCAATGTGATTCCTTTGCTTTCTTGTGTCCAGACACATTTCGACATATGCATATGACCTGATGAAGGTTCAGTGTGCTTTAGTCAAAGAACCTGAAACTAATCAACATGCAAAAAACACAAAATTGTGTCCTTTTTCTGTTATGACAGTTTAAGCCAACACTGGACAATCATTTGAATCTTGCAATACAAGGAGTACCCACACACTGGAATCACAGCTCCTTTTAATGCCTTTAATGTTATTAGAGATGTCACAACCAACTATAGGTCTTCCTGAGGCAAAGTTTTTATTGAGGTTTTGTGGATGTGCATACGACTACTCCAACAATCATTTGACTCCCCTGCTTACAAAACAGAAAACTTCCTTTCACCTTATCACACATTGTTCATTATTTCTCCTGCATCTGCCAAACTCTTTTATCCTGCTGTGGTGCTGATGAAGAACAATTTGATCAGGAATGTCATGAAGTGTACAGACAGTGCCCTCTTTATTTAAGCCTAAGCTCACTCTCTTTCTCTCGTTCCCCCTCCCTTCTTCAATCATTCCTTCCCTGCATCATACCGATGATGTATGTGAAAGGTCGGGGGGGGTCAGACCAGATCTAAGTGCAAAGTCTTGTCTGACACTGAGTGCTGACGTTTTTAGAGGCTGCCCTAACTTTCATCAAAGAAAGAAACCTTCAAAGCATGTGAAAACTGTCACTCGCTCTTTATTTTTGCTCAGAATATTGCAATAATGAGGGGATCCTGGGTTATCCACCCCTCAGATCATTTTAAGGTGATCAAAGGAGGCATGCCCAGAGTTGTGGGTGGTTTCGCATTGCTCAGTGGTCAGTGATGATCTTACCTGAGCCCCACATTGGTCGCCTCTGTTCTTCACGAGGCTAGAAGTGATCGGGATTCTTCGTCCAGAATAGAGTCCAAAGGTCAGTGTGTCAGCCAGCATAAAGTAATACTGACAGAGATCCTCTTCGAGTGGAATAAATAAAAGTATGCTCGCATTACTGCGAAGAGATTAATAAAGTAGCACTGAGCGACATGAACGCAGACCTCGCACCAGTCAGCTGGAGAGTGGAGAGGGAAGTGCTCTGCACAGGCAGCCACATGCCCACGGTGTAGCTGCATCAAACAGCAGGCGGCTTGATGTTTAGCTTCTTCATCTTCCTCACAGTCGCTTTCTCTCGCTTTATCTTGCTCTTTTTTTAGATTCCTTTTAAAAATGCCTCTCTGTGCATCTTTGTATTTTCTCTGTGTTTTCCCTTCATGTCATCACCTCTTTCCTGGAAGCGAAGGAAACAAGTGCATGAGATTCCAGAGGCTAATTCTGCTTCTTAGGACGGGGGAACCTAATATGTGAGGACAACTGTGGAAGGAGGGAGATACAGGCAGAGAGAGAGTGTGTGAGGAAAAGGAGGGGCAGGACAGAGAGGAGTGGGGCCCAGCGACGGATGGCAGATCAATGAAAAAAGGATTGGAGTGTATGTTATTGAAGAGGAGGAGGGTGGCAAGTCGTTGAAACTTGAGAAATGTGAAGGAGAGGACGAAAATGTTGACATGGTGAAGCAAAGGGAAATGTGATTGGCGGATTAAACAGATGGCTTACAGGCAGATATGTTGTGTCTTTTTTTTTGTTTGATTTGGAAATGGGTTCCTGTACAAATGGCTCTGCCAACAGGTTTCCTTCTCAGATATGTTAAACAGTCTGTGGCTCTTATAAATAGACAAAATGTGCCTTAGTTACACAACTATCCAAACCATGGCTCACTGTATATCTGAGCAAAAAAGTCACCTGCACCTTTTTGATTCATGCCCATTTGTGAGTTAATAGCCAGATGAAATTGTCCTAAAACTGCAAATACTTGGCAATCTTTCTGCTGCGTCATGTGTACACTTTGATCTTTGTCTTTCTTTTTATGCAATATCTGCATACTTCTGCAAATATGTCAGAAAATTCACAAAGTGAAGTGAATTAAAAGTGGTGCTTTTATACAAAAATGTGAGGGGAAAAAAGATATATTTTTAGGTTACAGCAAAATGGCTTCTGTTGGTTTGTCACTACGAGTGATCCCTCTCACATTACACATTACAGTCATTTGATCCGTGGTAAATCTAAGAATATCAACTAGTGCAACTTTAAATTACATATACCATGATGGAGGATATTATACATATTGTGTCATGGTTTGAGGGTTCATGTATGTTATTTCCTGTTTTATTTTGTAATATTCTCCTTTCCTTTATGTGTCTTGTGGTTTTCCTGCTTCTGATTGTTTGCCCTGCCCTGATCAGTTTCACCTGAGTATATTTAAGGTGATCAAACAGATTTTTACACTAAGGTTTATATTTAGGAAACTCTTTAATCTGGTTACAGTGATTGGAGTTTAGTGTGAATAAAAATGCACTGATGGTCTCAGTCATATATTCCCAACTCTTTTTTTCTATCCACTTGAGCAGCTGTCTGAGGATGACGGCCTCCTGGATCTGTTGCTTTATTTCAGTCACATCCCACAGTGCAAAACATCAGGAGGCAACTTTACCGTAGGTGGCCTTCTTTAAAATACTGACCCACTGCATGCCCAAAACACCCTCAGCCTCTCAGTCACAGTTCAATTCGTCATCCAGTGAAACACCCAAAGCGAAGTGGTGGAATAGCTGGGATGATGAAATTAAATGTGGGTGGCTGGTAGATGAACACAGTCACACAAAATTTACAAACATGATACAGCTGGACTCCTGTGCGCTAGCATGTCGATTCCACGCTGCTGCCAGTTAAAGTGTAAATTCAGATCGGATGTCATAAATGTGCTTGCAAGTGTCGTTTCAGAGAGGTAAGAGAGTATTAGGTGGGGGAGCAGGAGGCGAGGCCTGAGGTGAGACTGACGCATGGCGCAATGTCGAGTAAATGTCAGTCTAATTCTGATATGCTAAAAGGCCTGTGAAGACGAAGTCAGCTCTACTCTGCCTTGTGCGTTACAACTCACCTGCAGAATATAGTGAATAAACGTGGGGTTAAGTACAGTCTATCAAAGCTATATGAACAGTCTAATGACATTCAGTGTGTGAAGTGCTCTTGTGTAAATGAGATAGGAAAACCAAGTGTTTAATAGCAGTAAAAGCAGTAATGGCACCATCCCGTAAGGCTTGGCAGAGTCCCACCATGACACTTCTGAGGAAGAGATGTAAACTCATATACTAGTTTAATTTTAGACACACCTTCACTTTTATTTCATTTGCATAATGTGGAGAGACACACACACACACACACACACACACACACCAACACCTTCTGGCAACATGCCATGTGGGTTAGGTTAAGGGACAGTGGGGAAGGACAGCAAACCGGAGCAGTAAGCACATTTCACCACGGGGATACAGTTACACACACACACACACACACACACACACACACACACACACACACTGATTCCTCCCCCTCTCCCCCTCAGGGTCGTCTCTCTCTCTCTCTCTCTCTCTCTCTCTCTCTCTCTCTCTCTGCGTACCTGCAATTAAATTTTTACAAGAATGTTCGCCATTGCATCCGACAGAGTAATGCAGGACTTTGCATTCTTCTCTTTCTCTGATCTAAATGTTGCTCATCAATGTTTACATACGTCTCCATTCCCCTTGACATGTGGAGCTGTTTGGACTGACATAACAACTCATCCAACTAGCAGATTAAGCTACTGTTGGCCACAATGATGCAGTTACATATTTATGGTTCTCTGTTCAGATAACTTTTTTGCCTAGGTTGGCTTTTGTCTCAGGCAATTAATAAGTAATAGGACACCTTATACATTGAGGCAGGGAATTTCTGTCCTTAGAGGGAGGTCAAACATGGCCAACTGCTAGACACTTGTTTTAGAAGATCATTGACTGGTTCAATATGACACGCCACTGTCTTCAAAATTACTGACATTCATTAAGAATATGAACCAACCATTTTTCTGTATGAGAATACAGATATATCAAGAAAAAGTGATATTTTCCTCATTTTTTTAATTTTAATTATTGTACACGTTTTGGGGGAAAAAGCAATGGATCTCAGATTTTTGGTTTTCATTATGCAACTTGTTGTCTGATCTCCCTCCCTTACTTGAACCTCTTTTCTTAAGACAAAAATCACTCAGTTTGTATTGGTATAAGAAATGTTCATATCCTTTACTTAAATAGGAATATGTCAATGTAAAAACACACCATTAAAAGTAGAAGTCCTCCATTCAAAATCTAGTAAGTAAAAGTACAGAAGTATTATCAGCAAAATGTACTTAAAGTACTTTAGCCTATCAGAGTATTACATAAGGTATTATTAGATTATTATTACTGATGTAATCTGTAAACACCATTTTGATGTTGCAGCCAGTCAAGGTACATCAGAACCATTAAACACATAATTTGTCTCACTATCAATAAAGGCATTATCACACAAAATCAAAGCAAAATTGATCAAACAATAGCATTCAACCCAAATAAGAGTTTTGCTTGAAATGGTGCCAGTTGTGTTGTTTTTCTACACTGTTTTTGGCTACTTTTGCCAGCAGTGTGTGGCAGCAGTCCTGGAGAGCACTGTCTGTTTATGTTCTTCGTTTTTTCCACCTCAAGGATAAAAGCACCGACCACATCCCTCTTCCCTATTAGCCCTTGCTCTTCAGTGCCGCCTTTGAAGATTTAAGAAGTCAGATTTCCTTGATTAATCCTTTTTCATGTCCTTTCACGGTAAATAATTCCAGAGTTTAAAACGATCTAGCTGGATAGAGAGGACGGCATGCAGATTTCTGATAGAGCTCAGTCCCCAGGTACCTTCATTAGCCTGATTATTCTGATCCAAACACACTCAACCAACCAGTTCACATGTAAATAGGTTAATTGTATTCCCACTCACTCACTCTGCCAGCACGCTGTGTTTAAAAAATGAGATCTCACCAAATGTTTCCTGTTTTATTCAGTCTCTACCTTGTGCAACATTACCGTCAAATAGGTTTTTCCAGCAGATTGTGTTTAACAGATGACTGGATTCCAACCTCTCATCAAGTGCAGAAAAGCCGAGTATTTCCAGAAGGCCTGTCAGACTTCAGTTACAGCAGGTTGTCTGATGGCGACACCTAGTGGCCAAATGCTCATCTCTCATCCAACCGATGATTTTATTTCAGCATATAACTTTCACCACTTGGTGGCAGCACAATTCTACTCTCATCATTTATAGATTCAGTACTGACAAATGCATCCCATGATAGACATAGCACTCCTCATGGGAATATACAGTGCAGGATGCTACTTTTTCCTGAACTTCATTTGAATAAAGACACTTTCATTGGTGCCTGAGTGTTTCAACACCATCAGACACTTTGTTGTTGACTAAGTGCACTTAGCTGCATGCTGTCGTGCAGCAGAGGAGATGTTAGCTGCTGCCCCAACTGCCCCTCTCCCCTCAGGATTAGTGAGTTAATGCAACCATTCAGACACTGAGCGCCGATCAGCTGCTTAATACTATTTTATCCTAAGTAACATAACCATGCACGCACGATTTGTGCACTTCCACAGACACCTATTAAATCCAACACATACACTTTATTATATATTATATAGTTGGCTTGCAGATATCAGGCAGGAGGAAGCTGCTCTCTATACTATAATTTAATACTGACAAAAATATGAAAGAAAAACTTGGTTAAGTTTTATTTTTCCAGTTCATAATTTCTTAATCATTTCCTAACACTTTCCTAGACATTTAACTAAAAATCGTAGGTAAAACATGGATTTGAACATTTGAAAAAAATTAAAAGAACTGCTCCATTTAAATCCAAGTAAAGATTCATTCATTATTATCTTAACTTTCTTATTACTTAACTTTATTCTCCATATATCTTGAATTCTATGCATGACTGTAGATACATTTCACATTTTTGTAAGACCTTCGTTTGTCTTGAGTACAAAAGTGCCCTTTTCAAATGGAAAATCTTTTGTGCCCCTAAGACTTTGATCTATCAACTGTCTATCATCTATCACGTGGATAAATAAGGAATATCCCACATATCCAGTGTCAGATGTCCTGTCTGAGTATAGTCTGTGCCTTCAAAGAGCAGAGAGATGCCCTGTTTTTGTTATTCATCCTTCAAAGTTAGTCCCTGGTTCCCCTGGTTAGCAGTGCAAATGCACTACAAACACACACACACACACACACACACACACAGAGGCTTATACTAATCCTTGCGAAAACAAAGTGATATATTTCTCCCAGCGCAGGTCAAGCGAGGGATGTTCATCAGCATGTTTATCAGGATTACGAGCATTTCATCCATATTATGACCTCTAACATCATGCTTACCAAACACTCACTGTTCTAAATGGAATGATGCGGTCAACATTGTGCAGAAATACACAGGAAGATAAGTTGACCAGCAAAAAGATGATGCAACTGACTCTTTCAGACCATTCCCACCAGTGAGCCATGACCCAGTGTGACCTTGTGACCCCCTCTAACTGACCTCACAGTGGGTGGCCTTCACACTGACCAGCCTGGACCATGAATCAACAGAAGTGGCTGCTCTTAGATCTTTGTTATTTGTCGTCATTGTCTTCTTACTTTGACAGTACATTTTCCGGACAATATTTTTCTACTCAGTCAGTTGCTCTATTTATTATAAATTTCTCTTAGGTATTTTGAGTGTGTGTGTGTTCCTGAATGTCTGTGTATGTATATCAGAATTAGAATCAGAAATACTTTATTGATCCCCGAGGGGAAACTCTTTTGTTACAGCTGCTCACTATCACGTCAGTGCACACAGGAATAGAAGTTCTAAGCAAATCAAAATATAATACACTATAATACAGCTAAGATCAATTAAAAAGTGGATATAAGTATAAAAGCTAAAATAAGTCTAAGTACATATGAAAGGTCAAAGGTATAAATGTGCAGACATGTTTGAGTGTTAAGTTGTGGTCTGAGTGAATGTCAGAACGGGATTATGTCGTCCGATTGTCAGTGAAGAAGAAAGTCTTCATGGCCGGGCAGCCATGTTAATCATAAATCTTTATCTTAAAATCCTGCCTCACACTTCCGCCCCTTTTATTAAATGACAGCCAAAGGATTAGTGCAGCTAAACCACCGAGATCTGGGGAGAAAAATGAGAAACAAAGTAGCGAATGAACAGGATCCCTCGCTGCTCATGGCAATGCTGAATGCTGTCATATGTCCTATTTATCTATCTATTTGTCTGTCTGTCTGTCACTTTAACAAAAAGTAAACACAGAATCCATGGACTGATTGAATTTTTAATATTTTATTAACATCAAATTTTCCAAGAGAAACAAATATGACAAAGACTAAAAAATTACATGGTATCCAATGCAAAATTTGTTGGAAATTAGATATTCATTTTCACAATGTTAACCTGAGAATGGCATTTTTGTTTCTTCAGCTCGATCTCTCACTCCATCACTCCCCATTTATTTTCTTCCAGTTTTAAAATAAAAACATCTACACTGTGCTGGGAAATCTACCTCTGAATATGTTTAGAGTGCAAAACATGAAATACTGTAATAAACAATGAAGAAAAGTGGGCAGAAAAGAAATATAAGAGATAAACTATCAGTCTAAGTAGCAAACAAAGAGAGGCCTTGACCACAAATATATACAAAAGGAAAACCACACACCTGCACATCAGTTCATATACACGATATTAAATTAGAGAATAAATAAAAATACTTTTAATTTATGTAAAATATCTGATGTTACCAAAGCTAAATTAGAAGTGCTTATATTACAGTAACAGGACATCTGGTCAAAATGGCCAAAGCAACATTTCCCTCAAGCTCCTTAAATCATTTGGTAATCAGTTTTTTAAGAAAATGTATTGGTTTAAGTCAAGTATTTTCTAATTTTAACAATGTTCAGCAGTGCTAGTCTAAGTGCACCACACATGTAAACAAACCATTTTTATTCTACAGTTCCTCTACTAGCAGACTCATCCTTTAGTCTTAAGGTCCACGAGACATCAGTGTCAGGCAGAGTTCATGAAGGATTAAGGAGCGAAGATGGTCAGTCAGGTTGTATTGATGGCTGAAGCAGAATCGACCCTCCTGATCCTTCTTAGTCTCTGTAGACGGAGGTTATCTGTCGGTGGATGTGCGGTGGATGGTAGGAGTTATATGGCCCCTCTAAGTGGACGTCATAGACGGTCTGAGTCTGATACAGGCCCTGGTCCACAGGGGAGGGGGAGTGGTGGTGTGGGGGTAGGTAGTGGGGTGAAGGCTCCTGTTTGGGCACCAGGTTGCTGCTGATGCTCAGAGGTGGTGTAGGGGGGCCGTCATACGGAGGGGTCCCCACTCCGCCAGCGCTATACTCAATAGGTGAGTGATTCTCGTACACCCCTCCTTTCATCGCCCTCAGGTGAAGCAGGTGAGCAGAGTCAAAAGTGCCATACGGCGGACTTGGCAGGCCTGGAGAGGAGTAGCTCACCACGCCACCGAGAGGAGTAGGTGCTGCCCGAACTCTGTGTCTGTCCTCAGGCCTCATCGCACCTCCAGGAGAAGATCCAAGCTGCAAGCAGCCCGCCACCAGGTTGGTGGTGGGCTGTGAGAGGCCCTTACACAGCGTCTCCATGAAAGCCCTGCTCTCTGTGGAAAGGCCCCCCTCCAGGGCCTCGGACAGAGCGCAGATGTAGTTGCGGGCCAGCCGTAACGTTTCGATCTTGGACAGTTTCTGTGTTTTGGAGTGACAGGGCATAATGCTGCGCAGGTTCTCCAGTGCATCATTTAGACCGTGCATACGTGAGCGCTCCCTGGCGTTAGCCTTTACACGCCTCGCACGGAATCGCTCCTGCCGGGCCTTGGTCATCCGCTTTTTCTTGGGCCCTCGTCGTTTGGACTCGTTTTCGTCCTCCTGCCCCTCCTCCTCCTCCTCCTCCTCCTCATCTTCCTCCACATCTTCACTCCCCATCTCCCTGTCCTGTTGGCTCACTCCACCTGCTCTATAGCGGTGTGATGAGACTAACGCATCTCCATCAGGTGAGCTCATGTCTCCGTCCATCCACTGCAGAGGGCTGACAACTTCCTCTCCCTCGCCTTGTCTCACATACGGCTTAATCATCATAGTACTCTAGAAACAAGAAAAAATCTTTGTCAAACACACGTGCTGTGGTGCTGACAGGTTTACAGTCCTAATACTGTAGTAACTGTCTCACATTTCAGAAAAACTATGGACATGATGTGCATTCAGTGCTTTTATCAATAGAGAAAATCCTTTAAATTCCTATTCTGTCTTTACTGTCTTGTATATTCTGTGCATTTTGTTATTGCTGGGGACATTATGAATAATATCATATACCTCACTAGAGGTCAACTTGGTTTCACAGTGTTGGGGGACCTCCATAGCCCAGTCTTGGTGAGGGGCAAATTCTTTATTGCATTATTATACACTAAATGAATCAGTATGCTTACAACCACTGCAGAATAATGGCAGTGGTGAAAAGTAACTATTTACAATTCAAATACTCAAGTATTTGTACTTAACTTTAGTATTTCTATTTTATGCTACTCCACTACTTATCAAAGGAAAATATTGTGCTTTTTACTCCCCTACTAGTTACTTTGCATATTTATATTTTACATACAAAATGATGAGTTTATAAAAAATGATGTATGTGTTATAAAGTACTTTAAACTATGAACACCAACTCAACCAGCTACAACAAGATAATGATATTATAATGTAACACTCAGTAAAAAGGGGGTATTCTGCATAATGAGTACTTTTACTTTTGATACTTTAGGTTGTTTCTAAAACTTGAATGCAGGACTTGTTACATGGTGGTATTGCTACTTTTACTTAAATAAAGCATCTGAGTACTTCACACCGGATAGCATTTGTTTAGACTCAAAAAGACTCTTGGCTCACCAGAACTTACAGTCGTCTATGACTGCTCTACACATAATGGGTATTTTATAGTTAATAGATTTCAGTATTTTGAGACTGAATGTGTTTAAATTGATGATTACATGATTACACAAAGGATTCATATTTCTCCAGTTAATTCCTCACAGTGTGAAGAAGACAGCACTTAGGCCTTCATGTACGCAATTAAAATTGACAGAAAATATGATGTATAATTTGATTTAGTAATTAACATTTAATATCAAAGTAATAAGAAAAATTTGAGTCCTTTTTGGTATCTGTTCACATTTTTCTGAGGAGGTTAAGGGGTTCATGTCCTTGGTATTTCTAAAATCCCCTGTAAAGGATGTAACCTGGAGCCAGTGAGTGTAAGTTTTCTTTCACCAATAATATAATAATGATAATAATTAGTATTTTGTAAATTGTGACTGCCAGCAGTCCTCAAACGGGTTCAGCACCGGACAGTTCCCTCCTGTCGCGCGCTCCTCAGCCACAGGTGTTGTGCCTGAATGACCGAAACAATAACACGCGGGGAAGATAGCTTTACCTAGACGATACCTCTGTGGTAAGTGATGACTATTTGCATTTTCATATATGCATTATCTATTTTTATGCCTTCTCTCCCCCCTCTCTTCCCTTACTCTGGGTAATCCCGGTCAGTTTGTGAACTGGTAATGCCCCGACGAGATAAAGTCAGCGACAGGACTTCAATCTGGGGCATCGCAGGATTTGCTCCGTGGATGAAGCGGCGACCAAGGGATTAAAAGAAAGATCGACATCCCCAGATCAGTGACAGACGACTCAGATTGAATTGAAATCAGACATTTCCAAACGCAGAAATAATAATGCCTCGCCACAAATCGCGTGCTTGGGCAGCTATTTGCTAAATGTCGACTGAAGCGTATAAAAATAAGCCTTTTATACAGATTTTCCCATTAGATATATTCATTGCCTGTTGACTTTAGCTGTTTTAGTCGGAGACCAAAGTAATGTGCCAAACGCAGCTTCACCACGTTTGTCAAAAACTGAAAAAATATATAGCGATTGATCTAATTTAAACAAAATATGAGCTGTTTGCCTGATTAGCACATATACACACACAAATCGGCCCTATATAGTCCTCCAGGCTACATAAATTACTTTAAAAAAACCTTTTTGAAACATACCCGTGCTGGTGTGTCCCGGGACCTGCTCAGAAAGTTTGACAGATGATGTTTATTTTCTCCGCCGATCACAGTTTTGCTCTCTCTGTCCACTGTCCAACAGTCTCCCTGTGCAGAGCTGTCCCACAGAGTGTCAGCTTGGGTCACTCTGCGGGGGCTCTGGGTTTTAACCTCCACTTTTAAAGCTCCTCCTCCTCTTCCTCCTCCTCCTCCCCCCATCCAATTCCTGTCTACGAGCTTGAGCTCGCGCGTGGCCGGCCCGTGGCTTGAGCCCCCTGCTGCTCCACTCGCCGCCTGTGTGTGTGTGTGTGTGTGTGTGTGTGTGTGTGTGTGTGTGGAGGGTCTGGGAGATGTGCATAAGCTCACTGAAATACTCCAGACAAACAGGAGAGGCCAGGCCTTTGTTGCTTCGCGAGGGCGGCCGCCAAATCCGCAGCACGTTTGCATTGAACGGAGGAGAGACGCGCTCAGTCGGCTGAGCCTAACTGTATGTGACAGCTTGAAGTTGCATGTGAGCAGGTGTTTGCTCCATCCCCTCTTTCCAGCCATCCATCCCTCCGCACTGCTGTTGAACAAGTTCATTTCACCCAAGAGGCAGCTCTGACCAGACGGGGTAAGTTTGGTCGCATGAGGTGTGCAGTTACAGCATCAGTATCATCTTTGGGACTCATTTCATGGCCTCCTCATTCTGCAGTATGTAGGTCCATGCCCTCTGGATTTACAGCAGCTTAAATCACCATAACCCATATCAAATCCTTTAGTTAAGTAAAATGTATGTAAAATATATACCATTACAAGTGCAAGTTCTGCATTCAAAATTTTACCAAAGTAAAAACACTATCAGCAAAATAAAATATCAAAACTCATTATGCTAATGACCGATTTCATACTGTTATATTATTAAGGATTGATATTATTGATGCATTAACATGTAAGCAGCATTTTAAAGTTGCAGCAGGTCGAGGTGGAGCTCATTTTTGCAGCTGTATATATTGTTGCATCATATTTCATAAATACTGATCTTTAAGATGTGTATGTCAAATCTAAATCTGCAAAGTAACCATACACATAGAAAAATAAAGGTGCTAGCTGGAACCAAAAATGGTTCTTCAGAGTGATGTCACAGAAGAACCATTTTTGGTTCCACAAAGAACCTTTTAGAATTGCTTTTTTTCTATAGCTGTCAAATATAGTGGAGTAAAAAATAGCCTACAATATGTCCCTCTGAAATGTAGTGGAGCAGAAGTATAAAGTAGCATAAAATGTAAATACTTGAGTTAAAAGCGTACTCCACTGATTCAGCATTGCACTCCTATAACATCGTCAGACTCATAATGAACAGGTTTTTTATTATTATCAAAATCGATGCACTTTGCACTTACATTACCCACAATGCAACTCGACCGCCGACAGTTTGGTCGGAGATTCGGGTGTGTTATGCTAGTAGCAGCTAACTTAGCCTTGAGTCGCTAGCCTGCAGCAGAGATGAGGAGCGGGCTACAGAGGTCTGGTAAGCTCACTTCTTTCCGCACCCTTAGATTTTTGTGATTTTCAGATTTGTAGTCTTCAGCCCCAACCGACACTGACTCAAGTGACATCACTTGAGGACATTTATCAGACAGCTCCCTCTGGAGACACAAAAGACAACTTTTTCTCACATAAACAATAGTACTCCCCAACACCTGCAAACAGACTTTTGATGTATAAAATTGGTGAAGCTCCCCTTGAAGTACAAGTGCCTCAACATTGCAGTAGGCCAATAGCTGTATCATCATAAAAGTTTCCTTTGCTGGATGTAATGATTTATGGTTTATGTTTTTTGATTTCCTTTTAGTATCCTGTAAGTTTGTTCTGAAAATTAAGAAATATGTTAAAAGGTGGTCAAATCATCTTTATATTTTGCAGGGTACTGAAAGTTGACCTGTCAAAGACTTTAAAGATTTTTCAGGCAACTTGATTATCAAATCAAACTTCAAACTTGTTGTTCAAATCATCAACTGCAACACATACAAACAAATTACACACTCACAAATTTTATCTGAGGCTTTTCACTGACCAATAAAGAAAAACATGAGTTTGTGGAGTTTTGGCTCTTAACTGTAACCTTGTGCCTATACATCAGTGATTTAAAAATATGTAGATTCTCATGTTTCAGAGCTGTTTAACAATGACAACACTGTGAGGATGGCTCATTGCTATACTATTGCTCTCATTTGAGAAAACTACACTTATGAAGTAACTAAAAAGGATATTCTGTATAAGGAACTAAATATATTTGTGTCTGAACAGGACACATTTATGCTTTTTAGTAAGATAATTTCACATCCTTCTTAGTTTACCTGTTAACTCAAAACCAAAAGGCTTGTGACCGTGGTGGGACAGTTCAACTGTGATTCATTACATTTGCCTAATAGATAAAATAATAAACTTAATTCAAGTTGTAGATTTGGCATAAACACACTAATTTAAATTTGTGAGGATAAATTAAATAGTAAATTAAAAAAGATTATATTGCACTACCTCATTGATTAAACAAAATGTTTGGTCAGTTTGTAAGAATGAAACCTTGTTTTTTTCCAGGTGAGATTACCGCAAATAAATGGTCATAATCTGTCCCTGAACCACACTGATGCTCTGTGACAAAGAAGTGAACAGGATATCTTGCTGACACTCGTGATCACTGATCGGGGAACAGAGAGGCAGAGAATATGCGTGCTTTAGAAACAGAGCACCACATGCTCTAACAGAGAGGTAGGTTACAAGGTAATCTGCACACCCAAACTGTGTGCTCCTCATTCCCCCGCTCATTCCCAAGACGACCCCCCACGGGGTCTTTGCCTTTCCTATTCCACACCTGCAGCCTGAAATGGGAATAGCAGAGCCGGGCCATCCCCAGAGTGGAACTAGCAGGGGAATATGATAGCTGAGGTCCCCATTGCGTACCCTCATAACACTGTTTATGATACGCAAATAAATTCGAATTTGCTTTTTATTTTGCTATAGGGGTATTAGTTGCATGCCAACTTGCTAAATACGTCGGTCATGACAACACTGCTCTTTTTTTGCTCCTTTATCATTTATATTTTCACTTTGACCCACTTACTCTTTAACACCCAGTCTTCATGTTCCACAAGTGGTGCTCAAGTGTAATACTGTATGTATGCCATAATGTCCCCAGGTCCCTCAGTGCTGACCGCACATGATGAAGTCCTGCTGCAGATGGTCTTCTCTTAAATATATCTCTTATTTTAACAGTCCGTGGCTCAGATGCTCATCTATCCTCCACTGGCTGCTCAGCTCACTCAGCATGTTCACATTGCTCAGAGGACGCTGCCTCCCTCACCTTTTCTAAGTATCTTTGTGAGATGGGGATTTAGTTTATTATAATAAAAAATATGAAGGACAGATAAAACTTCACTCGAGTACACACACAAACATGACCTTCCTCTGAATCCCCAGAGTTTCTGTGTGTGACAGTGGGGGAAAGTGGGTTTTATCCATCTGTCATACTGGAAGTCCTCAGAGAGTTGCCAACGCCACAGTATGAGGCGTCTGTGCATGTTAGTGTGTGTGTGTTTGTTTGTGTGTGTTTATGTTTAGGGAAGAGGGTAGATTGCATGTGCAGCAATCAAAATCTTTTTTCTTCCTACAGTTATCAGCAGCCTTTGATATACTTTTACTGCAGTGATACTAAAAGGTTACTTCAACAGACCAAGATTGTATCTCTCACTCTGCATATGTCTGTATCCACTTCAAAATGTATACCGACGGTAACAGCAATGACAATATGGTCATCATATTGTTCGGAAACCATACAAAAAACTCCAGAGAATGAACGTTGCTCTTTATTTCATGGTCCCCCATCAACTTTAGAAATGGCCAACATCTAAGCCAAACTTGAACCTCCCTCTAGCCCAGCATCGACCCTGGGGAGACAGGGGTGATGCTGACCATGTGTCCTCCTACTAACTATCTCATTGATGGACCCCACTACTGGGTAAAATAGACACCCCCCTCTGCCTGAACCCCTAAACCCCCTTAACCCTTCCCTAAACCCTGTGTTGGCCCCCTGTTGTGCGTGCTCATTGGCTGACCGCCTTCAGGCGTCCCTTTTCCACTGGTCCATTGTCTGGCCCCATAAGCAGCTTTGTTTCTGCATGTGCAGCTGGGCTAGCCAGTGTTGTAGCCATTAGCCACAACACGCTAAAGGGAGAGCGGGATAATATAATTACAAAACAAAAGTCAGGTGGCTCACGGGATCTGCCAGGAGGAGCCCATTTGGGGGAGATGCGAGGACACGCTGGCGGGTGGCCAGCTATAATTCGATTATGAAGTTGTGTGAGTGACAAAAGAAACAATTGAATCTTTTTTTCTTTTATTTGCCCCACTGTGAGTTAATTTGATTCCACTGGGGCTTTAAAAAGAGGGCAGTGTGAAAAGAGAGAAGATTTACTCTTCTAATTTCTAGAGTCACCAGCTCAGAAAATGTAATATGGTCTACCAAAATAGTGAAGAGAAATTCTTCCCTGGGCCACTTTATTGTCATGTTGCTGCAACACTTTGACTGCACGGGAGGCCCAAATCAGATGAATCGCTGAAGGCCTGTGAACTAACTGGTCTTGTGCTGCTGTTTTGCATGAATGCACACAGACTGGTGGACAATGGGATCAGTCGCAGATCCATCTCCTGTAATACTTTCTTCAAACAGGGCTGCAAGTGTGTCCCCCTGTTCTGTCTGCAGACCAGAATTTATCCTGTTAGTCACCCTAGATGAGTGAAAGAGTAAAATCAACCCCCATCCCAGCTGGACACACACACACACACACACACACACACACACACACACACACACACACACACATACACACACACACACACTTAACCCCACACTGGGGAGTTAGACACACGGTTTTACGGACAGCTGATAAGAACAGGTTTAGCTGGTAGCTACTGTTTGAAGCAGGTCAAGCAGAACAGGATCTGTTAATGCCGTTTTGTTTCTATAGTTTATACTACAAAAGACTGCATTTTGTTTTTTGTTGTGCTGTTTTATAAGACAATAAGCAATTGTGTCAGATGCACACATGCTCTTACTACTGAGGGGTTGGTAACAGTATTGTGCCCGTTCAGGGTGTGTAAACACCCATTTTTTGCCCCATTAGGCACAGTTTGATCGTGCCCCTGGGAGAGCACCACATTCTCTTGCTCTGTAAGACTGCTTGGAAAGGTTACACTGCAGATTAATCCACTGTCTGGTTTACTGTTTTAAAAGTGAGAAGATATATTATTTTTTCTGATTATTCTGGACTGCTTTATTAAAACATGACTGAATGAAAATAAGCTGTTGTGATACATTTATATCACATCATATCTTTTAACTTTTAAACTGAATAAGGAATATTATTTTTCAAAGCGTTTATATTATGAGTGTAATGAAAGACATGCAGACTCCTAGCAGATGGCAGCTTCAGTTCCTGGGAGTTGCAGGAAAAGCAGAGCCGATGAACTTCTTCCCATCACCATAGACAGAATTATCCCAGGTATAAGTTTGGATAATGAGCTCATGCCCTCCCAGGCTCAGACGACACCTGCGGATGAGGGGCAATAAAACATCTACATCGGAAAAGATTCACATCTAAGACAACATCACAGGACATGTAGATATACTCACTGTTTTCCAGGGCGAGTGATGTAGCAGAGGCTGTATAAGGCAAAGTCAAATTCAGGGCTGCAGCCAATGACTGCAGAACCGACCTGCTTGAAGTAACCGTCCCACATGAACTGCATCCCCATGACATCAGGGTAGGTAGTCCACTGAGAGCAGGTGAAAGAAAGAAAGAGAGAAAATGAAGGGAGTGCTACACACGTCATAGTATTAATCAAGAGGTATGTATTGTGGATGCTTACAGGCCCATTGAAGCTGTGGCTGTAGTAGTTCAGCTGTCCGCTTTTCTCGAGAAGATAAAACTGGATCCAGTTGTGGAAACCAGACACCTTTCCTCCCTTGACCTCTCCTATTACAGAATGTGTTTCTTAATAATCACAAAGAAAACATATTTGCAAAACATATGTGGTGTTTGAAACAAATCTGCTCTGTCCGCACCTGCAAAGATGTGTTCAAAGCCGCTGGAGTCCATCTTCTTGTTGTTGCGGGAGTACAGACCAAACCACATCATCTTCAGGTCCTGGATGAACTCTTCCTCTGATGCATAGACACCTTAAAATACAGAATAACATACACTTTAAACACTAGAGCACTAGCATTACCAGACCTCTATGTGTGTGTCAGGATGTGCTATTACACGTGGACCTATAGTTACCCTTGGTGGAGAGGAAAGCAAACAGCTCTCTGCCCAGGTCCGTGTTCGACATGGTCTCCTTGACGAAGGTTTCCTGCTCAGCCAGCTGCTGAGGACTGAAGTCCTCTGTCTGTCCAGTCATCCTGTGGTAGTTGTCCAGCACAGCCAGGAGAGCAGCGTAGGTTGGTCTGGAGAACAGAGCCTGCTCATCCAGGTATCGGAACAAGCTGGAAGCACAAAAACAAACACCAAATGACAGAAAAAGGGGGTAAAAACATCAAGATCAAGAAGAAGAGGAGCCAATGGGAGATAGCTGCGCTAATAATAAGATTGTGTCCTCACAGTCCAGAGGAGAGATCTGACTGGGAGCTGGTCTGAGAGTCAGGCACCAGAGCCTGAGGGTCAATGATCAACTCTGAGGCTGAAGCCTTGTTTGAATCCAGAGCATAGAGCGTCTCAGAGAGAGCCTTGATCTCAGCATCAGTGATCACACTACCTCCACCTCCTCCGTCACCTGTAGAACATCACAAACACACACAGATAATGTCTTTATCATATTATTGTTGTTAACCTATAATATTGAGATATGCATTTCTGTAGCACATGTGGTATTACTAGTAGTGGAAAGTAAGTACATTTACTCAAGTACTTAAGTACAGATTTGAAATTCTTGATTGCTTTCATTTTATGCTGCTACTCCACAACATTTCAGAGGAAAATAATGTACTTTGTACTCTGCTACATTTGTTTTACAGTTATAAATTACTTTTCAGATTAAGATTTTACATAAGTTACAAACAGACTGTATAATCAGTATATAAATATGAGGTAAAATACTATTACAAGATATATGGGATTCTTATATATGTATTATTAAACATCACTACAGTATATAAACTAGTTCAACTGAGGTCTACCTTAACCAGCTACAAAATCAAAATGCTGTTTACATAAGTAATAATAATTAAATAATAATATAAAACACCATTCTTCATTATGAGTACTTTTACTTTTCATATCAATTACATTTTGTTGATAGTACCTCTGTATTTTTACTTAAGTAAAATTATGAAAGCAAGACTTTTTCTTGAAATGGAGTATATTTATATTGCAGTATCACTACTTTTGCTTAAGTAAAGGATCTGAGTACTTCTTCCAGTACTGGATATTACTGTAGAAGTACAAGTTAAATTGAGGGAAGAATAAACTGAACCCTTTTTTACTTTCAATATGTTGTATAGCACAACAGTGACACCCACTGGTCATATACTGAAAAAGATTGAGAGGCTGACCACACGAGCCAACACTGATGGAAGAAGTATTCAGATCCTTTACTTAAGTAAAAGTACCGATATCACAATGTAAAAATACTTCATTACAAGTAAAAGTCTTACATTTAAAATCTGACTTAAGTAAAAGCAAAGAAGTAATGTCTTTAAAGTATCAAAAGTAAAATGACTAGATTGATATATTACACAAAATATACTATATATTCTAAAAAAATTACATTATTAATACTGGTGCATCAATGCGTAAGTAGCATTTTACTGTTGTAGCTGGTCAAGATGGAGCTAATTTTAACTACTTCATATATAGTTCAGTAGTTTAGTCCAGTGGTCCCCAACCTGGGGTTCAGGCCCTTCCAAAGGATCACAAGATAAATCTGAGGGGTCGTGGGATGATTAATGTGGTACAAAAGAAGAAAAAACAAAGATCTACTACACAGATTTGTATTAATTTTTTGGACTCTTTGACCCTCTTAGAGCCACAAATATTTAAATGAAACCGCCGGAGAAATCTCTTTTTGGTGGAACTGCTAACAGACATCTGATTGAGAAACTGATCTTTGTCTGTGCAGATCATTGTTTGACTGCTGACTGCTTAGATTCAGTATCCACCATGTGAAAGTGACTGGGTGTCAAAAGTAGTAGAGCAACACAAACAGATAGAAACTAGCTGACTAACAGTGGTGATATACTGTGTGGCTCGTGAGACGGGGTCAGCTACAGGCGACGTGTGTTTAGTCTTACTGTCACAGAGGTCTGTGTAGTCGCTGCAGCAGTTTTTGTATTGGGCGCACTTGGAGTTGCAGTGGCACTTGTTCTGAGAGTTGTATTTCTCATCACATCTGCCTTTACAAGATGTGGCTGCAGCTAGAAGGAAAAAAAGCACACTTGTGATAAGAGGCAAGGTAAATATTGGTCAATTAAAACGTTTCTACAGATGTCTACAATGTGTTCATGATTAGTTATAAAACAAGAGTCTGCTTTTGTCACTCACTTTTACATATGTCAGTGTAGTCGGAACAACAGTCTCTGAAGCGCTCACAGGATGAGTTACACTGACAGGAGAAACTATTGTCTGTTCCATAACCACACCGACCCTGACATGAGTCCAGGGAGTCTGAATCAACAGGACAGATTGGTTTCTTTTGACACCGCAATAGCCTACATGAAATCCTATTTGTGATTATACTACATGGTTAGACCTGTAATAATAGATTATGGTGATAATAGTGCAGAAAAAATCTCTTACTGCTGTATCCCTGGTAGAACAGGGTCACCCAAAGTGCAAGGACAGCAATGACCTTCATCTTGGCTCAGCTGCAACCTGAAAACAAGGTGAACTGACTGTTATCATGGTCTCCCTTTTATAGCAAGTTTCACCCGACCAATCCAAACGCAACGTTCACATTAACCCAGCCCATAAGTCAAGGATGTAATTTACTTCATCGTGATCATGTCTCTTTCATACAATGTGTTGTCAGATGTGACATTTTAACTCCTTAATTGTACGTTTTTGTTCATAACGATAATGAACATTTGTAAAGGATTAATGACTGACATGTTGTAGAACAGGACCTCAAAAAAGTGTAAATAAACATTGTCTCTATCTCTTCTCTGTGAAACTGCACACCTGCTTAGCACACAGTCGGAGCTTTAATGTATCAGAATAAGACTGTATCAAGGTGTGAGCTGTGATAACGACTGTCATCTTAAATGTTATACTCTTTTTTGACAATGGACATCATTTCTATTGAATTAAAGCTGTGAACCTGGTTGTCTCTTTTAGCCTGCTGCATTTTAAGGCTATATTGTCCCATACAAAATTAAATTTATAAAAACATTTACACAGGAGGACCATTTCTTATTTCTCCTGCCAGCTTGACCAGATGCTGTATTTCACAGGGTTTGTGTGAGATAACTCATACTCAGAATAGCTCACCTGCCTCAGTGTCCCTGGTCATGTTGAGGTCACGTGTTCCCACTGCAAATACCACACAGCAAATCCTTTAAGTTATGCATAGAGTATACAATGAGATTTATATTCTCAGCAGTGGTGGAAAGTAACTGAGTACATTTACTCAAGTATTGCATTTAAGTACAATTTTGAGGTACTGCTACTTTATACTTTTAATTCATAATATTTAAGAGAGTAATAGTGTACAGTATGTAGGATTTAGTGGCATCTAGCAGTGAAATTGCAGTTTGCAACCATTTGAATTCCGTTCGTCTCACTTCCGAGCATATAGGAGAAACTATGGCGGCTGCAAAACTCGCGAAAAACACGAAAGGCCCTATCAAGAGCCAGTGATTGGTTTGTCCTTTCTGGGCTACTGTAGAAACATGGCAGTGCAACATGGCGGCCTCCGTGGAAGGGGACCCGCTCCCTCTGTAGATAAAAATGGCTTATTCTAAGGTAACACAACGATTCTTATTTTCAGGCGATTATTAACTAATGAAAACATACTTATAAATATGATATTCCATTTCTGCCAATAGCTCCTCCTAAATGTTACACACCTGACCTTTAAATGATCAGTTTTTGTTTCATGTCTCCATTTCTGCCCATATAGGCCATTTCTCTTGGGAATTGCTGCCTTTCTGTCAATGCAGTTTAAATCACTATTGTTCCCTAAAAATAATTCCATTAGTGAGTTAGAAAAGATGGAGAAAGTGGGACACTCCATGTATTGTTGAATATTTTTTCAGGATTTACCTTTGATATATCACTGTGATAAGATAAAGTTCATTTATAAAGGATTCCATAATACCAGTAACAATTTAACTTTCAAAACATTTTAGTGCTAGCAGTGATCTCCATTAATTCTGATTTGAGCAATTGTAACAGATAAAGAAATAAGTGGGTGTACTTATAGTATAGAAGAGGGATCAAGTAACTACCAGACATTTTTATAACCAAGTCTAAAGTTTTCATTTTGACTTTTGCTTTTGGAAATAGGCTACTGATTTTTCTGAGGTGAGAATCGTGAATCTCTTGACAGAATATCAACATGTTGCTCCAATCTTCGCAATGCAACTGTATTCCCGTACTGTAGAGGGCGCTGAGCAGTAAGAAGTAACTTTTCGTGGACTCTTTTGGCCCTACGCGGCTTCCTTACACAGCGTGGACTTCAATGACATTCTGAGCTTTCATAAGACAGCTCACTTCTAGCGGCTCTAAAGATGTCGTTATCCTTTTTATTCAGAACAATTACAAGAGACGTCGCAAAGGTGAGCAGGTTAAGCCTTACACTTAGTCATGTTTTTAACATGTTACCCGAAGCTTGAGCTGTCATTACTCGGTTTGTTAGTTAGCTTCCTTACTTTCTGATTTACCAGCCAACGTTACTGGGCCAGTTTCAATGAGTTACCTTGCTAATTCATTCATATGTTATACGTTGATTAGATATCATTACGGCTAGATATCTCTGTGGAATACTTTACTTAAAAATGGCATTTGTGGTGACAAAGTTGTGGTACGTGCGACTGTGTACTAAAGACAGAGTAAGCCTGGGTCACTGGGGTTTTGAAGTTGTACTATATAACACTGTATGTTACAGCTTCTCCCTTCTGTCATCCTCAGGTCAGCATTTGCCATCATGTACAGTCGTTACACACAGGTTGTCAGCTTCTGGCAGCTGAGAAAGCCCTCCTGATGAAACTGCGGAAAAACACCGGCTACACGTTCATGAACTGCAAGAAAGCACTGGAGAAGTTTGATAATGACATAGCACAGGTAAGCCCCCTCTCCCAGTCTCTGTCTGCACTCACAGTTCAGGTGTGTATATCCATAGCTTTGGTGACAACTAGCTGTGTGACTGTGTTATTGAAACCAAACTTTCAGGCAGAGACCTGGCTACATGAGCAGGCCCAGAAGGAGGGCTGGAGCAAAGCAAACAAGTTGGAGGGTCGCAAAGCCAAAGAGGGTCTGATCGGCCTGTTTATAGGAGATAAAGCTGCAGTTATGGTGGAGGTAAGGCCAGTGGTTCAGGGATTGATTACCAGCATCGTTATTTCATTTGATCCCTTTCCAGTTTGTTGGCATTCAGCAGTATCTGAAGTCTTTCTTCTTGTCTGTTTGATGCAGGTGAACTGTGAGACAGACTTTGTTGCCCGCAATGAGAAGTTCCAACAGCTGGTTAAGGATGTGGCGTTTGCCACCTTGGCTCACCACCAGAATAAAACCCAAAGCCAGGCAGGATATGTGAAGGTAAAGCCACATACTGACGGCAACTTCTCTGTTCACTGCAGAGCTGGAAGTTGGAAATTGCCATAATTTCATTTCATGTCATCTAAATATGTAAATAGATGCATAAAGTGGCCGGCTATAGTGGAGATTCTCTTGTCTTGACAACAGTTTTCATTTCCAGTACAGCCAACGCAATAATATAGGCCTTTTTAACGAAAGACATTTCGACACGTCACAGTAGGAAAATCGCAGGTACAAATAATAAAATTAATGATGGCTAAATTCCATTTAGCTGCTTCAGTTTCATGGTCCTGGTGTTGTGCTTTCTACATCACTGTGACACTTGACATGGCTTAGAATATAATGGCGTCATCGTTAATGGCAGTAAAGTAACACCTGTGCTTTTCCTCCTACGACAAGTAAAAATGTCTGCTGTGAAAATTGCCTGTTGATCAATTACACATTTGCAGGTGTAACCTCCACACTGTAGTGGACATTCAACTGCCAAGCTCAATCTCAATTATTTTTTAAATAATTAATATACATGCATGCAGTGAACTAGTTTTGTTTCATCTTTCTATTCAGCCTACTTTTAAATCATGAGATGTGCACAAACTCACATTAATCTGAGATGGTGAGGTTGAAGTTAATTTAGTGAAACTGGTCTAAACAGAACTGTACATTCACTCTTAATGAAGCTAGACTTTTATCAATCATCTTCTGGCTTTTATCACTCCTTTGTGAAATATCCTTCAGGTTGTGTGGGAGTAATGATCTATGCCAGTGGTTCCCAAACCTTTTCTGTCATGTGCCCGTATTGGAAGCTGAAAATTTTTTGAATCTTCAGAGCCTTGCTAGAAAATATGTCTTCATAGGAAAAGTTGTAATTGTTGACAAATACTGTACATTAATAAACACTTAAATGTCTTTATATCTGCTCACAACTACATTTTAGCGTGTTATAAACACTTTGTTTCATGTTTATATACTAATGAATGCTAAATGGGGGGATTAAAGTTATTTCACATCTACTGTATATGGTTAACCTTGTAGCACAAAGGTGCTGATGGAGAGCATGTGAAGCTGAAAATTAAACTTGACTGTATGATTCTGTGGAGGATTATGAAAATATTACAAAGTAGAACTGCACATCATTTACCGTGTACGACACCATGTTGATGTGTCATTGAATAACGGCATGATGCGTTTTACAAAACCTAAGTCACTGGCTATTTTGACTTAAATGGCTTTTCCACAGTTGTTTAAGTAGGAGGTCAGACGTTTACTATGTGACATCTCGGAAATGCTTCTGGAGGTTGATGCTGAAAGGAAAGAATATACGACTGCGTACAACTGTTTGCAACACTGTTAACTCAGGATGTCAGAACGCATCAGCCCTGTTTCCTTTGCTCCCCTTTGATTCTGCTAACATACTACATTTGTTTTCAGAGTGTCCTGGCAGGTGATGAGTTAAGCGAACTCTGTGTGGGTGAAGGAGCTTCACTTGCTGACCGGGTGGCTCTCACAATTGGTCAGTAAGAAAATTAAAATTTATTCCTGAAGTGACACTAATCAGTTTATCTCTAAAACACTGCTGTTTTGGTTTGAAACACATGCCTCTCCTGTGCTCCTTCTTCCAGCATTTTGAGATTTTCTCTCCTCAGTTTATTGCACCATTCATTGATAAAACACGTTTCCCTCTTTCTTCTCAGGTCGCCTCGGTGAGAACATGTCAGTGAGGCGGGCGGTGACGGTGGGCGTCCCTGCTGAGTGGCACATCGGCTCGTATGTACACGGCGGTGTGAGCGGCCAGACCGAGGTGGCCATGGGTCAGTACGGTGCCCTGGTCGTATTTCAGGGTGGAAAGGAGGGAGAACATAAAGTTCTAGGACGTAAGCTGGGACAGCATATAGTGGGAGAGGCCCCTGTGTCCCTGGGCAACATGGATGACCTGCCCTGCGGTGAAAGTGAGACACGCCTGCTGCCTCAGACCTTCCTGGGAGACCCCAGTAGGACTGTGGCACAGTTCCTCAGGGGTCAACAGGCCAAAGTGCTGGACTTTGTCCGATTTCAGTGTGGCGAGGCAGCCAGTGAAGAAGCAAAATGAAGGGAGGGAGATAACTTATCTAAAAAGATTTGTCCTGTGTCTTTATTTCATATGAAGATGAAATGCAACAACCCATTTATTCCTGAAAACATTCAGACAGTCACACAGTGTCATCATGAATTTAAAAGCAGAATATGTAGGCCTACCAGCAGTGGTGCCTGATGAAATTACCAATCCACCAATAAATAAAAACATTTTTTTCTGGAAATCTTAGTCCATATTATTCTGTATATGCTATTCAGTATTTTGAATTATTAGAATGTATTTTGAACAGATGCATTTGTTGTTCGATCAGTATGTCATACTGTAATTATTTTTGAAATATTGATTTGTCCAGATGAATATGCTCTTAATCAGGTAGCCCACTGGATGGGCCAATATACTGTAACAATTTTCATCTTTTTTCATGTTTTCTTACTTCCTTTCATGCTCACATGTATATACATATGAAGTTGAACGGAAGAAAATGTTCATGTCTACATGAGGCTTGAATTCTTCCTACCTGATCTGCTTTCTCCCAAGAAATAGAGCATAATTCAAGGGAAAAAAAGACTTTGAGCAAAACAGACATGAACCTTCCCACTACAAAATGAGATAAGATGAAAACATGATGGGCTTTTAAGGGAGCTATCCAAACACATTACTGGCTTAAACACCTTGTTTTATACTGTATTAAAGGATGCCTATCGCTTTGTCACCCGTGCAGCTTTGGGATTCTCTGATCACTGTCTGGCTCATCTTCCAACATACAGGCAGAAACTAAAATCTGCTACACCTGTGGTCGGGACTGTGCGGAGATGGACCAACGAGGCAAAGCTGGAATTACAGGCCTGCTTTGACTGCACTGATTGGAGTGTTTGAGGCTGCAGCCACAGACCTGGATGAACTCTCTGTGACATTTTACATCAGTTTTTGTGAGGACATGTTTGCCGACTGAAACCTTCTGCACATACTACAACAATAAACCCTGGTTTATAGCAAAACTCAGGCAGCTGTGTCAGGCCAAGGAGGAGGCCTACAGAAGTCGGGATAGAATCCTGTATAACCAGACCAGAAACACAAGGAGATCAGGGTAGCCAAGAGAAGCCACACTAAGAAGTTGGAAAACAAGTTTTCATCCAACGACCCTGCGTCAGTGTGGAGAGGCCTGATGGAAATCACCATCATCCCGGACATCCTTCACATCAAACTCACCGAGCTCACTCTCCCAGACCCCACTGGAGGCAGCAGGTGAGGCTGGGGAACATCGCATCCAGCACCAAGACAATCAGCACTGGTTCCCCCCAGGGATGGGTGCTCTCCCCACTGCTCTTCTTCCTCTACACCAACAACTGCACCTCAAGAGACCTGTCTGTCAAACTCCTGAAGTTCGCAGACGACACAACCATCATCGTCCTCATCCAGGAAGTTCAGCCTGCTGTGGAAGCTGCTGATCCAGTTCTCCTCTGCAACAATACAGTCTGTTCTCTGCACATCCATCACTGTCTGGTTTAGATCGGCCACCAAACAGGACAGAAACAGACTACAACGGACAGGCAGGACTGCAGAAAAGATCATCAGTGCCGATGTGCCCTCCATTCAGGACTTATACGTGTCCAGAGTCAGAAAATGGGCAGGAAACATCACTGCAGATCCATCACACCCTGGTCACCATCTGTTCCAACTTCTCCCCTCTGGTGGGCGCTACAGAGCACTGTACACCAAAACAACCAGACATAAACAGTTTCTACCCACAGGCCATCACTCTGATGAACAGGTAACACCAGTCACATAGTGTCAGGAACAATCCCTGTGCAGTAAATCTACACACACACTGTTCACACTGCACCATTGCACTAATTGTTTTCCTGTTTACAAATGCTACTGTTGTTTTTTGTACTTTATATATTTATATATTTATTTTTGCACATAATAGCTTAATGTTTGCTTACCTTGTTGAGTTTGTTGTCCTTGTTTTTAGCCATATTTATGTCTACTTCTGTGTACGTACATAGAGAGCAACGAAAAACCGGAGTCAAATTCCTTGTAAATGTACACGTAACTGGCCAATAAAGCTGATACTGATTGTATTTTTAGAGTTAATGCAATGGGTTTTAAAGGGGTGTTATAGGTCCAAGGACTGCAGAAGTGCATGTAATCAGTGCTTTTGTGATGAGTGAAGGGGCGCGGCTTGTTTGGTACCTTTTTTAAACTTACTAAGCAAATGCCTAACACTGGTTTGCTGTTACCTCAGAGTTTGAACACACTTTGTTGAAACAGTACATTTATGTAGATTCCACAAGAGCTGTGCTCAGCAGTAGATATTGATTTTCAATCAACGGAATTGTAGTCTGAAGCCATGACATTGATTCTGTGGTATACCTGTTGAAGATTTAATTGACGTGATTATTCAGTTATCAGTTAGTAGAAGCTTTTTTATTATTAATATTACTACAATTATTTTATCACAAAAATAGAGGGGGTGTGGCATGTTATTTTAAGGGGCCCTTAAACTGTAGCTGCACGCCTGCAAAAAATGCGAGCGATGCGATTGTGAAATCGAGGCATGTGATTGGCTGTTGCTACACAAGCTGCGGTGACATCATCAGTGATGCGCTGAAGCCAGAGCTAGCCGGTGGTGGCGTCCTCAGCGTAGTGAAGATACCAGACACCTCGCCCGTCTGTCATCCGACAACCAAACACAGACATGGTAAGTAAAGATATCGTTTAATCTATCGAAATAGCTACTTTTGGTAGATTTGTAATAAATAGCAATGTCTTGTTCTTCATTGGAAGATTTATCAAACATCCAGCGCAGTTAACGTTAAGCTAGCTGCGGATCTCCCCTGGCCTGTTTCACTAATTCTAGCTTTAACGTTAAGCCTTTAGCCACAATCCTTTTCGTAACTGTACGTTAGCGTTAATGGAGGATTAACTTGAAGCATTTGAAAATCACACTAATGCCAGGCTGTTATCTGTCTGCCGCATCTAACTGTTTTCCCCCTGTGCCTTTTTAACCCTGCCTCAAACCAGTCTGACTTCACAGAGGACCAGATCATGGGTGAGTTAACATCTGATTAGCAAAAAGGATTTCCCTCGTTTTAATGATTAAGGCATAACCAAATCATTGCCATAATATACCTGTTTGAAATAGCTTTATGAATTCGTTGCTCTGACCCTGTAGTTCGGCTGTTTTCTCTGCAAAGCACTGGATCCCTTCTGGTGACTCAACACGGTGATGACAGACTGAGCTAAACTAAACATTTTCTAACTGTGTGAGGTTCAGTGTTACTGTGTTCAATGCTGGTCACGACTTTCACTGGACAAATCTGAATTCATCACAAGTGCCACAGAATGCTGTACTAACCTGCAAAAAATGTAATTTAGTAAAACATGTTGGTGTTTTTGCATGCTGATGCCAAAATATACACTTTAAAATGTGTGACATGTCAGCAGTCATAATAAAGACAGGCTGTGTTTAGCAGAGCAGTGTATGGATCAGGGTGTTGGCCCAGACTTCACTTCTCTGGTGTACTTAAAGGTGTGGCAGAGGACACTGAAACTACTTTTTGTGGCATTCACTAAAACAGCTGCAGATTGTTAGAAAAGGTAGTATACATTGATGCAGGACACCAGCTACTTTGTGCCATTATTTAACTTGATAGAAGTAACGAAAACACAGTATATTTCAGTTTTTCCTTTAAAGTGTTTCTGATCTGATACCAAGTCATACCATGGACAAAAAGACTTTTTAACTTTTTTATTATTAGAAGCTGCCAATGTACTATGAGGTAGGGAAGAGCCATTATGAGTCATCATTTATGAGGAGAGTGCATCATCAATAGGCTGCAGTACCTTGAATAAGTACTGTGTTGATGTTGGATCATGTTCCCAGAACGTGACAAAATATGAGACGGATCCATTTTTGGTATTGATTACAGTATCAATACAAGACTATTTATCTGCCCACCCCTACTTCCTGGGCAAGGTGGAGGTCATCCCAAGATCTGCTTCTGTTGGAAGAACATTTTTTCCTTTCATTGTGCTGTATATGATGGGCCTGTACATAATCATGCAGGTGCAGTCAGTGGCTCTCATGATGAAATGCAATTGCACAAAGCTAGGTTTGCATTATTGTCACAGCAGTATCAGCTGATAGGATTCCTGCCATGCTGAGACTTAACTGCATGTGTCTACTGTCAAAACAGCGTATGCAGTGGTGTCAGCTCTTCTTCTGCACAAACAACTTTGTTCAATAAAATTACACATGTAGTATCTGTAAGCCCTTTGGGGATTATGCACATGTGTTTTGCTTGTGCACATGTGCTTGTGAGTAACGTTTATTAATCTAATGTGCTGCACAGCTGAATCTGAGTTCTACCTCTCTGTCTGCATAATAGAGTTCAAGGAGGCCTTCCTTTTGTTTGACCGGACGGGTGAGGGGAAGATCACCTACAGCCAGTGTGGTGATGTTATGCGGGCCCTTGGACAGAACCCTGTCAATGCTGAGGTGCTCAAGGTCCTGGGAAACCCCAAGTTAGAAGGCAAGCCTCTGATTCACCAGTCACAACTAAAATAGACCAATTCAACCTACGATGTTATCATTGCCTTAGCTAACAGTTAGGTTGGGTGTTGTGTCTACAATCATAACCCCTCTGCTGGTTTTTGGCTTGTTATATCAGGGGGTACACATATGAGCATACAGAGCATTTCTTTTAGTAATGATGACCCTGTTTTTAACTCCTCATTAACTTCCAAACTGTTCTTGAAGACGACTATTAACGCTCAGCTAATGGACTATGATGTGATATATATCATTGATAAATTGGCATTCAGCCTAAAGCTCTGATATTGCTTTTGTACTTCCATGTTTTGCTTATGCTGGGAATGAAGAGAGCCACTGTAAATCCTGTGCAAGCTTCCTGACGTCCATACAAATCTGCCCCATTTCATTACTGTTCTGGAGGTGTTTACAATAAAAATACAACTTCACTTTTATGTTTCCATTTGTTATTAATTCGCCTGCAGAGATGAACCACAAGATGCTGGATTTTGAACAGTTCCTGCCCATGCTTCAGGCCATCGCTAAGAACAAGGACCAGGGCTCCTTTGAGGACATTGTAGAGGGTCTGCGTGTCTTTGACAAGGAGGGAAACGGTACAGTGATGGGAGCAGAGCTACGTCATGTTCTCACTACACTAGGTGAGTCCTCACACACCTGCAAAACACAAAGACGATTCGTCATTAATCCTTATCTAGTAATCACAGCTGACCCGTGTCTTCTCGTCATGCTTATCTTCAGTAAGTTGTCTGTACCAAGAACAGTGTAAACAAGCATGCTGTCTTCTCTGTCAGTCCTTTTTTTCTTTATTGCGTAATTCATACATAATACGTAGTAACTCGTTTTTGTGTTCCAGGTGAAAAAATGACAGAGGAGGAGGTGGAGACTCTTTTAGCAGGACATGAAGACGCCAATGGCTGCATTAACTATGAAGGTAAAACTGCACAGTATGTGGAAAGATGTACTCAGTTGCCTAAAAGCTAAACAACAAAACCAGACTGTATCAAGCGCTGTACTGTGCAACGTGCCAAATGAAATTATGTCACACTACTGTTGTGGATGTACAAAACAACAAGAGTCACTGGCTGCGTTTCATTAGTTGTTCAACATGCCCTCGGTAACTTGCCCTCGGGGAATCCCCGCCACCGTCATAAGTGTCGTTCCATTTGTCTGATAGAAAATGCCTGTTTTGGAAGATATCATAAACCCGTAGCAATAGTAGTTATTATGATCATGATACAGATCACAAACAGAAATGTCTAAATCAGAAGCTGATGCAGCGAAGTAGAAAGTGCCTACATATTGCAATTACACAAAGAACCTTTGCCTCATTGAAATTAGTCTGCAGGTATTTTTGATTATTTGTAAAAAGCAGTATAGCGCTGAGCCTACAACTGGCGGTCAATCTGTGATGTTTGGGCTGAAAGTGTACAAGGGTAGGTGCGTCCCATGCGTGCGTTTAAATCCCCTGCTCCTCTCCCGCCCACTTTCCCTCTGCTCTCCAAGTGGCCTCCATGCGACGTATGCTGTTACGTAATGCCAAGGGCTGAGGGTAAGTGAATGAGGGTAAGTAGAACTACTAATGAAACGCAGTGTGACTTTGTGTCACACGCTCACTGACTCTGAGTTCCCGTCCCACAGCCTTTGTCCACCACATCGTGTAGGTTATGAGCCCTCCTCACTGCTGATCTCCTGACTCAACAGCTCAGAAACTCACCACTGCACAGGGGCCTCACTTTCATCTAGACAGTGAGCGAAGAAGGGAGATGGTTTGTACACGTCTTAACACGCAGTGGCAGTGCAGCGTAGCAGTTACGCTAATTTTCTTATAGTCAAAAGAAGGTTTAGTGCCATCAACAGCTGTGAGAGTCAGCTAGAGCCACTCACTGTGTCATGTAAAAAGTGACACCTTAACGAGTAAAAGAAAATACTTTTTTTTTTTTTAAATAAAGGCTTTGCAATTCTAGCTTATTCTGTGGCCTCTGAGCATTGGTGGAGTTCTCTGATCTTTAATTTTCTCACTGTCGACCCTTTAACCTTTCTCTCATCTGGCTGTAGCCTGCATGTAGCATCATCGCATGTTTCTGGGCGGCTCCCGTGATCCTTCCAGAAAAGTGAAACAGTGAAAATACAATGAACTAAAATGCAGCAAACAAATTATTTATTTTTAGATCTTAACCATGTTTTCTTCTGCTTTTTGTAATATTTAAAAACTGATGATGTCTTAAATGTCCTCCTTCAATTGCCCTACCAGGGACACTGCTGCCAGCTGCACCCATGTGACCTCCAGTTCTTCCCCTCTTTTGTTCTTAGTTGCTTTTCATTTTTTAATAGTCAGGCCAAATGTTGAGTACTGCTGATAATCCTAACCCATTCCAGGTTTTTGGTCCTCTTTGCTGTCTCAGCCGGCGAGGAGAGAGCTTGTATCTCCACTGACAGATGTTGCATGTTGCATGTTCAGTTCGTTCCTGCTTTTATCTGACTGATGTTGTGTTTCCCCTTCTCTCTCATGACAGAACTCGTCCGGATGGTGATGAGCGGTTGAGGATTTCAGAAAAAACACTTTCAGCTTTAATTTTATTCCTAAATATTTTTGTATTGTTTTCTCATCTTGCCCTTCCATCCATGCCATCCTACCTCCAACAAGTCTGTGTTATCTTTTCTTTTTTCTTTTTTTTAGACATCTTTATTTTATTTTAAAAGTGCCTTTTCTGTCTAATGTGAAGAAATCCTTTCATCTCATTTCCAAACTTCATTCAGCCTCGCAGGAACAATTGGCATTGACATTCCCCTGTTCCATCTTTGTCAGTCTTGTTGTTAACGTTTTTGTTTTTTTTCTTTGTTTGGATGGATATGATAATGTTACATGTTACAAATAACAGTATTGAATAAAAATGGTTTCCAAAGTGTCTTTCAGCCTGTCAGTCTTCTGCTTAAATCAGATATCTCTTTATAGGTTATAGATATTATTATATCAATAGTATATCTGAAAAATATTAGGAAAATATTACAATTATATAAATACATAAGTAATGTAAGTAGAATATTGGAAAAATATTAGTAACCTGTCAGAAAAATATCATCAGTGACATTTTTTTTTAAATGTCTGGAAAATATTAGTAAAACATATCTGTATCAGTAAAATATCTGAAAAATGTTGATTGCAATGTGTAAATATCAATCACATTTTAATTGTAATAATCATGAACATGTGAAATTCAATGTGCTTTATATCAAAGGAAAATTGTGTCAATATGAGAAAATAAAACAGCAGACTTAACACATTCAACAAAAATTGAAATGATAAATTATATAAAGAACACAATTGGTAAAAGTGACGTCATACCCAGCAAATGAAGTGTAAAGGCATTCTTTAAATACAATGACAATTAAATCTGTGATAAATAGCAGATTAACAGCTAGTAAGATCATTGGGATGACTGAAGTAAAACAACTGACAAAACAATCTGAACTCAAGGTCCACTTACTCGCTCATTCTGGAGCTTTCGACCATATCACATGGTTCTCATCAGCAGCTGGAAATTGCTCAGTTGCCACTGAGTTGATGTTGATGATTGAGTTGTTGATGTTCAGACTTATAGGTGCTCGATTCTGAGCACCTATAGGACCTTGAGTGCGGATTGTTTTGTCAACTGCTTTTTCCAAAGTCATGAATAAACTGTCAAGGTCAATTAAAAAAGAAACATTTTAAATGTTAAATCTGCAACAACTGCAGGTAGAGTACATTAGTAGTGTGATAAATCTTTAAAGCTCTGTTCTTCAGCATCCTGACAAACCAGTAAACTAATAATTTGTAGATTTACCATCTTGGTTCTTATTTGTGTTCCCAAGCTGTGAAGTGCCTGACAAAAAAACAAAACCACACAATGACTCCTCTTCACATCTTTATTTTTCCCCCAACATTTTGTAATTGAAACCTGAACCTTTTGCCTTTTTTTTAATACAAACTGCCAGAGTAAGCACTAATGTGATGATTTACTGAGGAAAAATTGATTTCTACTGTATAATAATAATCAATGCAATTGCTGCTACCTTCAGCATAGTGAAAAACATACAGAAACTGAACAGACACTTAATCCATATCACAAAATCCACACAATGTAGTAATAACACAGATAAAAGAAGTCCATTTATGCTCACAACTGTGGTGAGGTCTGCAATACTGGCTTGACGGACATCAACTGTAAAGTTTCACCATCTGACTGGATTATATTTCATGACACTGACGTGACGTGCCGTGTGCAGAACAAAGCATGTTTTTTTTTTAATTCTTCAAACTTTGTGACACACAGCAAATGGCACTGAAAATAAAACTGAACGGTAACATGATTTTCTTAATGGCATGCGTTCCCATACACACATGCTCACAGTCACATCACAGATCTGACAGACCTGCCCGAATCATTCACAACAGTGGAGAGGGTAAATATAGGCTACAAAGGTAATAATATACAGTTACAATGTTGACGTATCAAAGAAAGTAGATGGAAAAAAACAGACAGTAAAAAATATAAAAATTGATAGGATAAAAAGTGAGGATATTGTTGCAGATATTAAGGACACAATTCTCCATTGTCAGCTGTTTAAGGTGCGAGCTCCCTTGTTTTTGACAGCTTTAACATTTCTTCCACGTGTAACTTGAAATGCACGTTAGATAAACATGATTATGAAAAACATTTTGGTTTAGCAATTAACACAAAGTCAAACTATGAATATAACACATATGTGGTCGCTGGCAGAATTATTATTCCCAGACCTTCTTTTTCAGTCATTCCTTCTGAACTGAGTTCATACAGATTTGCAAAACATGAAGCTCCTCACTGACATGTTTTACTCTTAAGTGCTGTAGAAAGGAGGGACATTATTAAGATATATTTAAAGAGAAGTATTTTCAGGATGATAATCTCATGCTGTCAGTACTTTCAAATATTATCATTACAGGACAACAAATGTGTGTTTGTAACAGAAAATCCAGTTTACAGTACATTTTATCAAACTGCATCCAAACCAGCTTATTGTAATTTCCAACTGGCTTTTGATTTGAACATTTTCATTCATTACAGACATTTTCCCTGGAGGGAGACGTTGGTTTTAGACATGTGACCTTCAGGCCAGACCCTGTAGTGCGACCATTTTTCCATGTAATACAAGTAATACATAAAGGAAAAAGTAACATTTCCAATCAAGTTTTCAAAACCTTCAGTATGAAAAAGTATTATAGTAAGACAACAAAAGGATGATATAAGTGCTAAAGTTCAATTTCATGGATGCTTCAAGTCTTTCAATGAGACCTAGGGAAACATGTTAAAAGTGCATTTTTTCTTACATATATTTTAATTAGTACCTACAGTACGAGGGGGGATTATGAAGGATGAGACCTCACAAGTAAACTGTTGCAGAAAATAAATGCAACAATTTCCTAAACACTGAAAACACAAGATGAGTCTTTTCTCGTCTTTTCTTTGAGTGCCAGCATGTTGGTAAGACCCTCTCAGTTTACCAGATCCCCGGTGTTAAGCCTAAAATTACAAAGTGAGATGTCGCTGTCCAATCGACCACACAGGAGGAACGGCTTCTGTTTGAAAGTACATTTTCTTCATATGCAGATTCAATTTGAAAGGGACTTCTTTTTCAACAGATAGTCAAAGTAGAGGTGGTTTGATTTAGACGTTATAATTTTTTTCTTGGCCACATCAATTGTCCTGTTGTTGAAAAGAAAAACAAAACAAAAATCTGGAAATGTAAAATATGTTCTCTTCCTTCGGTTTATGACTTCTTCATTTCAGATGATACAGGCAGGATTCAAAGTGGTCAGAGTCATTCGGATTCTCTGGCAATTTATTTTTCTCTCACTGTGGAGGCGGGACTGGAGCTGAGGGGTGGAGTGTTTCCCCGGGAAGAGGGGCGGTGGGATCTGTGGGTCAAACAAGGGAAGAGAAGAAAAATGTTAAGAATTTGAACAACTTTGAAGCTGTCTGGTTTTAGAATATAACATTTCTCCTTGTTTCGAATCTCAGGTAGAACAACTGTTAACAGAACAAAGAATTCAAATAAAGCTGATAACAGTGTATGTGTCAAGAATTTAGTATATTATCTAACATGGGACTCATTAAACTTCAGCTGCAGTAATGCATAGTGTGCAGAAAAGAAAGGTCTGTTCAATACACTCGCTAAATTATTGTTAGTTACCTTCACACCAATCTAATTTAAATTTATTTAAATATTTGATAATAGCTATACAGATCTGAGAGCTGAAAAACAGGAACAAAATAGCAGACAAATATACTAAAATAATTAATGTATGACGTATTAAAAAAAGTTTGATTGAAATAGTGCTGACAATTGATTAACTAATCTATGAGTTGACTGACAAAAAAATGAATCAACCATTTTGATAATCACTTAATTAAGTCATTTGTAAAGCAAAAATGCATGCAACATTTCCTCATTCCAGCTTCTCAAATTTAAGGGTTTGCTGCTTTTCCCTATTTTTACATCATTGTACCTTGAAGATATTTGGGTTTTGGATTATTAGTCGGACAAAACAAGCATTTTGAAGACGTCACCTTGGGATTTTTCACTATTTTCTGACACTTTCTGACACAATCCTGAAAACAATGAAACAATTAATCGATTAATCACAAACATAATTGACAGATTAATTTATAATGAAAATAAAACACATTTCTGCTTTCTAGCAACATTAGTTGGGACATTTGATTGCATTCTGCATGTATTTGATTTCTCTTTTCCTTAGTTTATATACATGACGTTACAATAATACTGTGTACATTTCACTACAACTATCAATGAAAGCTTGGAATACACATATGACACATTCAAGTTTCATTTTGCTATTTGATTAGCTAGTGCGTTGTGCTGTTTTACATTGGCTGTCAAAAAATTCACAGAGCAGTCGGGAAGCCTGATAATAACATATCTGCAATAAGAAGCACACTGCCTATTTGCTTATATGGTTGACTAAAGAGAAATCAATAAAGTATTTCTGATAAAGTATTTCTGAAAAGTCTCAATCATGTTAACTATAAATAATAATAAATAAACGTAATAATACAAACTATAACATAGGGGGAAATTAAAGCAAAATTCTGTCTTTATCATAACATTAACACCTATTAAAGCTGCTACATTGTGCTTTAACCTTAAACTCACCATGGAGTACAGGAGTAGTGCTGGAGCTGGAGCTGGAGTGGGCAG
The DNA here is from genome assembly GCF_020085105.1 of Siniperca chuatsi. Taxonomy (NCBI): domain Eukaryota; kingdom Metazoa; phylum Chordata; class Actinopteri; order Centrarchiformes; family Sinipercidae; genus Siniperca; species Siniperca chuatsi. The sequence continues at coordinate 19,231,846 of NC_058043.1, forward strand.
CTGGGGCTTGGCCTGGGGGGCAGGGGGGTGAGGCGTGAGCACCCTGAGGTGGTTGGGACTCAGGAGCCGGGGCAGAAGAGGCTGGAGGCACGGGGCTGGGGGCCGGCTGCGGCGCTGGTGTGCTGGGAGTTTGCTGAGTTGCGGTCGGGCCCTGGGGTGGCGGGCCTGAGGCGGCCTGGTTGGAATGAGGGCCCCCAGCCTGGCTGTGCTGCTGGTGCTGAATCTGCTGGAAGTGCTGCTGGCGGGCCCTCATCTCAGCGTATTTCAACTGCTCCATGTGGAAGGACTGACGGTCAGCCAGCAGCTGCTGACGCTGGTACTCCAACTGCACACATAGACACAAAAAAACATGTTAAAGGTTTTGTACTGTACTCTCTTGTGATACTACATATCCCAGAATCCCTCACTCACAGCCTCCCTCTCTCTGTCCATGATGGTTTCCAGTTCCTCAAAGTGTCGCAGTTTAATCTCCAGCTTCTTCATTTGGGTCTCCACCAGCAGAGCCACAAGAGATTTGATCTTCCTCTCTTCCACTGCAGCCAAGTGCTACGAAGAAAGTGAAGGAGAAACTTTAGATTAGAGAAAATGAGGAAAAAGAAAAAAGGTGACGCAGGATACAGCACGTTGGGGCCTGGTGATAATTAACTTTACCTTGGCTTTGACAGCAGCAGCAGCGAGTGCAGACGCAGCAGCAGTGGCCAGATTCCCCTCTCCCACATCACGCTCCACCTTAGCTTTCTTTTCTCCTTCACTCTCTGCCTCTCTTTGTCCCTCCTCTGTGCCCTCTTTCCCATCCTTCTCTTTCTCCCCATCGCCTAAGAGGAAAAAAAAAAGTTTCATTTTATTCCACCTTTGACAAGAACACTGTATTTCCTGTATCTGGCTGAGATGCATTTTCGTACCCATCTCTGACTCTGTTTTGTCCGCCTCCCTCTCTCCTTCTTGTTCTCTTCCTCTTTCTTCTTCCTTCTTCCCATTCTCCGCCTGCTTCTCCTCTTCCTCCACCGCTCCATCTTTGCTCTCCTGAGTGGGAAAGTAAACACAGCACAATGAGCTTTGCAGCAGTTCCTCAGCAGAACTCACAAATGAGAAACGTTACATTAGCGAACATGCACCATACCTTGGCCTCCCTCTTCTCTTCACCTGATTGGCTGTCACTCTTACTTTCATCACTGCTTTCATCTAGAGAAGACAAGTCAGAACCTTTGATTTGCTTTTTCTGTCATCATCTTTTGTCTTTGTCTTTTTCCCTCCAAATGTATTTCTCTCTTGCATTTTTGCATGCTGTATGTATGTGGTAGTGTTTGTGTCCAATCCTACCAGGTCTGTCTCCCTCCTCCAGGCCGGTGCCTGCGATGCCACTACCTTCCAGGCCATACAGCGGGTCCTGTCGGCCACTGACCCTCGCTGCCTCCTCCACCCGCCGCACATGAGCCTCAACAAGCGCTGCAGGAACCTCCTCCTTCATACGAGAAAACTCCTCTGAGAGGGAGAGAGACGGATCGACGTAATCAGTGTAAAGAAATTAATGCAAATAAGGACCAGGATCAGGTCAGCCATTTTATGTGGCTGATTGTTGTGCCCTGCATTTTTAGCCTTATCTAATTCACATTCTCCAGTAACCTGCACAGAATTATTATGCTTAATCTTGGCAATGTGTTGAATAATAACAGGTGGAATGCGAGCATGAGCAGCAATTCAGTCAGCTTTATTTAGGTTGTATAATTTATGACGTGATTTGAGTTGTGCTGCAAAAACTTGCCCGTGACAATTGCTCTCTAATTGAGCGCTCATCAAGGAAAAACACGTTTTATTGTATTTTCTTAAGTTTTTAATAATTACTCAAGTATTTAAGCATTCATTGTGAAATTCAATCATACTTCAATCTTCCTCAAGGCACTAGCTATTAGCTCATGCCCATACTGTAGTTTGTGTGTAGCGGTAAATAATGCTGAGGTCGTCTTCGGTGTCAAAATAAGCTGCTTCTCACCCAGAGCAGACTTGGCTGCAGCTGAGGCCACACGCGGGTCGACGACAGAGGCGAGGAAAGCCACTGTGCTCATGACGGGGTTTCCTGCTTGGCTGAAAGGTATCGGCTGGTAGGCCAGTGGTCCCATGGACGAGGAGTTGTCCTCCAAGTAAGGGTCTTCGATGGGCAGCCGCAGGAAATGCAGGATGCACTCATCCTGCGTACGGCTGCCCACGTGTTCTGAAACCTTGTTCCAGTCGTCCTTGTACATCTCCAAGCCCTGAGGGAAGTGAGGGCTACACTTAGCTCCGCATTTCTATTATTTTATTTTCATGTTTACAAAAGGAATTATAAGCATCATCACACAATTGATTTTAAGGATAATTTGTACCTCAAGTAGTAGTAGTGTTTCTTGTTCTGTCCACTCCCTCATAGAGCTTGCTGTACTCTTGCTCTGTGCACAAACATCACCACTTTCTTAATATGGTAGGTCATTGTGAATCACAGCAAAAGAATCATTCTGTCATCCTCTTAGGCATGTACCTTTACAGAGCCACTCTTCTTGCTGTACATGTCGGTCCGCAGCCCGAAGTTTTGCAGATCTGCTGGTTTCTCCTTCACTTTATCTGGGAAGGATATCATCTGCTGGGTAGCAGGGGTCTACAGGTACACAATGACAGGGACAAATGTAAAATATGTGTGCAAATGTCTATTTGTCTGTGTGTGTTTGTGTGTATGCGGACGCATGCGGACCTGGGACGTCTTGGGCTGCAGGGGCACCAGACTGGATGGAGTGTCTGCCAGGACATGGAAGTGGGAGGTGGGTGGGGGACCCATGGGTGTGGGCCGACTCTCTGAGTCCACCTGATAGTTGATCAGACCCCACTGCTCCAGGAAGGCGTGGACTCTGCAGCAGAAGGAGCGCAGAGTATATACCTCACTGACAGCAGACAGTTAAAACTCTGGATTGACTAGAAATATTTGCATTCAGCCTCCACCTACCTCATGATTGCACACACGTCTCCTGCCAGGTTCCTGCGGCAGGCAGTGGAGGTCAGGTACTCCTGAGGGTTGAGTCGGTAGGTGTCAATCATGAAGTTCCTGTACGCCAAGTAACTGAAAGAAGGCGGTGCATAGAAAACTGAGATATTTCAGCTAAGACTAACTGTTTTTTAAATGTGTGTCAGATAAATATTTCAGATAAATACCTGTAAGAATCTGATCAAATACTTACATCTCAGGGGTTTTGGATTTGTTCTTCCCATTGAAGAACTCTGGCAGGGCTCTGCGCTCAATGGCATGAACACTGGGAGAAAACAATTATGACATTATGAGGACTCACAGCTGAAACACATCTGAATGACTCACTTTTGACTTTTTGAGTCACGCCTCCTGTCATATGCTCTCCAGTGCTGAGACTGTACTGATTTTCATTTCAACCAAAAGTGGCACCAGCTGATTTCACCCACAGGGTTTTTTCTTACTTTTCACATGTCTGAATTTTATAAATACGTCACTGACATCTCTGAAATCTAATTACTGCCAAAAGTGGAGAAATAACAAAAACATCTTTTGTAACATTTCTTTTCTTACCTGTTGTAGTCAAACCAGGCAGCGTAGCTCGGTATAATAATGTGGTGGGTTTGCTCAGTCACATTGTCCTCGTGAAGGTCCGAGCCTTTCACTGGTTCACCCTTCACACTCGGAGAGCCTTCCTCCTCCTCCTGTTTCAACACAAACACACACTCAAGATGATATACGGGTTTGCTGTCTTCACTGTAATGTCTCCTTGCACTTTTACAACTACCTTACCTTGCCTGTTGTTTCCATGGACTCATCCTCTTGCTCGTCTGTTCAAACACACAAAAGAATGGTAAGTGAATATAAAAACAGAAGAGCAGAGAGGCAGAATGGCGATAAGGTCAGAGAATTTATTTGGGGTGAGAGAATACACTCAGTACAAAATGAAATGTCAACACTCAAAATGTACCAAGGACTTGTTTACAGTTTGGAATTTGTACTTTTCCTTCATGTTGGGAGAGACAACAGTCATGTGAAAAACAATGTGCAATGCGCTCTTGTGTGAAAAAAACCTGGGCCATGATAAAGTAATAAATTGATGTCTTATAACATGACTTTATAAACAAGAAGCGTGGGAACACTGTTACTTTTCCACTGCTTTACATGCATTTTCTTTTCAAAGAAGTTACAGGTGGCCATGTTGGAGGAGAAACAAACACTCTCTGCTCACCCATATCTGTTCCTCCCTTTACTGGGGTTGAATCAGAGTCCTTCTTGGTGTTATCTTCAAAAAGAAAGTATAATGTCAGCCAGTAACAACATGGTTGTTTTTATTTATATTTTGAACATATGTGGACTTGTGTACTTGTCTTAGCTGGGTTTCCCTCTTCAGATGCTGGAACAGGTGACGCTTCATCCAAGTCCTTACTAAGATCCTCCTGTTCCTCCTCCCTCTGGCCCCGTTTAGACTTGGTGTACGGGGTAGTCGGCCTGTCCCACACACACACACACACACACACACACACACACACACACACACACACACACACACACACAGGACATTATTTTACAATATTGCACAATATCTCTGACACAACTGGTGTTGCTGAATCTACAACAAACACCTAAAGCAACATGTCATTCTTTAACATGTCTGGTCACAGACCCTTTTTTGGTGTTCTTCTTCTTGCTCTCCTGAGGTGGAGGCGTGGGGGAGGGCGACGGCGAGCGCTTCCTCTTCTTGGCGCTGCCAGGCTTCTTGTCCCGCCGCTCGTCAGGCGTGGTCACCTCATCTGTAAGGGTCTTGGCTGAGATCCTCTTCCTCTTGGGGCAGCCCTCGCCCACTTCATAGTCCTCCTCATTCATCCATTCGTTATACTGGTCCAGGTCTAAAATCCACTTGGCATGAACCTGTGAACAAAGATCATACAATGTATGACCAATACTGAAATATTTTTAGTGAGCATGTCAACCACCTGAATGAACTTATTCCACAGTTTAACCAGGCAGTGTTGTACCTGTTTTCAGAGACAAACTAGAATAGCTACATCTTTGATAAATCACCAACAGTCTCAAGGTTACATTTTAACATGGCACAATTTAACCTTGTACACATGGATTCCAGACTAGACTAACTATTAATTGAAAGCACTAACTCTGTAAATAGGCCCTCAGCAGAAATAATGTTGCTATGAACATTAGTGGGGGAGTTTTCTGGGTCCTATGTCGGTTTTGTGACTTAAAAACTGTTGTAATTAGGCAGTAATGGCTGAATTGAAAAGAAAATAAATGTATTAGTGTTCAGTGGAGGTTTTTAATGATTCATGTTTATGTAATAACAATTCTACAGAGACTTAAATACAGTATGTGAGCTGCATGTACTGCATATGTCAGATGCTGAACAGATATGTCATTGATAAGAGAATTTGTGTTTGGAACAAGCACACTAAAGGAACTGAATGAAGACAAATGCAGTTAACATTTAATTATTTCACTTTGAAGCTGTGGTCTAAGGGAGACATTTCCACTGTGAGTAAACAGAATGACAGGATTCTTGATAGAAAACTAGTGTGCTGATTATTGTGTAAATACAGCTCTAAATATTTGAACGCTTCACTGCTCTTACTATCATGTCTTAGTGAGCAATGACCGCCTTGAGCGAATCATGCTCTGAATACACAATACGAGCTTCTGACACTGAGTAAGCTCTGTTGCTCCAAGTGCCATTTTGCCACAGTACTTCATTCTTGGATGTTTTTCAAAAAACAGCATATTTGATTTGAATATGTCACTCATTCCAAGCGTCACTTAGGCTCAATAAAAGGGCTGGAACAAGCAAATACAGCACATAACAGCGTGAAATATGTTAAATTAAACTAAGGGGGTATGTAAGCAGAGTATATTTTAAAAATATTTATACATATTTTGCATTGTTAAAATTAAGAGAGAATAAAGGACACAGGTTTTAAAAATTGGGAGTGGACGATAGAAAAAAAGAGAGACAAGAAGCAGAAGAAGAAGACACAACAAGCCACAGCTTTATCAACAAAGCAAGAAATGAAATACCTTCCTGGGTTTTTCTGGGCTGGGAGGATCTTCCACAGCAGCCTCAATCTCACTGGCTGGGATCCAGGTATCATAACTAAATGGTGAGAGGAGCGAAGGTCAAAGGTCAAGGCAGGGGAAAGATAATGAATTTGGGCTTGTTAAAACATCCCAGATAGACTATTGTGTAACTTCAGCTCGTAGAGTTCAGGGCAGTAAGAAAGAAATCAAGAATAGCAGAACCACTCTACAGTGCAGGAACTGTGTTGTACTTCCACAATAAGATGAGGCAACAGTTTTCAGTTAAGTGTAAAATGTTAAATGGTGTTCATATCTCTGTAAACTCAGCACCAACCTGTCAGGAAAATATCCCCAGTGGAGCAGCACTTGCTTATCTCTCTTCATCACCGGACGTACCCACTCCTCTGGAGCAAAAAGAGAAAAGCGAGTCAGTGCAGCAGAATTCAAAATAAAAACAACAAACTGTGCTTTAACACAACATTTGAAGCCTCACCTTCCTCCAGGCTGGTGGGAATAGGAACAACAACATGGGAGCTGGAGGCCTTGTCCTCAGTTACTGAGCCCTGCAACAGATAAAGTCCACACAATTAACATTCAGCTTGGACAACACAAGGACATATGGGCTAAGCTTACAACATAAAAATACTTTTTTAATCTGACTAAGGGCCCTCATGCAGACAAGTATTGAGCAACCTTTCTGTCTGTAATAATGAAACTTTTAACGAAACAAAAACACACCTGATGCCTTTTGATGATGTCTTTCAGTTTCCCGAGCAGTTTTGGCTCTATGTCAGGGCTCAGGAAGATGACAGGTCTTGTTAGGCAGTTGTTCTGAAATTAAGAAATGCAGCAGATGTGTGAATGAGTGAAACTGAGACAATCACAAGCATAAGTTCAAATAGGCAGGGAAATATATACAAATATATATATATATTCTATATCATATAATCTCCATTAAAATAAGAACTCTGTCAGAACTCAGCACTGTTGAGCTCTTCAGATTAGGACAGCTGGATGATCTTGTAGTGTAACTGCAGGACTGATTAAACAGGATTACTGGTCAAGTCACATGACTGGGTGCCCTTCATTATTTCTGTCTGTAAAGCTCGGGAATCCTGATTCTCAGACACATCAAAAATATGATGTGATCAAAGGAAACTGAGTATTTTCTTTGCAATCATTTAGCTCTGGTGCCGGCAGCAGGAAAAAAAACCCCAATGGAAATTCATCAACTGACTCCTGCTGGAGCTCAGAGTTCTCAGAGATCTCTTAAAAACAACAACTGTGCGGGAATGTTGTGAAGTGTGGAGTGAAAGAAGCATTCTTTTATACAAAAAATACTAAAATAAACACTGCTATTACACCTCACAAAATTAGAACTTAAAACATTTACAATTGTATTTTGGCTGTCCAGGTAATGTGTGTAACAAACATATATAAAGAAAAGCTCTGAGGCAAACTCACCTGCACTAAGGACTTCTCAATTGTCATGAACATCTCCACATTTCGGTCCATCCTCGACGGATTCTGGAAGTCAAACCTGCGCCTACCAGGAAATTAGACTGGAGTTACACACGAAACAGCAACATAGCCAAAATCCAACTGAGCATGGTGAATGTATATAACACAATTTCTTTTCTGTTTGTCTATTTGTTATTTATTTAAACCAGCCAGAAAGAAAGTCTTACCATCCTTGGTCACTCTTAAACTTGTAGGCAGCAGCCAGGATGTGGCAGAGAGCCCCTCCTGACTTGAAGTCCAGAAAACATTTCATCTGCAGACACAAAACAAATTGTTTCAGAATGCCTCAGTGGGGTAAAGTCAAGTGTATGTGTGCGAATGACAGCAATAAAGGAGACATACTGGCAGCTTGGTGAGCGGAGGGTTGCTGACATGCCGACCAAACACCTCCTCCTGGAACTGAAGCAGCTGGACCACCAGGCTGGACAGAGACTTGTTGGTGGGGGGCTCGGCCTGGATGTACTGAGAGGACAACAACACAGAGAGGCAGTCAGAGCTGAGCCACAGAATGGACACATACAAATAAACTACAGTGTGCTGATGGGTGCTATGTGTGGTCACTTGTGTCAAAAAGGAGGGTGCATTGCTATCTGCTTAATTATTCAGAGTATGTGAACCATTATGCTTTGTAACATCGGGCATGGGGATAAAATATCGTTAATTTTATTATTATTATTGGCGTATTTTTCCAGAAATAATGTATTTATATCCTTAAATCAATGTGTCTAAATGCCAGCACAGCGCTCAGTGTTATTCCAGGCGGGCCATGGCTTCAGTCAGCGCGGCGCGCCACAGAGCCAACATCTGGATCTGAGCTGCATTACCGTTAGCCGATTAGCTAACTAGCTAGCTAGCTGGCTGCCCGGCTAAAGTCAACCCTTTTGCAAAAATCTATCCTCGCAGGTCTGATTGTGTGCTGTTTTCGGATCGATTTAGCTACAATAACGTATAGGGATACCGCCGTTCGTGGCCGTATCTGGTGCAGCTGTTGGCTCAGCATCCTTTTGTATCCCCGCTCGCGGGAATCAAACAGCTGGACGTTCAGCAGCACCCTCCCTCCTCTCTTTGTCACTGCCTCTGCCCAATAGGTAAGTGCCCAGATTTCAGGGTGAAAAATGTAAGCTTAGTGTGTATGGTTACAAAACATGCGGTCGGTACCTTTTTGTAATTCTTTCCCAGCCAGACGCGGACATTATCAAACTGAGAAACGGTATCAGACGCCTCGAAATATTTTACATTCGGGCCGCCGTCTTTCTTCCGCACCGCCATCTTTGCCTGCAGACAACTAGTCGACGTCGGCTGCCGCCCAGCGGCCGCAGTCTGGTACTACAACTGCTGGACAACTCCGGGGCTGTGGTAACAATCAATGTGCAGCAGGTGGCGCAGTTGTCTAGAGAATGAGTTTTAAAACGCGTCTTCATAATGTGAGCGATTTGAAATGGTGGAAGAAGTATTCAGATGATTTACTCAAAGCCTCATTGTAAAAATACTTAATTACAATTAGTAAAGGTCCTGCATTCAAAAATTTCAAGAAAACAACAAAATGTACTTAAAATATTAGGAGTAAAAGTACTCATCATGCAGAATGGCTCCTGTCAGTGTCATATTATTATATTAGTTGATCATCATTATTGCAATACTTGAATGTTGTGGTTGGTCAAGGTGGAGCTAATTTTAACTGCTTTATGTACTGCTAGGCAGTATAATATATAGCAATACATCCTATTGGATAAAAGTTATTATGTGTTTTATATCTTCAATCTTTAATTCAAAAGGCAACTAGTAACTATAGATGTCAGATAAATGTAGTGGAGGAGAAAGTAGCCTAAAATGGAAATATTCAAGTAAAGTGCAAATACCTCAAAACTGTACAGAACTAGAGAAAATGTACTTACTTTCCACCTTTGGCATTCACATTCTTTCTCATTATGAATGCGCTGCCAGTGCATACTGTAAGTGGCAACTGAAAGAAGCTCGTCTGTTTGGAAATTAGGTATGACGCAGCCATCTCAGTGCATTTCAGTCTGTCACTTTCAATGACCTCCCTAGTAATTAAATGGCCTCCTTCAGCAGAATCTAAATAACTGTACCAATGAGACATGTGAAAAAGAAGTGAATGAAGTAAGAGCCATATCATCAAAATGTAGTTTAAAGGACCAGGTTCTGATTCAGTGGCAGTGACTGCACATATTGTATTTACTAAAAACTGGTTTTAATAATCTATTTGATAATCATTCATGTGAATCAGGTACGTACTCTGTCTATTATCAGTCTACTATCAATTGATTATTTTGATTGCATAAGACCTGAACAATGAAGGTGCTCTTTTTAAAACATGTAAAGTTGATTTCACAATTTTCATGGTATTGTTCAGAAATGTCCACTATGTCCTGCTTATTATTTAATTCAGGAGAGTCTTTGTGTGACAGCGGGAGGTCAGTGAGAGGAATGATGGCCGTACTAATCCCAGTTTAACCTCTGGTCATACGTGTTATTTGCTATGTATTTCTGGCCAAATTAAACAAATTTTCTTTCTTCACCCCGGTGATAAATACAGGCAATATGTGTGAGGCAAACAAGTTTTTACTGGCCACGTTCAAAGGGTTTTTGTTGTTTGACAAAGAAGGGTAGAGGTGATAGTACTTTCATTTATTTTACAATTACTGCAACAGATTAAGGAAATGACACAGCTAAGACACTAATGCATGCTCTGTCACAGACTTAAAAATATATGAATATGCCCAAACAAAGAATTATAATCCTACAATGTGTAGCATTATTATAGAAATATCACTGCAAAAATCAAAGCTCCCATGGAGTAAATATATGTCAAATATATGTCAAAGAAAAATCTATAAAAAGAAAGAAAATACCCAAATGCAGTCACTAGCCTGTAGGAATTATATTCCATAAATTATATTCAATATAATATCATAGGACTACAGCAAGCATTTGTCATCCATACTCCCATAATGAGTTGATCCAGAAAAAGACTTTAAATAAACACAGACTTTGGTATAAAAGTCATAAAAACAGGTAATTCAGCAGACATGAGAGAACAGAAATAACTGAGGAAAATAAAAACCATCAGACTGTCTTCATGTCTCTGACCTTTTTACTGGAGGCTCAAATTAACCTTCATTAACAGAGAATAGGTGCGTGTGCGTGTGTGTGTGTGTGTGTGTGTGTGTGTGTGTGTGTGTGTGTGTGTGTGTGTGTGTGTGTGTGTGTGTGTGTGTGTGTGTGTGTGTGTGTTACATGACCCAGGCTAATTTGTGAAAGTCCAGAGACAACATTGAAGAGAGTAGTGCTCCTTGAACTAGTATTCCTCAGACTGCCTGTGTGTTTGTATTTGCTCATGAGTGTGTGTGTGTGAGTGTGTGTGTGTGGTGCACCCGTCTGTGCTGAAGGAGAGAGAGTGAAGCCTATTGATTATTTTAATCCTCCTATTTGTGAGTCTGTGATCCTCTCGGCTCAGCCTTCCACAGGGGGATTGCTAATGGGGCTGAACGCTACCCTCCTCAGCCGGTCTCTCCCTGTCCAATTAACTTAACGCTGGAATCTGCAAGAAGGGAGCACTGGGACTCGGGGGGTGCTGAGATACAACCCCACCAACACCCACAAGTCCAACATCTCCCAAACCTCTCGTATGCACCACATTTGGCAAGAAACTCCTCATCCAGAATAGTATTACCTTTCGCCTTTAATTAAAAATCCATCTCCTTGTTTTATACTGGTGAGGTGAGAACTCCCCTCAGCCAGTGTTTCATTTCCACAGGGTGGCTTTGCAGAGCGTAGAAGCAGCATCAGGTGCTGCTTCTATAATGGGAAAGCTACCTTCAAACAGGTTGCTGTAGTTGTAAATCTGCCTGATCTCAGACATTTCAATAAGTATCTGTCCAATTAATATTTTTGTTCAACTCTCTCCCGAAGCTATAACTCAGAGAACCAAACCTTTAATTATGGACTTGATGCCAAGAGATGATGCCAATGTCCACAAAGTCACAAGTTTTATAATTATACATGGGGTCTCTAACGCTGGCTACATCAGATCTATCCGAAACACTCATCAATATGTGAGAAGTGCCAAAAGGATGAAGTCACTCTCTCCCATACCTATGTGTTATGGCCCAGAGTGCTGAACCTTTGGTAAAAGATGTGATATAATGTCTGCGACCTTACTCCCTTTACAGACTCTCTCATCCACCACTCACCAGATCTTTGTTAATTATTCTATTACATTTCTCATTACTGCAAAAAAAAAAAAGTCTCTTAACAATGTGAAAAGTAAAGAAACAACACAAAGCTACTATCTGTGTCTATATTTGTATTTTTGGGGTTTATACCAGAAGTCGTTCGACACCGTCTGTTCTGCTTAATTTTTTTGTGTGCAATTGTTTTTTTACTGGCATTTATACTCCACATTCATATATGTATATGTTTACAAAATAACATTTATATCATAATATTTTAACCATGTACCTAAATTGATTGTATAATAAAGCATGATTTGTAGCTATCTGAACCACATCTTAAAAAATAAACAAAAGTAAGTTTAAATAAAAGCTGTAATGTTCCAGTTGGAAATTAATAAAGGAAATACAACAGGACGTTTTAACACTGGGAAAGTACAAGTCAGAATTGCATCTGGCCATGTAAAAACTGGAGGTTGTATATGTAATGCTTTAAGGTCTTATAATAAAAAAACAATAGATAACTAGACAAAATATGGGCCATAATAGCTCATTGCCCCATATTGCATAATTTAAAAAAAGAAGGTTATGCATGCAATGGGAAGAGGTCCAGATGAAAATTAAATTGGTTTGAAGTGTCTTTTGACCAAAATCTGAAAAGTTCTCTTGGTTATTTTTCATGCACTTTTGAGATGGTCCCTAACTTCAACTTGTCACTCACAAAACGGCAGCTTCAATACTGGATCATGAGGTAAAAACATTGAACATTACTGCAATAATTTGGATGCTCTTCAAATCTGTTCAGAGCGCATTATCTGTAATCTGAATACTGTATTCATATTCTTTTACATCCCTAAGAGGCATCATCTGTGGAGATGCGGCTCTCAGACATGATCAATAACTCAATGGTTGAACAAATCAAATGTTTGGGGAAAGACCAGGGCGTCAAATGTGAATCCATTTGGCAGGCTTTCATGGTTTTTAGGGTTTTAATTTACTATTTTACGATCTTATTTAATCTTAGTTCTCAATTTGACATAAAAACACAAAAAGCGACAAAAAATCTATCGTTTTTCCAGGATGGCCATGAAATGCTGGATTAAATGTTCAGTCTATCTTGACTATGTGTTAAAGATGTGGATATGTTTCCTATCTGTCAAACTAATCTCTCAACATGGCATGTATATCTCCTAGAGGATTGAGAAGGGACAACAGATGTAAACTCCTGCTGAGTTCCTGTCATATACAAGGAGAGAATAAAGAACAAAATGTAATGAAGAATAAAAGAAAGAAAGCACTGATTTAACTCTGACTCAGAAAATAACCCTGTATTTTTTTTTATTGTGTTTCATGGTCTTCAAGGGCAGAGAAAAATCTATGCTGATTTCATACATAACAAATACACACAACTCAGCTTGCAAAGTACAGTGACAATGAAGCCACACTGCTCGTGAACAAAGGTAACAGTGCCAGAAAACACACACAGTAGGTGTGCAGTCTGTGTACAATATAGTCAGGGTGGTTTTTCAATCACAGCACAAGAATGACATGTTGATCAGAAACGTTCACATCCAAATCTCTTCAGGGTACAGTCATGCTATCAGGCTTCAAAGCTGGATCTGTGTCACTTGTTGGGACAATAAAGTCTCTTCCACATATTTTAACAAGTGTGTTATCGGGCCAATATGAAGCTCTCTTCTTCCATGGCACTAAAACTATGTGCTCCACGGAGTATTATATTGAATCTGTCTAAGCATTATATCATGAAAAAAATAGAATTGTTAGATATAATAATTTGGTTACACAAACATATTTATAATTTTATGAATTACACAGTGACGTGCTTCTGTTGTGCGTTCCCACAGATGTTTCCCACTGTACAGAATGAACCTCGGTCTCCATTTTGGGGGCTTTTATTTACAGCAGTGAGTTACATCTAGTTACATACAAACTTTCACAGTCAATGTCCTCAGTTGGCATCTGCATTTCATATAAAGTGGGTAACAATATTTGCATGGACTACCAGTGTTTGAGAGGTTTTCATCAGAAATTCTCGTCAGATAGCTGTTTGTAGCTCACGGATCAGCTTGTTCATATAGCCTCAACATGGGAAACTGTATCATGCATGAAAAATAAAAATGAAAAAGATAGTGTAAGGCACAGAAAACCTATAGGTATGGCATATGGTAATAAAACATCAACAACAGTCACCTGCATTTCAAAAAAATCTTCAAAGGGTATATTCACAGTAAAATTGAAGGAATAGTTTGACACTTTATGAAATACGCTTTTTTTCTTTCTTGCAGAAAGTTAGATGAGAAGATTGATAGCACTCGTATATCTGTACGGTAAATATGAAGCTACAGCCAGCAGTCAGTTAGCTTAGCTTGGCACAAAGACTGAAAACAGGGGGAAACAGCTAGCCTGGTTCTGTCCACAATATGCCAGGAAAACCACAAATTTACACTTAGGTTTTTGTACGGATTAAACAAATGAGATATAACATGTTATTTAGTGAGCTTTATGTTCTGGTAGGTGGATTTTATTTGCTTTTGACAGAGCCAGGCTAGCTGTTCTCGCCTTTTTCCAATGCTGTGTTAGCATTATGCGTCTTCAAAAGTGCTTGTTGGACGGTCGAACAGCTTTGTAAACCCCTCCGCCAACACCTTTCTGACATCACATTATGGGGGGCTGTGTCCAACTATTTGTGTAACTTTCCAATCCGACATTGATACCCACAATCGCCCTGATTGGCCACCTGTGCTGGATTTGAACTTCTCTCTCTAGCTGTCTTTTTTCACTTGTTACACAACAATTTCTGTCACTTTTCATGTGAACAAGCGAGTGCAACACTGTGAAAGTCTTCCAGGAGAGACTGTCTGAAAATGTGTGCTGTTATCCCTGTTTTTAAATGATATTGTGTACTCGCCCTCTCTCTATGACAGCTGGCTTTTCACTGCACCTAACAGTGTGGCTGTTCTGAACTGAAATAAATACTTTTGATTTCCAGTGTGTTCGGACAACACTTCGTACGAACCGTTTCTTTTCTAGTATAACCCAGCCCTTATGCTACGCTAAGCTAACCGGCTGCTTGCCGTAGCGTTATAATGAACGAACAAATATGAGAGTGATATCAACCTTTTCATCTAACTCTCAGCAAGTAAGCAATAAGCGTATTTCCCAAAATGTCAGAACTATTTCAGTAAAGTCATACAGCAAACTAATGGATGCCAGAGTGCGACTGCACAGATGAGGATGAGGATGCCTCAGCTCATTAGCAGGACATGATGAGGCTCTGTCATAAGCTCTGTCTCAGGGAAAATCTCAAAGCTAAATCTCAGTATCGATGTACTGTGTGTGTTAAGGGGCTGTTACTGACAACTTGACACCCCCTCCCTTAACAGGACTCGGTGGCAGTGCAAGTCAAACTAACGTGATGCTTACGCCTCAACACAAACTGAAGGGTAAACACTCACATATGCTTGCACACAGACATACAACACACTGGATTATGTTCATGGTGTTGGCTGTATTATCAGCTGCGATCAATATATTCATGACTTTTCTCGTTTGGAAATCCATCTCACAGTGAAGGCGCACACTTCGATTTAAAGTCTACATTCAGAGATCATTTCAGTCGATTTCAGACCGGTGGCTGAAATGGTCATCTTGTCTCAGTGTAACAACTGATAGGAGAAGTTCAATTCATTTGTGCACGCCTGTGTGTTTGTGTACGTGTACAAGCGAATGAGTGCATGTGAAACAGATCATGTGTTTTAGCGATGCTTTCACATACTGTACATGGCACAGAATAATGATTACACAAGTGTGTTTATCAGAAGTGAATGTTAACCGGTAATATATACAATAGTATATTCATTTTTACACAGATTCTCTTCAAACTATTTGTTAACTGTGATCATGTTATTACATGTTTTGTGTACTGGACAGCATTGAAATGAGAAAATTACATTATGGAAACATGGTGTGTTAGATGCAGAAAGGAGAGGAAACTTTTTTTGCTTGATTACAGAGCGAGAGTATATAAATGTGAGTATACTGTCAGTCAGGGTAGATGAGGAAGCCAGAGAAGGTGCTGTATTTGTTGGTGTTTCCGCCGTGAACTTTGCCCCCATCCAGCTGCACACACACTTCGTCCCCCACATCCAGGTGCAGGATGACACTGTTGGAGGCGTAGTCGTAGTTCTGATCTGCATCTTGAGCGATTGCACTTGCCCTCACCTGAGATACAGACAAAGAAGGATGTTGAGGGGCTGAAAAGATGGAAAGAAACAAGGAAATACCACTGAAAAAGTAGATAATTGATGTCATGAGGTTATTTTACAGAGTTTTGTGGTCTGTGTTGATGCTGCTGATTGTCAGTATGTTTTGCTATATTTTTTCTTGGGCATTTTAAGCCTTTATTACAGACAGTGAAGCGATGAAGGAGAGAGAGATATTTTGTGCTGATATTAAATATGACTATTTTCATACCATATATGACAAGGACTTGATGCTTCTAGTCTTGATGGGGTGAAAGACTTTTTCAGCAGTGCAGAGCCTGATTGGAAAACTCTCCATTGTCATTATGTAATTGTTTTAGGCTTAGCAGCTTTTTGAAGAGCAATTTTGCATCCAGTTGGAACCTCTGCATATTTTACAAAAATATGAGACAGAGAAGGAGGTTGGTGACATGATTTTATCAAACAATGTACTTTAGGAAACATCCACAAACATGGCTGCAACTCAAACTGAACACCTGCCACTCTCATTGCAGATTACTGACATAAATATGGCACATTTGTGTTCCAGGCGTTGATAGTATGACCAGCATTTTATTAACTTCATTACTAAATGACACTGAACCATTTCACTCAACTCAACTAAAAAGAGGTGTTTTTGTTTAGAATGACTCTTTGAGGCAGGATAACACAGCCTATCTATTTAAATACTGTTGCAGCCAAAACTCCTGCTAATATCTACACTCTATAAGACATATTGATATTTTATGTAGATTCTACTACTACTTTACTTTGGCATTGTTTTAGAACTTCTATGTCAATAATGATCACTTAATTGAAAAAAAAACTACAATTAAATACATAAATACAATATATTTTTTTTAAAATTATTATTGCTTTCATTTATCTGTGATCATGGATGCTTCCAATATTTCATTAGAGGAAACTGATTTATTAGTCTCATCCATGTGTCTCTACAAGCCTTTGCTCCCAGAATCCTCTCTGCTCTTCGCTGGTCCTCTCTTGAAGTCCCAAAACACTAATCATCACCTGCAATGGAGGCGTGTTCACCATAGCCATCTAAATGTTAATTACCGGGTTGAGGAAACAGACACGGCAGAAATATGGATTTCTGTGTGTTCAACATGAAGAAAGCAAGTATTATGAAATCCCGTGATCTAATGCAACACATAAGTGGGAGAATCGCAAATATTACCAGAATGATAAATAAGTATATTTCTGATCAGTTCTTTCAAATCCAGTGTTTTATTATTAGACGCTCACGATTTTAATAGGTTTATCTATTTCATCTTATCACAGCATCCAACCCACAACCAGTCTTTTCACTTTATCTGGATGTAAGCTGTGCCATTTTATTTCCTGTTTCATTCTGTGATCTTGGTGTAATGTCATCAGTACAGATTCCTTCCTGTCCACTGGGTAGATAGATTAGATGTGCAGTGATCTTTGGCCTCAAACCTCCATCTGAGTGCTCAACCTTTCTTAGCCACCATCAATTTTTCCAGAGGATTGTTACGCTCACACCTGATCCACTTGCAGAGACGAGTCTGATAGGGATTGCAAGGATGGCATCAGGGAGGACAACAGTTCATTTGTGAAGCAATTACAGCAAACACAATGAACGTGCAGACATACACGTAATGATATATGAACATTTGTTTGTTGCAGCTAAACTACAACAATTGTTCATCAATACCATTAGCTACTAACAGTTTCTGGCAATTTTTGGTTATTATTTCACAGGTATTCAGCTTTGCAAAGCTGCATAAGTGGTCCGTGTTACACTCGCATATATATATGCATACAAGGGATAAAGACTGTTAGTTAAATCACAAGAAAAGTTGTGAACACAAGTCTGGCATATTTTCACCTTTTAAGGTGATATAGCAAACTTGTTAGCAAACAGTTGCCTATTTACACATCCAGCAGATACGTGTTCATGTTTGTGCCCACCTGACAAATGTAAGTCCAATATTCCCTCTCCTTTTAGCTCTGTTTTACTCTCCACCAACACCTAAGAAAAATATCCGGCTTTTTAGCTGCTAAACGCTCCACTATATTCACCAGCTTTTTCTCTGCCTGCTGCAGCTGAAAACAATGCTGATGAGAGTGGAGAGAGTGAACAAAAACAAAAAGTTGTATACTAAAACCAAAACAATAAGCTGAAAGATACTAAAATGCTTTGCTGATGAGGGGAACTGCAGCCGGGTGATGATTCTCTGTGGGTTCATCACTACTAGCGACCCCTTTCACATTACATAGAGTAATTTGATCAGTTATTATAAAATATTTATTATAGCAGCTTTAAATTTGAAGAAACTAAATAACATTTACAGTGAGTGAGTCAGCATCTCATGTTAAGCTGAATTCTGAGTAGCACTTTAAAACAGGTTTGACAACCTTTATACCTTTATATTTGAGTTTTCAGAAACTGCAGGAGTATCAATCAAGCAAACTGAGATATTTTTTTAAATGGTGTGAAAATATCCTAATATATTAAATGCTAAACATGGACAACATGCATAGGCAAGGACATGTAAACAACACCATAGCCCCAAAATGAACAAACAAAGCACCAAAGTCCAATTTTGCAGACAGGATGGACGGATGGGTCAAACAAACAAAGGACTTTCACCCAGCAGACCTTTGTTTGTGCCCCATGTGAAACGCAAAGTCTTCTGACTTATTTTAACTCACGTTACACATTATGTAAGTTACGTAATGTATTTAACGCGATCCTTTTCCTAAACCTCACCAAGTTATTTTGGTGCCTAAACCTAACCAAACTGAACCTCGCTGGTGACGTCATGACCGTTCAAGGTGATGCATGGTATTTGGACACATCTGCTCTCCACAGAAGTTAATGGGAAGGATTGGTGTATCACCTGCATGCAAAATTGGACTTCGGTGTATTGACTGCACGCAATTTGAAAGTATCTGGTGTGAAGACCACAGAACATGGAGCCTGACACAATTTTAAAAATCAATATGGTCTGATAAGTCATTCTTCACTCTTTAATCTACATCTGGACAGGTTTATGTGAGGAGAAACCCAGAGGATGTCATCCTCTCTGATTAAACATGTTCCTGGCTTTGTAATGTTATGACCAGCCATGTAAGAGGAAGTTGTTACATCTGACGATTACTTACACGTTTACATAACAGTTAACACAAATATAATACCACTGAACACAGATCTAATGTGTTTTTAATGTTGCTATTAAGGAGAGGTTTCATTATGACCTGGATGAGGTCAAACACCTGCGGTAGCCCACACAGTTGCTAAATATAATGTCATGTTCTTTCCTTCCTCAAAGAATTGGCTTTTCTTCTGGAGAAGAACAATCCAATGTCCCACTTGGCACAGGTCAGGATTCAACCAACAACATTTCAAGGTGGGTAAAGAGCTGTTTTGATGGTGAATAGGGCAGCCTTATTCATTATGTAGGTCTTTCTGTTATTTTGTCCAAGTCCAAGTAAGTTGTTTTTGTACCTAGTAAGCGAATCTGCTTATAATAAATTGCACTATCATTGGGTAAGTAACCAACTATTCAAGCAGACCATCCATTTAATAGTGGGAAATAAAGTACACAAGTGCATACATATTAATGAATGTAAATATAATACCCTCACTCCATCCTTGTCTCCGGCTCTGGGTCTGGGTCTGACTAAGGATGTGGTCCATCATCTCCACCAGTCATCAAGCTTCCCTGACTCTCTTGTGATCGCTAAGACAAATCAAATAAGGCTAAACTACCCATTTCTCCTCATCCTCCATCCAATAATGGGTTTTCTTTTTCACCCATTTCATCAATTCAACTCAATATATTTCTCCATGCAAGAATTTCTTCCATGTAGAGAAGGTGAACATTTTTATTCCCCTCCTTAAGACAGAAATGAATCGATACATTTCCTTTGTTTTAATTCAACTCACATCACTCCATTAATTGTTGTCTCTCCCTCCACACCTCACGCCCCTTCCATCATCCCTCTCCCATTCGTTACCCCATCACTATCTCTTCATTCTGGACCCATCTATCCATCTTTTTGTGTTCTTACATTCCAATGAGATGCAGGTCACGCACACATTTTCTCTCCCCCGCCATGGTGGTGTTGGCGGGAGCAGCAACTAAGTGTGTCCCTGTCCAGTCTAAATCGGATTGATTAACGGTGTGCTGTTGTGGCAGGTCTCCTGAGGACCCCACCACACACACACAACCCCTCTGCCCCCCCTCGCAGCATCCCTCACCCCTCCCTACCTCCAGTTGCGTCAGGGCAGGCTATACACGGCTGCAGGCTACGGTAATTGGTAGTCGGACAGCCATGGCAGCTCCCCGCCTAATAGGTCCAACTCCTCAATAACTCTATACAATCACAATAAATGGGGGCACAGGATAGGCTACAGTGGTCAAATGGGCCCATGAAATACTAGCAGGAGGTCAGGATGAGATCCCACACACACACACACGCTCTCCATCCTGCTCTCGATAAGAGCAGCTCTTTTTCCCTTTTTGTTTTTTATGAATCTCAAGTGAACACCTGAGAAAAACCACGCAGCATATGAGACATTTTGTTATTTTATACTGTTAGACTGCTTTGCTCTAAAGGGACTGAACAGCTTCCCTGAGGAGACCTGATAGGTTTTAGGAAATATATAACAGTAAAGAGATTCTGACATCTTGTGCATCCAACATCTGTCTACATGGTTGAACGGCAGGATTCCCCTGATAGTATTTTCAGCTGAGTTAGAGGCTGACAGGCTGCTGTAACTTGCTACGGATACAGTATAAGATTACAATTAAAACTGGTTTAGTTCTCTACATGTGCATGGACAACTTATTACAATCCCTCCTATTAAAACGTGATTAACTGCATGCAGCATTTTTAAAAAAGGCTTCTGCATACCTGTATCAGCTACATTTAAGGGTCATAACAAAAGCTGCAGCAGTGATATTCACACCACCTCATTGAATTGGCCTTTTAAAAATGAACATTAGCTAATTATATTTGCCAGTCAAAAGGACATAATGTTATTTATGGCTTTTTATGGTTGACTTCCTTATGAGACACGTAGGTTTACTTACTTAGCCTCGACTCAGACAGTGGAGATGCTGACATTTAATGTTTTATGTTAATGATTAATTCATGGTTGCATTCTCCTCCTGTATATACAGTAACCCAGTGGACAAGTTAGCTATTTTATATACATATGCATATATTTTGTGTGGCATTTAGAATATTATCACAGTCATCCTCAATATTATTGCCACAGTGGAATATGAGTTTATCATGAATTAATAGTCATCTTAGATGTATTCAGAAAAACAAACATGAACAGAGAAAGATCTCTAGGTTAAACCATTTGTTTATATTTAATATTTTTAACTGTCTTGACTTCAGATGAAACATTTAAATATGTGTGCAGAGTATATTGTCTGAGTGTTGTAAAATGGATGATCAGTGGAAGAAAGTCAGTTTACTCAAGTACTGTGCTTAAGTAAAATTTTGAGGTACATACTGTGCTTGAGTATTTTGATTTTAGGCTACTTTATGCTATACTTTATACTCCACTACATGTCAAAGGGAAATATTGTACTTTTTACTCCACTACATTTATCTGACAGCTTTTTCAAATTAAGATTAAGAAGTAAATTTAACTATTATCTTAATTTATACATACCCACTTTTTAAGTTTACTCAAAATATAACTGCATTTACTCAATTTTCTAAGTTCATACTTGTTCTTTCTAAGTGTGCTGATAACACATCTGTGCTTTTACTTAAGTATAATTTAGAGTGAAGGACGTTTACTTGTAACTGATCATTCTTTTTGTTGTATTGGTACTTTTCCTTCATTTAAGGATCTGAATACTTCCTCCACTACTGTGGAATATATTATAATTTCTTGGAGCTGGTGACATTGCAGAGCTTTGTGACACTGAAACCAGCACAGATGAATTTGGAGGTTCAGCTGTCAGTAACAATCACAGTGAAACCTTGTTTCCTTAAAGTGGGCAGGAGGCGCTGGGGCTTTGGGAGTGAAAACAAGAGGGTAAGGCAAATCAGGATTATTGTCAACAGAGATTGATAGCGACAGGGGAGTGAATTTCTGTCTGTTGGCCCAACGCTGTTCTGACTTGATCTGCTGCTGTTGGGGAGAAGAGAGACCCGTGGGACAACAGAGAAGATTACACTGCCTCCACGTTATATTAGAGGGGCAACATTAAATGGGGAGAGAGAGACAGAGGATGGTGGGAGAGGGAGAGCGAGAGAGAGAGGAAATTGACAGCATAGAAATAATTCACTGACAGTGCTAAATGCTCAATAAAATCTACATTTTCAGCTGTGTGCCACTGATTTGTGTGACATATTTAAGCGCTGACATACTTCAATTCAAATTTATTTAGCCAAAGATCTTCATCATTTTTATGTATATCGACCCAATATCAAAGTGTGTGTTCAGACAAAAATGATGGCAGGAGGGCGTGGGGTTAGGAGAAAAGAAGGCTACGTTGTGAAAAAGAGGGTGAGAAAGCAGAAATTTTGATTAGGACACACAGACGGGTGAGCAGCTGCATCCACTTTTAACAGTCTAAGCACAGGATTTGGGTAAAGGAAGCCAAAGTTGAGAGCGGCTTTGAGTGATGGGGAGGGAGCCTGTTGGATAACAAACTGATCAAGCATGCCTGCAACAGAGGCAGGAGGGGCTGGGGGTATAAATGAGGTTGGGAAGGTGGGCTGCCTGTGTAGTGTGTTTTTATTCAGTTTTGTTTTGTTTCGCAGTGGTGCCTTGATCCTCTGGTAATAAAACTGACAGGATTCATTCACTGTGATGTACAGACCTCTCAGAGCGGAGCGAGGCGATTGAGACGGGGTCTCTTAAACTTACCTGAGGGACCTCTAAGGGTGAACAGGGAGAGAGAAGAAGGGCAATTGAAATGGTACTTTTTGTAAAAGCTGCTGTGTTCTCTCTGCCTCCACCCATGTGTACCAGCCTGAGGTATCCTGTTTCTATTATGCAGGTCGACATGTAACCCTTTTCCTGCTCTTCAGACTCACACACTAATTGGCAGACTAAAATGTTAATATTTTGCCATGACACTCAAGACCCAAGGTGTCAAGATGTTGATTAGAAAGTCTCTAATTGGCTCTAGACTGAAACCTTTGAGGGTAGAGGAGATGCCCTAATTGGATATAAATGGGTTCTGTGGACAGTCTACCTGAAGAGCATCAGCTAGAGCAAAGCCTCAGCTCTGACGTTAAATTATACTATTCCTTTAAGACATATTGTTTACTGTCTCATATTAACTCTGTGTGTGTTTTACAAACGTATGTGCACACCTGTACTCACATATAGAGTGAAGACACACAGCATGCAGGGACACAAACAGCAATATTCATTCCTCATATAAAACCTGGTGTTAACATCCCTCTAATTCTAATATACCTACTCTTTTATAAATTCTTATAAGCCAATGTACATTTTACCATCATTCGTGCTAGCTCTGCCACTATCAAACACTGTGAAACACTGCTGTTTATGAGAGAGACAAAATCCTGCTTCCTTGATAAGGAGAAATAATGATATAATGGGGAGGTAAAAGCAAAGCACAACAAAGGCATAACAAAACACAGTAACAACCAGCTGAGTCGTAGCATATAATGGCCTCAGCCATTATAACAGAAACATACAGTCAAATAATGGCTGTGTGCATGAACATGCGCATAAATGTGTGTGTTCTCAGAGAAAAAGACAAGAAGAGAAAACAAGGGCAAGCTGCATTCTTTCTGTTGCTCTACAAAAAATGCTGTCTGAAAGGGTGGACTTTTATCCTTTATCACAAAATGTTCCCTATTATAATGTTAGGCCATTGTGTCTGACACTAAAGCAATGCACCACACAGAAAATGAGTCTTGATTAAGAATTATTCTACCAACACACACAACTGCTGGGGGGAAAACACGGCTCCCAAGTGCCAAAATAAGAGAAATTTGAAACTGTCTAATGAAGTACCGCATGAGGCCTATATTGACACCTTGTCTGACATACTGCAATTAACAGCTTCCACTTCTCACGGTAGCTACATCACATCTACCTACTGGAGGCGAGCTGTTTCTTTCTTCTAACTGAGTCTAAACCTCATCACCACAACTTTTAAGTGGTAATTATCTAATAAGGTCATAGATCTTATTACTTATTACTTATTAGTTTTTCATGTGCATGCATAAATCTTGGGTTTTACTTAAAGGTACATAAAAAAATAGTTATATGTGGCGTGTTTATGGGGATCACAATGAAAATTATAGCAATTAATTAGAGTCATCCTAAAAGATGCCACTTGTCTGCTTGATCCAAACCCTTATTCATAACCTCACACCTTTAATAAGACATTAACCCCTTCACTATAATAAAAACCAACATGGGCACTTTTATCAGAACTTCCAACCTTTACACCTTACATTGTAAAACCTGAGCGACAAGTCAGAGCATTTTGTTGGGCTTTAATAAGGCACAGGTTTTTCCATCAGTCTCAAGCTCCAGTAGGTCAGATCCAACCTACTGCCGCTGCCACATAATGAGGTTACCATGTGTCAACAGCAGATGAGCTGCTGAAACGCTACCACCACAGTGATGTCATCAAAACTATAGTTGTGAGTGTGTGTGTGGGCACAGACCCACCAACTGACCAACCCATATTGGGGTACCAGCTATAAATATTCATACTCCCACTCCATGCTCATCACTGTAAAGGGCAAAGTACATATTGGTGGTGAATTATATATCCATTGAAAAGGTCATCTACCTCAACACCAATCTTTTGATGAGTTATGGGACACAAGGAGTGAAGAGGATCCCTCGCATTGAGCCAGCTCTTCAAACTTGGTGTAAACTTGCACATGAGCTACACATTTCATTTGCCAACAGTTAAGACCATCAGCTGGCAATATGAGTCTTATTTGTTTCATATATTTCAGTCATCTGTGTGGTTACATAGCTTCATCCCCTCTCCTCAACACCTACTTTCACCAGAGGACAGAGGATGCTCTCATGTTGCCTTTTCTCTTATCCTCCTCTGTCCATTCTCCTGTGAATATCCATCCATCTCTCTCTCTCTGTCAGCCCACTTGTCTGTGTCCTGCCTGTCTCTGCAGTGATCCCTCCTCAGGATGTGTCTTATTCTCGGCTCCCTTTTGACAAGACATTGATCAACACCATGCATATCAGTCTGACAATTGTTGTAAACACACACACACACACACACACACACACACACACACACACACACATCCACCCATGCTGCCAAACACACTATAGTCAGGCATAACAGACTTTAAAGGAATAGTTCGACATTTTGGGAAATATGCGTATTCGCTTTCAATGCCGCTCTCACGCCCCAGCACCTTGTTAGCTTAGCATATTAAAAAAAAGCCTACCAATTGTCATCTTTACACTTTGGTTTTTGTAAGAATTAAACAAACAAGATATAACATGTTAATGAGCAGTGTTGGGCAGTAACACAAAAAGCGTGTTACAGTCATGGAATAACATTTTTTCAGTAACAAATAGTGTAAGTAGAAATTCAGTAATTATATTAGAGTTGCTTAACCCAGTAACTAACTTAGGCATTTTGGGGGCTCTGCTCTGTCTGAACAGTGAACAAGACAGTTTGTCTCTTTGCACTGTGGGGAGACTGCGGCAGAACGTGTTAGCTTGGTGCAGGAGGCGGTTAGCCAACACCAAAAAACGGGCGCGAAATGTGCCTATGCTAAGCTATGCTTACCGGCTCCTGCTACATATTTCATTGTACACACATAAGAGTGGTATCAATCTTCTCATCTAACTTTTGGCAAAAAAGTGTATTTTCCAAAATGTCAAACTATTCCTTCAGTGCATGTTCTCACTCATTATCTAATTCTCACAGTGGGAGATTGTCGTCTCATAATGGAATATCAAACCTGCATGAACAAAATACCTATTCAGAAAGATTGCTGCAGTAATAATAATAAAGTAATGCGCTACTGAATGTCTTTACGAGTCCCTAAATTGACAAACTTTTAGAGTGTTATCCTCAAGGTTTTTCTCAATGACCTAGCTGGTTCACTCTGCTGCAAGAGCACTTGTCTGTTAAAAGAAAAAAAACAGCGGGATGCAATGAAACTGTGAGGGTAAGATCAGCACTGAATTGGGTTAAATAATTTAGTTGATGGAAAAGATAATTAATGGGAAAGGAGTCAATAGCCAATGTGGATGATAAAAGTGTGTGTGTGTGTGTAAAGGAGGGGCACAGGTGGAGGGGAGAAGATCTCATCTAAAGGCTATGAAAGATTTAACAGCAGGAGAAGACAGGAATGACAATGTCTGTGAAGGCGCGCAACAAACCAAGTCCCCCAATTACAGTATATCTGGCATTTAACTGTCTGTCCTCTTTACTCTCTACTTTGTGCACATCCTGTCAAATCAATGAAATAGGGAATAACTATTTTTATGGACTTGATCAGTCACAAGATCTAATGGTGTGTGTATTTGGGAAGTCTATAAAACCAAACCAGTATGAAATTAATTTAATTTAACCATAGTTAGCTCATATGGTAGTTTGCAGAATATCTCAAAACTATTCCAGTTAAATTTGTTGTAAGTGAGACCATGAGTTAAGGAACAAGCTATTAGTTTTTGGTGCAGATACAGGAACTTAAAAAGAAATTTATAACATTGAATTGTGAACAGTTTTCTCATGAACTATTGCACTCATTTCAATTTAAAAATCTGGCACATCGTATGTAATTTGATGCAAATCCAGATGCAGATTAAATATTTTTATCAATAATTTGGTGGATTGTGCAGCCTTGGTAGAGGTGTGCTTTAATTTTTCAGGCCAACATGCCAAATATTCTCTGTTTCCAGCTTCTCAAATATAAGGATTTGCTATTTTGCTCTAAATTGTATCGTTGTGAATTTAACATCTTTGGGGTTTGGACTGTTGGTCAGGCAAAACAAGCAATTAGAAGATGTCACCTTAGGCTGTGGGAGATTGTGATGGCCATTTTTCTTTTTTTAAATATCTGACAGACTCAAAGATTAATCAAAAAGGAAAATAACTGTTAGCAGCGATAAATGCATCATCTCCATCTGGATCCAAATTTTCACAAAATACCCACTGTGATAGACAATCATGAGACACATGTGCCAGTTATGGTTCATACAAGTAGGCAAAATGTAATAAATAAATAAATAAAAACATGCCCCTGCAATCTTACAATATTAATAAATGTTCCTGGGTTTGACACCAAAAGTTAACAGGTTATTTCTTGGCCCATGCCCTCATTTTGACCAAATTTCACTGAAATCTGTTAATAAGTTTTTTTTAAATATATCCTGCTAACTAACAAACAAATGGAACCAGAGGTGCATGGGTGGTGCAGGGGTAAAGCTCCAGTGATGTTGTTGCTGGTGACGTCACAGGTAGCGAATTGCGACAAATGGTGGGAAAGTCAACAAGACCAGCTGCATGTCATTGTTGCTGCACTAGCGGCTCCGGGGTGTAGCATGAATCTCCCTGTAAAGTTCATCACAGGCAGGCAACACCATGTGTCCGGCTGCAGCTTTCCATACAGCAACAACAGAGATGGCAGGAGCAAGTGATAAGGACTGCAGGAAAATAGGCATCAAAAAATTGAAGAAAACCTAAAAAGATTCCACACAAAAAAGGGACCAGGGCTTTCTGGTAGCCTGATAGTTGAAGACTTATACCACCTAACCGCAATGTCCAGTGTTCGATTCAAGCTGCAGTCTTTTGTTGCATGTCATAGGTTTCCTGTCTATCTCTACTCTGTCAACTATCAAATAAAATCAAAAATGCCAATGCATGTTCTCGTAATGAGGCATTTTTTGCATAGGATTAGTGGAGAAGGTTTCAGTGGAAACTATTGAGCTGTACCCTGTTGAATTCTTATTGGCCCACTTACTGTATTTTAAGTCTTTTAAGATGTAGATTCAGTAAAGTATATCAGTGAACAGCAGCCCAGCAGGTTGATGGTCTGCTCAGTAGCATATTGCTGTCAGTTCATGTACCGTGTAAATTATGTGTAGAGAAACCACTGTTGTACCATAAAACACTCGTAACAATGCAAATGAATGTTTTTTCTGCTTCTCTTGTAATCCCCAGGACGTCATTCCTCTGTTCTGCAGCACACATGTCAGAATCAGGGCTCCTCAACAGAGTGAGGGCTTAGTACTTCAAGCTTGTCACGGATCTCCAGATGGAAGCATTCAAGGCTTTTTCCAGGCATTTTCACTTGTTTATTTATTAAAGTTAAAGCCAGAGTTCCTCAGAGGACAGTAGCCAGCTGTTGCGTTTTGGCTTTGTTCCACCGAGACACGGAGGATTGTTATCCTCCTGATCGCTTGGCTGTCACTCTCTCGCTCTCGCTCTCTCCCTTTGTTTGCATTTTTGCAAGTTGTACAATTAATTAGAGTTTTAATCTCACTTCTGTTTCTACTTTTATCCTGCCTTCATTTCTTCCTCTGTGTCCTCCAAAGTAAATCAATAACTTTTTGAACACATTTGAACATTTTCTGATTAAAATGTATTATTAAACAGAGGATTGATAGTTCCTCTCCTCTTTTGTGGAACCTTTGCTTTAGACTTTTCTTTGTCAAAAACTTCATCATGATGCTCTCAATGCTCTATTGTTAAGAAACAAAAGACATACACAATACCAGAAACACCTGTGCAATACAATGCAGTATCCCTGCAATAATGCTTTTAATTATTACTATTTAATTTTTGTTGACCCTTTGTCAGAGAGGTGTTACTTATGAATTTAGGATGTCCATTAATTTTGTCTTACCAGCATCACTCATTCCAGCAAATGCCCAAAAGCGACATACGTTTATGTTCAAGTGACAAAGCCCTCTAGTGTCTGTAGGAGTTATCTTGTCTGACGGGAGAAAAGGGGGGAGTTGTGTGACGATGTTTTAGAGACACAAAGTCTGCAGAGGGAGGAGGTCGAGGTGGATGGATGGGTCAACACAGGACTTTGACATGGGAGACTGCTGTTTGCTTCGCGTTACCTATCGACAACGTAAAGTTGGTTTCTAACCATGACGTTAACTTGGTTACATGACCTTGTAACCATGACAACGAACAGTTTTTTTTAACCCAAATTAGGATCCTTCTCCAGTCATTTGTGTGCCTAAACCTAACCAAATCTTATTTATTGTGGTGTCAGATTAAAAAATTATTTTATTTTTTCAATTTTTGTGTCTATTAAGCATTTTGGATTTTCAGTTTAGAAAACATTTTTATGTCATTCTGGAGGGCAGTTACAAACTGTTATTTTTGTCGTTTAATTTGACTTGTTAATTTATTTTTCACTTGTTTGCATTATAAGAGTGTTCCTGTTATCGTGTCCACTGCTGTTGGTGGCAAAGAGTGATACCGAATCAAATTCTGTACATGACTGTACAAAAGATTTTCACCACACTGGTTAGTATTTGCAGACTGAAAATTTGATTCAAAAGGCAGAACTTTCAGATCACAATATCAGAGGGATATTCACACCCACCTAACACCTCCACAGACACACTCACCTGTCCGTTCTTCTTCAGGTCAGCCCACATGCTTGTCCCATCACCTCCTCTCATCAGGACATGGTAGGTAAAGTAGTAGATGCCAGGTAGAGGGCAGGTGAACTTGCCGGTACTCGGCTCGTAGTAGTTCCCTACGTTGGTCACCACGTCATCAAACTTCAGTATTTCACTCCCTTCATGTTGCTTCCGGAGGCCTGCGTAGAAGGCAATTTTGGGACTGTAGAAGGATGGGCCATATCCACCGGGGCCTGGACCCGGTGGACCAGGTGGACCGGGCTTGCCGGGCTCTCCGGGGGGCCCTTTAGGACCTGGAGGACCAGGAAGTCCAGGGGTCCCTCTGAACCCCTGTTTGCCCCTGCGGTTTGGGAAGTCTGGGGGCTGAGGGGAGACGGCTGTCAGCTCTCCCTGTGGGGGGGTGAAAGTGTCACACACCATCTTGCAGCTCCCAAGCATCTCGTAATGTGTGCCCCCTCCTCCGGATCCTCCCCCCTTGGTGGTGTGGACCAATAGGGGAATGGCCACCAGCAGGACCAGGACCATGGCCACGCCGACTCCAGCCCCGATGACACGTTTCTTGCGACTGAGCCGGGAGGCGGCCAGTGTGAGGAAGTCCTCCTCCCCCTTAGCTGGAATGGTTGTGCCGGCCAGGCTGAACTCTAGGTAGAAAGTAACTACTGGATCGAGAAGGTGGAGGAGGAAAATATGTTATTTTGTGGGGTAGAGAAAAGAAATAGGGGGGCTTCTAGGAGCGGGACCGACAAGTCTCAGATAGAAAAAAAACAGAAGTTTGGGGGAGAATGACAAATAGGTTTTTCCATTTCTTGGTGTTTAGTACATTTGTTTTGTATCCTTTTATTTTTTAGTTTCCTCGTCAACCTATTTAACCATTTATTTTATACGTCTTTGTCAAAAATTTGTATCACCATTGAGATGTTGGATTTTGGGCAACTGCTTTTTTTTTTTTATCCAGCTCTATGGTTGTGGAGGCTCCAGTGAAAAGCGTTCAGTTGCTCAGGCAGAGAGCTGTCAGGTGGGGTCTACAGTATTCCCACTGGAGTTCATCTCACCCACCACATACGAGGAAGGGCGCTTTACTTGTCTGTCCAGGAAAGAGAATAGAAGAATGAGAGAACTGCTAAATCTCTGCTCTTTTCTTCCTTCCTTCCTGCTTGTGTTTTTGTTGATGGGCTCACACCTCTCTCGATATATATGTTGTTTAGGAGCCTGGATTCAAAGTGCAGATTTGTTACAGGTCATAAGAAGGCTAATTCTGAGGAAAGGGCGGGCCAAATTGCATTGAATGTGGAAACTCTTGTTTTAAAGGCAGCTTGGATGAACATTTTATCACAGCATCACAGCAAATCACTGAATCTCTTGCAATCTAAAAGGAAAAGAAGACACACACACACACACACACACATATAATTAAATAAGCAGTCATGGACTAACAAAACCAAATCATTTTGCTATAACACATATTACCTTTTAGCTTAAAATGTAGAAGAGATTTATCAAATAAAGCATTTCATTTTCCAATTAATAAATATCTAAATTTGTATTCAGCAATTTAAAATAATGAAAACCTGTGATAGGCTACAGATAGATTATTCTGCCTTACTACAGCCTATGTAAACATCTTTACATAAAAGTGAAGACATGGGAAACCTCAGTAATTTATTAACCAAACGAACTGGGTTCACAGCTACATGTTGATATTATTACAGGCCTACATTCATTATCGTCTACAAACTCGGCCAGTTTCTTTAAACAGCAAAAATACTCTCATTCTAATACTAACAGGCTACTAATTCCCTTTTAATTAAAATGGTCACTTAAATGTTAAATACTCATTTCATCAGAGCAAGAGGAAATAATGATTTCACGAGCAAACTTTTGAGAAACTCCGCAGAAAAATAAATTAAATAAAAACAGATCATCTTACCTGTTTTTTTCTTTTCTTGCTTTTGCTTCTCAGTGTTCTTTCATGCTGCGGGTTCAGATGGAAACGACGCAGGAAAACTGATCCAGGACCAGAGTGAAATCCTTCACAAGACTGAGACTAAGCGTTTTCACTGTCGCATGCGGTGCAAACTCAAATTCACACTAATATTTAAACTTGCAGCATCTCATCCAGGACTCCTGCATGGTGGCCGGACCGCACCGTCCAAAATGCTCAAGGCAGCGCTCACAGGCGGTCCGAGCAGACACGGAGGGAATAAAAAAAAGAAATAGTAATGTAATTCAAAGTCGCGTTGCGCCCCTTAAAATAAAATTACATATTCTGACGAGTTACTTTTACAGACTTTCGCCATGCAGAAATCCCGCTGCAGCGACTTTATTTGCAGAGCAACAGTTCACTCACTTGTTGTATTTTCCGTCCTGCTTCTTTCTCCTCAGCATCTGCCTACTACTGCTCCCCCGCCCTCCCTCCGTAACACACACACACACACACACACACACACACACACACACACACACACTGAGATTCACCGTTCTATCCTGCATGTGACCTTTTCACAAATCAAATGAATACATCTGTTTAATAGTTTAATCAAAGGTTGTCCTTTCGAGTTCAAATATTGAAGATTTACTTGCACCACAATTAGACATACAACCAAAAAAATGATATGATAATATTTATAGTGGGACTGTGGGCTCGTTGGTGGATTTACAGCATCCTTATTTGACATTACACGTGTCAATTACTTACTTATCTTTTTTTCCTGTGATATGTTTTATAGTTTTCTTGTAAATTGTATATGCTGGGAATGCCTTAGAAATTCTTCATGAGGGCCTTGCTCCAGACAGCAGATCATACAGTATGTAGAACTGTATTGTAGCCTTGCTTGGCCAAATAAAGATTTTCAAGTATGAGTAACTACTTGTGGAGCTGTGTTTGGGAGAACAGCAGGTGTGAAGAGACTGAAGTGTGAGTGCAAAGTGTGGGCTACAGATGTGAGACTGACACACATCAAGCAGGATGGCGAAGTGAAAAGGATAAGGTGAAAGGAGGAGAGTGGTGTTCTCAGGGTTGTTGTCAATGTCTGTGTTTCTGTAGCTTTCAGACCTCGTTAGAGATGAAAGATGTATCGATGCTGACACCCCCCCACCCCCACCCCCACCCATCTCCTCCTGGTCTCTTTCTTTTCATTTCTCCCTCCCTGACTTTACATTTATAGCATTCATAAATTAATTAATTCTCAGTTTTTATGTCATTATTTATAGGAGTGCTAATGCCTGTTACTGAGCAGGGTTTTTTTTTGTTTCTTTCTGTCACATCACACTCAAGTTGCATCAGAAACACACACCTGACATTAGAAACACATCTGTCCTGAAATGCAGCATGTCTATCATTATTAAATTTGCTTACATGTTATCAAGAAATGTTGGTCTGCGGGTATTTACACAAGAAACCATTTCGGCAGCCCCCAGTCCTCCAAGGCACAAGTATACTTGTGTGCACTGTCAGTTCTGCTCCTTATTTATTCATCTCCCAACTTTACTGAGCAGGAGAGTGTAGCAGATATTGAATATGGATCAATAGATCACTCCCCAGAATGCACACTGTCAGCCGACTGAGCCCTCAGGCAGATACCATGCCTCTAGTCACATTTGCATTTGGAGATAGAAAATAACTACTGCTTGTCAGGAAGTGGGAAACTGTGTGGTCTCTACATTTTTACAAAATTGTCAAATCAAAAATATAGAGGCT
This sequence comes from Siniperca chuatsi, assembly GCF_020085105.1. Lineage (NCBI taxonomy): Eukaryota > Metazoa > Chordata > Actinopteri > Centrarchiformes > Sinipercidae > Siniperca > Siniperca chuatsi. The sequence goes on from NC_058043.1 coordinate 19,265,180, forward strand.
AAAGAATTGTCTGCATTTGTGAATAAATGTGCTTTTACAGTATACTCTCTGCTTATATCCACTTCTTCTACGTGTGCATGCCTGGCCGTGTTTCTTTATTTGCCTTTATGGCATGAGTGTGAGTGCCTACATGCATACATATGTGCACACATACACATATAATTTACATGTGGGCTCTGACACACTGGTGACACACTCAGAGGTTCCCTGCATTTAAATTATTATTGCCAATTTAGAGAGAATGAGGTTTTTAAAGCCTTATAAAATATTAACTAAGCCGATGAATTAATAAGCTGTGAAGCAATAATATCTGTCTCTGACTCTGTTTCCTCATGATATATGATATTATGTTCTTGTTCTGTACAATATCATTTTCTCCTGTTTTTAATTAAATCTAAGGTTTACAGGAAGAAACGGTTTGATCTTTTTGTTTGCTTTGTACATTACTGAATTTTATCTGACAAAATATGACTTCATAATTGGTTACTTGCATCTCTCTTGTCCATGACTCTGATATCCGTCCTTCTCTTCTCTGACCTTCAGGTCTCTGAGCTGTGGAGATATGATTGATATAAAGGCTTTACAGCAACAACAGACTGGAAGATCTGAAGACCAGAGGGATACAGGGTTAAGTCTCAGGTAGGACATAGCTGTTGTTCTTTACACAAAGGTCCGCTGACCCAACCCTGTCAATTAGCCAGAGCAAGAGAAAAACTGGAGGCAAATGCTGGAGCACACAATAGCAGCTTGTAATGGAGGATGTTTTTTGTGAGTAAATGGGTGTATGATTGTGATCATTAAATGATGGTTAATTATCACAGTTACCCATTATTGTAAAAATAATAATGCATAATTATATATTATTTTCTTTCATCTGCTTGTTTGTGCTTCAGGTAAAAATCAACTAAATATTAATCCTAAAAATTATGCCCTTTACATCCTCTTAGGTGAAACTGTCTTGACATAGCAACACACCTGGAGCTTCCCAACATGACAGTTTGAACTCAGGTCTCTGCAGGCCAGTAGGCTACTGTGTTACACTGGATTTATGGTCATTAAAAACAGGTTCTATGTGTTGGAATGAGTCATTCCAGCTGATACACTCTGGTTTTCCAGACAGCAGCACGACAAGATAGATAAAGCTGGACAGAGGTGATTTACCAGCAGGACAGTCACTTTCTCTGTTTAAAACAATCAGTAAAACCAATCAGGGCATGAGCGGAGAGTCAGCATGTGATCAGAGAGGTTACCATGGTATTAACCAGCTCATTCAAGGTGGAGGTGCTATCAGCACAGCGAGTCACAAATACAAGCCAAGTAAGTGGCTGTGGAAAGGGCTTAACCTGACCTGCAATCTCACAGGTCAGAGAGTGAGCGAGAAGAAGAGGAGAACGGAGAGGCAGTGCCACCGAGGGTAATGGAAATGAAGGGGTCATAGCGTCACCTTGGCATTGTATACTGTAACATAATATTGTTTAGTGTTTGTGTACATTGAAAGTGTAATTTATTTTTTCTGCATGGGGTGGCGAAACTGTGCAAATTATAACTCCTATGTGTCAGGAAAAAAGCAGAAGTAAAGTGACATTGTTATAACACTGCAAAACCTCTTCTGGTGAAGACCCACTGCTGCTTGTTAATCAGCAAATCAGTGTAAATAAGTTAACTATGGCATTCTCCAACAATTTATGTGACTTTGTCCCAAGCATCAGTTTGTTTTTGTTTGTATCTGTAATCTTGGAGGCAAGGGACATATGAAAGAGGGAACAATAATGAACTTTATCCACAGCAGGTGAACACTAAACTTCCTGACCCACCACTGAATCACTTTTTCATTGTAGCAGGCAGAAAAGTGGGTGGGATTACACATATCTGGACCAGATATGGTCCAGATATGTGAAAACTGAGTAGAGCACCATGACATTTGGAGTCCCCCAGGGTTCGATTCTTGGGCCGCTATTATTCAATCTATACATGCTCCCGCTAGGTCAAATCATACATGACAATAACGTTGCTTAACACAGCTACGTGGACGACACTCTGATTTACTTACATCTTTACACTGGCTTTCAGTTACTTATTGAATAGATTTTAAAGTGCTGCTGCTAGTTTATAAATCACTCTCGGGCCAAAATAAATTTTTTATTGTAGATGTTCAAAGTGCCAGTTTAGTGTTAGGAGTTCAGTTTAAGTTTAAGACCAGAATTGTGGTTGGGTTTTTTGTCAGGGTTAAGGGTTCAGGTTAGTTTAAGGCCAGGGATTGAATGCTGCTGTGGACAAGTATTGGGGAACAAAGTGTGTATGTGCATGAATACCCCTCCTCTCGTACATCTACTCTCTGTCTGTGTGCAGATCTGATTATAGTCCTTGATTGCGAGTGACAGTGTGCAGATTGAGTTGCGCAGCCTCTCTAATTCTCTCTATTAATGAGTTGCGCTCCACACTGATGCCCCGGACCCCATCTATTAATCACAATTTGTCATCTGTCTTGTGCTCTCCAAACCCACCCTCCCCCCCCTCCCCTCCAAACCACACTATCCTTCCTCTACCTGTCCCTTTCCTCCCAGCTCCTCCTGACTTACTTCTCCATAGATTCTCCGAACAACACTCGTCTCTCAATTTGCTGTCTTTCTGTGTTGGTCTGTGCTTTGCACCTGTTCCCTTTCCTGACGTTTTTACTTGCATCTCCATCTTCAACTCTTGCACCCCCACCCCCATCCCTCCTTGCACTTGTGTCTTGCTCTTCTTCCACGGCATGGTCAAGCATACTGAGTGGGTTTTCCCCCTGAAATCCACATTTTAATTCTGCCAGCACTCCAAGGTTAAGTAAGCCCTCTCACATCGGTAAATAATGATTTATCACTCCAATTCATATCCCTATTGGTACTCTGTAATTAGATATTTTGCCGTAGACATGTGGCTGTTTGACAAAATTAAAAAATACTGAACAGCTTATTCAAAAGTCACCTCTTCACTTCCCTCCTCTCCCTCTTCTTCAGATGCCTCAGTTATGTTTGTGACTGTATAAGCTGTCAAAAGTTTGCAGTTTTGATGGTACTAGATTTGAAAGCATGACTAACAGTGTGTGAAAACTAGCAGTTGCAGTACAGTTACAGTGACATGTTAGGATGTTGAATTAAATTCTGTGTGGACAGAAAGAGAGGCAGAATAAGAGTAACATGTACAGTTCATTACTCGTGGATCAAAAGTAGCAACTGAATCCCTACTGAGCAACTGTGTGAGAAATCCTCCACCCCACACTGAACATTAATTAAAGCTCTTGTCTGTCCCAACAACCTGCTGCTCCTGACAGGAAATCTGTGTTCTGAATTTCTCCAACATGGGAAACGCTGAGCGAGACCGCACCGGGTGAACGAGTCACACACACAAGTCTGGAACAGATGTGAAGCAATATTGTAAACGTCATGTATTGAAAGTGATACTGTGACATTTTTTATACAAACAAATGTTTTGTGCTTTCTGATGACAACTTAAATAACCCAGTCATGTTTGGTAAGTCCTCCGGTCCACAGGAAGGAGATTAGAGTTTTAATTTTCTGTTAAGAAAACATCCAGGACTTCTGAGTTGCTGCTGAAGAGCATTACATTCAAACATGCAGTTACGTCAGTTAAAACCTTGATGTAGATCTGATGATCTCAATTCTCTACAATTTCTGAAAAATCATAAAAATAAAAATGTATTTATGCAAGAGATGCATAAATAAATGCCATGAAAATGTTTGATCCAGACATTGAGTCTCTTTGATTATAAGTATTATTTGTACATTTCTGTCTTTGAGATAGTGCCTAAATTAGTTTAAAAAAAAGATAAGATGATTAAATAATACCTGCTTGAATAATTGTGAAAATCATTGTTGTATTGTAAGCATAATTGCACAACAAGTTGTGACAGTAATTGTTACTCAGAAAAGTACTAATGCTGTTGATTAGGCGGATTAAATTAGAAAGAGAGTGTTACTGGAGGTGTGTTTGATACGTGTGTGCAATGTATGCTTCAACAGGCTGTTTAGGCACTGTTGGGAGACTATGAGTTGTAAAGGGCTGTAGTGCAAATTTAGTCAAAGGGTTTTCTGATCGCAAATAGCTGAAAACATTACAGCCCGATGGCAAGACACATAATGTATGATGCGAGTGCATTAAGTGTTCATATTTATATTTGAGTAAGGATTTAGTTTTTTGCATTGCTAATACCAACAGACACTTAAGCTTCATCAGCAAGTGAAGATGGAGATCGCTGAAAAATTACACCCAAGTACTGGTTGTCATTTCAACTGATGATGTGCAAAACCAACCCGACAGTAGGTACCAAAATTAAAATTAAATGGATCTTGCGGAAACTTAAAAAAAAAAAGACTGAGAAAAGGAAACAATGAGACAAGCACTTTTACTGCAAATATGGATGGCATTGTTGGTCTGTCAGTTGGTCCACCGCTTTGGTCCAGAATGAAACATCAACAACTATTGGGCAGATTGCCATGAAGTTTGTTACAGACATTCATGGTGCTAAGAAGATGAATCCTAATGAAAGCCTCAGCTGTACTTTGTGTTTAGTGCTAATTAGCAAGTGTTATGCATGCTAACATGTTAAAATAAGATTGAGAACATGGTAAACATAACATCTGCTAAACATCAGCATGTTAGCATTGTCATTATGAGCATGTTTCCATGCTAGCATTAGCATTTAGCTCAAAGCACCAATGTGCCTGAGTTTAGCCTCACAGTGTCGCTAGCTTGGCTGAAGACTCAGCAACAAACATTTACAGGGTACAGAACATTGACTCGCTACGTCATTTCAGATAAGCCAAATGCACACCCAACCTTGCACTGCATCACACCCAGCTATGGTAGATGTAGATATTTATAATACGATGTCCTGAGATGATATGGTGGAATTTAATCTGATATTCATTTGCGATGGCCTGCCAGGAGATGCAGCCTTCTGTCATCAAAGATAGCTGCTGTGAAAACAGTTCATTTAAACTCACCAAATTGCCCGGAAACCTACCCACACCCTCTCATTCCCACAAAAAAAAGTTTTGAATAATTTAGCAGTGGTGATCCTCTCGCTGCTCAGAGGTCACAGCCTCTATAAATGATGACAGGAGATGGATCTGACAACTCTGTCCGGTGGCTCCAAGCATGTCTTATTCCCTGGGACTGAGTGACAAACCTGGGCTGGTCTGGGACCCTTGTCTTTCTCTGTACTGTAGATATCTCACAGTTCTGTCTTTTACAGTTTACAAATACTTCTTTCCGTGGACCGTTAATCTAGCACAAATAAAATCAGTCCAGAGGAGTGGAGTTCAACACGGAGCAGGATGCAGGAGAAAAAAAAAGAAAAAGAAATGGAACACAGCAACCCGTGACGAAGGACAGAAAGACAGCCGGGGTGGAAGAGAGAGCGAGGGATCATCCAGTAGGGATGACAGGGGCAACAGAGAGAGGAGAGAAAAGGAGGGAGAGATAGTGAAGCGAGACATCGATGACCTTCTTTTAGCTCTTAAACCATGCTGTTCATGCCATCGCATCACTCAGAGACAAGAACACCTCCTATACCCTGCTGCTGCGACATGAACATGACAGGGGCAGTCTGATATACTGGACAATGCTCTCTAATACAACCACACACACATTCACTCACACATAATTTTCCTTTGTGTGATTATATCTACAGTAAAACATCAGATTTTCATGTATTCCTAATTTGACTTGCCTCGTTAGAACAGGTTCATGTATGGTGCAACATATGGCATTGAGATTCCCTAAACTATGATACACACATTGACTTATCTTGCTTTAATCAGCCTCTACATTTTCAACACTTACACTTCAACAAATACACCTGCAGGCATGCTGCTGGGCATATATATACATGCGCATATATACATGACATATAGTACTATAATACAAGGACTACAGCTCTGCCCTGCAATACAAGAACAATGCTGTTTCTTTATTTCTATATGAACTACCAATTGGTCAAGACGCAGACTTTTTGCCTGCGAGTCAGCTGGAAACATTGAAAAGTCAGAAAGGGACCAAAAATCAGACACACTCTGTAGACACACTCTCAAGCGCAATGTGTGTTTTTTGTCTACAGATAAGAATCCACATTATATACTGAGGCAAACTAGCCATCCGTCTTCACCCATTTGGCTTAAATGTGCAATCTAACTGTGAAAAGCTATCTGTCTCTCTCACACTGATCTATCCATCTGTGTCCTTAACCTGAAGCCTCTACCTGTCTTCTGTCTTCGCTGCTGGGTAGACAACTGCTCTAGACACAATTACAGTAACAAATCCCCGTGCTATTTCTATTTTCCTCCCACACAGTCTCACCCATTCTCCCTCTTTTCAATCTTTACCTCCAGCTCTCACTCTCTTGCCCTTGCTCTCTCCACAAACCACAAGTGCAGTGGCCTCATTTGTTTTTGTCTTGTGGTTAACAACGTTTCATTTAGCCTGTGCTTGGGTGGGTTGGTAAACCTGGGCCACAATTGTGCAGGAAATGATCATAGCTGGAGCTTTAGTTATTCAGATTTTCTTGCAAAGAGGAATTGTTCTTTTCTATACTCTCAGTTTAATTGTGCTTCTTCATGTTGGAACTTTAGGGATGAATGGCTCTTGCGAGTTCATGACTGGTTATTGATCTTTTCAGATGATCAGTGGATAACGCCAACTGTTCATCAGACATTTTTATTAACTATCTAATGGTGCAATTTACTGTGAATAATTCTTTGCTGAGCCTTGTTCAATGGACTGATTGATGCACACAAAGCTCGTCAAACAGATGTCAGTTCTTCATCCTTAAATTCCCACTGGGCCTATGAGAAAGGAAACCCACCTGAAGACTCTGCCGTCCTGGAAAATCAGGATGTGGGGGTACAGGAAAACAAGAGATGAACCACAGCAGGCCGGTCACCATTATCATGGCATGTCTGGACAGGACTCTTCTAGTCCAACCTTAACTCTAAATCCAACGTACAATGTCCAAGAAAGGCGTTGGTCGTGGTGCCTGTATTATCTCTATCTTCCCTCTTAAGCATCGGACTCCCTCATTTCTCCACTAATCACCTTCCTTGAGTTTTCTGCACCGGCCCATCACCTGAACAGTAACCTGCTTGTACTTCTGCCCCCTATAAGTCATTAGCTCTTGCATATATACATGTACCTGTAGTACCGAGGCAGCATTAGCTTTCTTCCAGATTATCTACTCTACTTTGCTATTTTGCCTCAGCTTTCCAGACATTCCCCTGTCAGTTTCCTCTTATCTGCGAACCTGTATCTCTCTGAACTAAGATTTTTTAATTTTTTGAGTTTTTAATTTTTTTTACTACTCATTGCTGTTTGCCTCTACATTACTTAAAAAGAGTGGTCAGTCCAGGGACTTCCTGATGGGGATATCATGCTGGGAGCTCAACTTTCAGAGAGAAAAGGTACATCATTACCCCTAAAAATAGTGAAGTGGTGCAGCAGTTAAAAGAAATATCCCACAACTTACTTTCTCCAATGTATTCTGATCAGAAATCTGTACTATAACTATAGACAGGCTCGTTATTGCTATTTTATTGTTAACAGCTGACGTTACTTCCTCTTTTTTATGTACTGTGTGGTAAAAGGCTGTTTGTTGGGTCTGCGGTATTGTCTGTTAAATTAAGTGACTCTTTATTCTGCATCATTGTACTATATGTATTTTTAATTCCCCACCCCCTGATTTCTTGGTCACTGTTGTGCCTTATCATGCCTTTTTGTGGGCTGAAGCGCAGTTTATCTAAGGAGTGAACAGGGGGTTGAATGATGTTTTGAAAAAGCAGAGACAAGACGGCCAAGGATTTTAAGAATATATCGAAGCTGCTTAGCTGGTGACTTATTATTTGCAGCATTCACAGCCAAGACAGTAAATCTCAGCTGACTAAACTTACTCCCTCTCTCTTTTTCTGTTCATCTATCTTTTTCAGAGGCAGTCTTCCAACATTTTTCTTTGCCTCTCATGTCTCTCTTTGTCTTCTTCTCTTTTTCCAAATAATGACTGTGCATCACGATTGCTTCATTTCAGGAAATTGCCATAGTAATTATCTCTTTAACCCTTCTCATTGCATTTGTCAGATTTTGCTATCCATTGCAGCATTGCAAAACATTAATTGTTTCCTCTTTATCAACAGGCTGGCAAGATGCTCACAGGCTGAAATTCAGCTCTGTCTTCGCTCAGTGTGAGTGAAATGTGGCGCTGGGTACCATAGGACCTGAATAATTCATGCCCACTCTGGCTCCATCCATGTGTTTTAAATACTGGGTATAGACCAGGAAGCTATGAATCATTCATCAGAGGCGATTAAAGTCTGATGTTAATTAACCCTTATCCTTTCACCGTAATATGGAGGGGGTCAGTGACTGGTCGCTGCCCTGACCTCTCAGACCACCTGCTCACTCCCTTAGTCTCTCACTCCTCAATTCAACTATCTGTCTTGCTGGAGTGTGAGGCAGTGTGTGATTGTTTGTGTTTTCTTGGATAGGAAAGGTTGATCCAAGAGATACAAGGAGTTTTCCCATTCTGAATCACCAAGAAAAAGGTCATTTTTGTATAAGTGATATGACTTCAAAGGGTATACTGGGTTTTTTTTCAATCTAAAAGACACTTTGGAACACGTTTTGAGTGTACTGAGTATATCAAATGTTAAATGTGTGTATGTGTGTGTGTGTGTATGAGTGTGTGTGTAATTGCCGTGACGAGACAAGATGTTGAGAACTCAGCGGTGCATGTCGTCAGAGTGCTTGAACGCTCCACGGATGGCCCACAGAGAGGAGGAATGAAAGAGAGACAGAAGGGGGTAGAGGGATGAGAGGAAAGAGGAGAGACAGATAAATGAATAAACAATGTTTATTGTTTAAACAGCAGAGAACTTCACAGAAATATCAGTGGGAGCAGCTGTGATACTATATATGTGATTTGGGTTTTACAATTTTTGATGACAGTGAGGCATTTATCTAAGAGGTTGTGTGTGTGTGTGTGTGTGTGTGTGTGTGTGTGTGTGTGTGTGTGTGTGTGTGTGTGTAAGGACTGAGGTCAGATTAATGTCATTACACCCAGTTCAAAATGTCATTCACTTGTTCATTACAAAACATTTTTTTTTAAATTATACATAGGATATATAAACTGTGTGTGTCAGTGTGTGTATTTGTGCAATATGTGTGCAGATAGGAATCTGTATTCTGATTCATTCTGATTTCTCCCTCAGTTTCTGAATATTTAATATTCCCTAGTTGAAATGAACCAGTGAAGGCGGGATTGTGACGAGATGCTCCCATATTTTGTAACAAGACTAAGTCTACAGCCATGCTAGTGGCTTTGTGAGGCTGTACTTTGGCACTGCAATGTTTTGAACTAAATGCTAACATCAGCATGTTAACATGCTCACAATGACAATGCTATAATGATGTTAAGCAGGTGTAATGTTAACCATGTTCACTATCTTAGTTTAGCATGTTAACATGCTAACATTTGCTAAATAGCAATAAACTAATAAAAGTACAGTTGAGGCTGGTGGGAATTTCATTATTTTTGCGGGTAGTCATAATCAGAATCAGAAATACTTTATTGATCCCCGTAGGGAAACTCTTATAAAAATAAACCAGTATTTGACAAAATCTAATTTTGACCTAACGAAGGGAAAGTCAGAGCATCACTAGTCAGGTTCATCCTCTGGGGACCAAGACAGTCTGTACAAAATTTCATGGCAATCCATCTACTAGGTGTAGAGATATTTCAGTCTGAACCACAGCGGTGGACCAAGTCTGAGACATATATAGGAATTTCTGACAGCGGTAAAATCTCCCACGCAAAAATAACTATAAAGTGTTAACAAACCGTTGGCAAATGGCTGCAAAGCTACCATCAATGGCAGTTTCATCTAAATAAAATCCAATATAAACACTAATGAAGTTTGTTTGGCTAATTTAAAATGAGTTAAATTAGCCAACTGTTTGTATCTGGTATATAAATGTTGTCACTACACAGCTAGCAGTGGAAGTAACCATCTTGAAATAATCTGTGAACATATAATGGAAGGTTTTCTTGTCCTTACCATTCTGCCCACATTGCGTGAATGCAGCAGTCAACCATATAATGCCTAGCAGTGAATAAAAAGGTGAAGCTCACAGGAACTGAGGATGAGCTGTGGAAGAATCTTCAGGATACAAGCCAATGGGGCATGATCAAGAGTGCCTCAAACAATGTTAACAATTTCTTCATTTACAATACTGTAATGGCATCTCAACATACTGTTAAAATGTGTCTTTTCATCAGTCTTACATTTGAAACAAGCGTGTAACAAATTGCAGTAAATTTTATTCCATCTGACTGTTTTAATATGATGTTCCTCCTCTTCTCTTACCCCTTCTGCTCATTTTGCAGAGGATTCATCTTTGAGAAAGAAAGGCGGGAGTAATGTCGGATGAGGGAGGCAGGAAGGAGATGAGGCCTCTGTGGACCCAGTTGATTTCTGTCAAGTGAGCGGCATTTCAATTCCATATGCCAAGGCCAGCAGACTGCAGATGGACATGAACAGACAAGCACACTCTCGTGTTTTTATATGCACATCCCTTCCGTCTCTCTGTACAGTGTGTCTATCTTACACTCTTAATACACTAACAAACACTCCACCTACTCCATCACCAGAGCTGTTAACCTGTAACCTGTCCAGGCTTTCTAACTCTATTCACCACAACGTCCTCTTTGCAAAGGCAAACGGTAGGTAGGTTGGTGATTCTATGGACAGTATATCGTTGACAGGGCCTGGGACTGATGGAGCATGTGTGTGTGTGGGTGTGTGTGTGTGTGTGTGGGGGGTGACAGGCAGTGACGGTGGGTACACAGCGTAACCTTTAGAGTGGAGCCACAGGAGCATGACGGCCAGGCTCCAAGGTAACAGAGAGAGAGACAGCGAGAGGTGTGCAGGGTTGTTGGGAGAGGAGAAGGAGAAAGTCGACAGGTAGGGGAGATAGAAACTTCAACGAATTTGTGTCATCTGCTCTTCTGTCTGTTTGCTTTGCCGTGTCCAGCCAAGAGGTTGTGTTAAAAAAGTTTTAGAAAACACGCTTATTTGCTTTCTCTCTGAGAGTGAGATGAAACACATAGATTTGGACTTTTTTTAAAGGCTGACTTAATACAATACTCACAGTGTACTCACATTAGAGGAAGATTACTTTAAGGCTAGTATGGACAGGAGGAAGGATTACAGTGAAAAGACCCATTCTAAAGACAGACTGGAAAAATCCAAACCTATCTTTTAAGTATGCAGCTGGAGTCCGGATGTGTGTAGCCTAGCTTAGCATAAAAACTGGAGGCAGCTAAAAAATTAAAAAGTATGCTAAACAACAACTTTTATCTGTAAATTAAAGTTCCTACACACACCATGGTCCTCCTGCACAGGTGACCTTTTTTTTAGGACAGAGGGTGGCGTGCACAAAATGTGCTTGATTGACAATTCCGCCTCTCTCTAGCTGCACGTGTTTAGGCCAGTACCTCATTGTAGCATCTCCTGTTATAGCGCAGGTTGAAGTTAGGAGAACCATTTGGTGAGCACAGATTTTGGAATAGGTCTCTGTACAGGCTTAATGATACCAAACCTCGCAACCTCTCTGTGACAACAAGACTTCAGTATGCACAGTCTCAATGCCCAGCTGTCGTTAGCCAAAAAATAGTTTCACCACTTAAACCACACATTTTTGCACTGGTTAAGCAAACAAGATTCAACGTGTAAATTACTGAGCTTTGCAGTTGCTGGAAGGTGTATTTTTGAACTTTGGAGAGAGCCATGCTAGCTGTTTCCCCCTGCTTTCAGTCTAGCTTTATGCTTGCTAGGCTAAACACGTCCTGACTCCAGCTCCGCACTTAGTGCACAGACATGAGATTAATATCAAACTTCTCATCTCATTCTTGGAAAGTGTTTGTGTGAAAACATTAGTCAAAATTTGCATATATAAAAACAAAAGAAAGAGAAAGTGTGTTTGCCTACTCTTATGCATTAGTGTGATCTACCCTGTGTTAAAGATTTGAGTCAATTTCTCCTATTCCACCATGACTTAATTACACAGAGAGACTTAATCATTCCTCATGTCCAGCGGCACTGATACTAATTAGTTTCTCTGTACACACCCCACGCACACTGATGCGTACATTCGAAGGAGTACATGGACATGCCCTCTACATATGTAATGACATGGCACCTATTTACACTTTACACACACTCACATGCACGCACTGACATGGCTGAGCTTCTTCCTGCAACATTTTTCTCATTAGGATCTCTGTCCCATTGGTCGAGGCTTGGTGAATAATTTATAGATATAGGAGAGGAGATACTTGGCAGAGGATGTGTGCGTCCAGCCAAAGTCCCTGGTGTGAGTTTTTAAGCTTCCACAAGTCACGGGGGTCTTTCTGCAAATACTGTCCGCCAGCTAAAATCTCCTGTCAGTGTGAATGAACACACACACACACACATAGTGTATACATAATAGCACACACACTGAGGCATAAACATACATGTATATGTACACATGGAATGAACACACAAGCACATACACTCATTTACATTTTTATACCAAACCTGTTTCCTATAGAAATTACATTTATATACTATTAATTAGTTTTTCTAAATACCTTTTGGATCACTTAAGGACACTCTGTGGACACTATGGACACTTATAAAAGCAGCTCAAGACCCATTGGTTTAGACTTTTTTTTGGTTTAGTTTTTAGTGTCTTATTTAACCTTATTCTTTGTATGTTTTAGCTTGATGTCTGCATTTCATGTCTGTTGCTCTGTCTTTTATTGTGAAGCACTTTGTGACGTCTGCTCTTGAAAGGTGCTATATAAATAAACTTACTTACTTACTTTTGAGAGAGAAGAAAACGTAATTGCTGCCTGAATTATGTTTTCAATGAAGAAAGTGCTACTTTTTGTGGATTGTGGTTTATGTTACATATTACCAAAGCAAGCACTACCTGTTTTGTGCTTTAAGTCACTTTAAGACTTTTTCAATCTTTAACCAAGAGCTCGATCTTTCCCGTCTTTTAACCAAGTGCTTTACCATAAAACATTAATCATGCTTTAGTTGCTACAGGTGGATGTTGTATTGCAGGAGTGAATATTACAGGAAAATACAAATGAGTGAACATGCAGCAGATACCTTCTGTATGAACATTTTGCGACTTGCCAGATAGGTTCATCAAAAACATTTCCTCGTTATGTTGATAATGGCATGATATCTATCTCTAAATGTATTGGCTGTTGCATATTAGTATTATATGAACGAAATTTCTAGGAGACAGGGTTGTTTCATACATACACATTCATCTATAATTAGTCACACACACACTTACATATTCGTACATTGTTTAACGTTTCATGTCATATCGAATGTAAACATACAGGTGATTGTATACCTGTATATTTGTCAAATAATAAATTGCAGTGACATCTGTTTGATTAAGTTGTAGCTCTATATCTTGTTTGTTTTTGGTAAGTTTGGTAAGGATTGGTTTAGGTTAAGGTGAATTATATTGGTTAAGGTACAGTGAGGCTTTGGTCAGTTAGTTTGGTCAATTATGAAACAAAAACACTGCTTGTGTCCACCCGAAATATTTGACATTCCTATCCATACAAATAATTATGGAATGCCAGTGAGATCTGCCTTAACAAATTAGCACTTTACACATGCTCGTACAAATTAAGTACACATACAAATGTCCAAACACATTCACATACAGTAAGGATTCATATGCACCTACTACACACACACAAATACACTACTTGGACGTAGGCCTGTGACTATGACAAGCCCTGCTGTCTGCTTCCGTCCTCTCCCAGGCTTTGGAAGTGGATGGGTAGGAATGCTAAAGAAACCAGGAGAAGCCAAGCATACATTTCCACTGTGGGGGTGGAGGGAGGTGGAGGCTTGAAGTGAGGGAGGAGGGGGTTGGATGCTGCTCACCACACCACACAGCTCTCTTTCTCTCTTTCCCTTCCTCTCCTAGCATCCTCTCAGTCTGCAGAGACCCCATGTGTGTCAGCCAAGCAGTGGAGCATCCCTTCTGTCTATTTTACCTATTTTTGTTGTTCCTCCTGCTGTCTCTCGCTCATCCCTCTTTTCCTGTTTTCTCCTTTATGTTTTTCTTATTTTATGTTTTATTATATCTCTTTAAACAGAGGAAGACCTTCAGTCAATGTAAAGTATATAGAGATAGGTAGAGAAGCAAATGGGAGGAGGTGGAAATGAAGATGTAGTCTACAAGTTTCCTTATAAGAACAAGTGGTGACGGATGTGGTAGATTCCAGGAGAATGAAAGTATAGAGTGGGTGTGTTTACCACCCCCTCTCCTCTAAAAAATATTGAAAAACTATTATCTATGACCATTATTGATTTGGTTTTTATTGTTTTAAAGTTACAATCAGACTAACTTAAGAACAAAAGGACAACATTGTAAAGAAAGAAAGAAATAGTGGTTCTGGAGAGGCATCTCTAGTCAGTGTATGTGTGTGTCGAATTGTTTCCTGTTAAACTTCTCCAGAGCAGGTGTCAGCTGAAGGAGGAGGCTTGGAGGCGGAGATATGGAGGAAGAAGGCAATTACTGTTGTGGAGCGTTTTGTTTTGTTTGTGGAAGCATCATTGTGTGGCCTGCTGCTAATGAGGCCCGGCGAGCTTGTTAATAATGAATTGGGAAAAAGGTGATGCAATTTGTGTGTGTGTGTGTGTGTGTGTGTGTGTGTGTGGTAGAGATGGTTGGTGGGGTCATCTCACCAGAGAAATGTTGACATTATCTCTAATAGGCCTCCGGGCTGAATATGGTATCACAGCACTGTTTGATATTGATCTGGCCACACACATGCACTTTTGTCAGTATCTCCTTCAACCTTGTAGCTTTTTTATCTGTCCATGTCAACTGTGGTCTGATTTACGTTTTTATTGACTTACTTTTCAAAAAGGTCCTTTTTTAAAGAACAATATGTTGCAAATATTCTTGAACTTTTACCCGTTTTAGTGGAAGTCCTGGGTGGCAGTCCCTTTGACTCCTGAATTGTGTATATTTTGTATGTATATCAAAATGTCCTTTTCAGTTAGTATGGTGGGTGTGATTCCAACCTCCTGCATTAGTTTGAGGCAATGGAAAATAGCTAAAGATCCAGATTTGAAAGTTTTAGTGTATGCAGCTGTAGAGAAAGCATCCTATGAGTCTATGTTCAGTTGATCAAAAGGTAGTTTAGAAGATGGGATTTCCTCATGGGACCTTTTTTGGACATATATAAAGACTGACAGAGTGGCTGTATAGATTTCAATCATAGCTAGGAAGGAGGTTTTCTTTTCATTTAATTTCATTGTTGACTGGGTCTCTCATCTCTGTATGTTGCTACTTAGTTTTATTACTTGATTTATTTTTTAGATTTGCTAGTAGCATGAGTCTCAAAAACTATTTTGTACAGAAATTTATGGCCCCTTAGCATGAACCCTACTGACTTTGATGATCCCCTGACCTTTCCTCTAGTGCCACCATGAGGCTGCAAAACTAAAGACATCCATCAGCCACAGTTGTAGCCTACTTTGTGTTTCTTGTCAAATTTTAGCGTGCTAACACGCTAAACAAAGGATAATGGATAGACAGGATAAACATTATACCTGCTGAACATCAGCATGTTAGCATTGTCACTGTGTCTATGGGGATGCATGGATATATGCATATGCATACTGTACATGTACAGTGGTGCGCAAAAGTGTTTGCCCCTTTCCTGATTTCTTATTTTTTTGCATGTTTGTCACACTTAAATGTTTCAGATCATCAAACAAATTTAAATATTAGTCACAAATAACACAAGTAAACACAAAATGCAGTTTTTAAATGAAGGTTGTTGCTATTGAGGGAAAACAAAATCCAAACCTACATGGCCCTGTGTGAAAAACTGATTGCCCTCTAAACCTAATAACTGGTTGGGCCACCCTTAGCAGCAACAACTGCAATCAAGCGTTTGCGATAACTTGCAATGAGTCTTTTACAGCGCTGTGGAGGAATTTTGACCCACTCATCTTTGCAGAATTGTTGTAATTCAGCCACATTGGAGGGTTTTCGAGCATGAACTGCCTTTTTAAGGTCATGCCACAGCATCTCAATAGGATTCAGGTCAGGACTTTGACTAGGCCACTCCAAAGTCTGTCAGCCTCACTAGAATGCTGTATCAAATTCACATCTGAATCCATATAAGGTTCGGCTACATACAACATTCGCATTCAGTTTTCTCAACTTATCTCCACTAGGCCAATCCAAAGTCTTCATTTTGTTCTTCTTCGGCCATTCAGAAACTCCATCTTATACACATGAGACTTATACTCATGTGTTACTTTCAGTAACAGTTCCACCTTGTCGTCTGTCCAAGCAAAGCAATCTCTGGTCTGACTTTTCGTCATTGCTGTTCTTCGTTAGTAGTATTTTCTGCAAATGAGCAAACAAACACAGAGTAGACAGTCTGCTTCCAGTTTACACCGGCACGCGCATGCCCAGCGTTCGTGAATGGTCATGTGATATGCATTTTTAGGTGTGTTAGTATGGAAGGATATTATTTCGGAAACGGTGCTAAAACACTCGTGTTTACGGAGATCATTTTAAAATGAAAACATATTAGTGTGGCCTCAGAGATCCACTTTAGGAGATTTAAATTACAAGGGAACCAAAGACTTTGCCAAAAAACAGTAGCTAATAGTGGTTGTAATTATTACTGGGGTGGGGGTGAAAAATTACCCACATATTCTCTTCAGAAATCACTATCACTAATGTGAAAATCACCCCCCCTCCCTAGGCTTGTATTCATTCTGGGTTCCTTATATGTCGTGTGACCGCCCCCTAGTTGATGAGTTCACGTAAATCACCTGTTGCCTTATTACCTCCCTTCACCTGATTGGTCATTGCTGTTAGTCTGACGGCCTATTTGTGCCTCTAGAATGACATGGTCTGTAAGTTGTGCTGACAACGGTTCTGACTGAAACATTCAATATTTGTTTTGTTGTGACATTTTTTTTGTCATATTTTTTGACATTGTGTCACCTTTTCACATTCGTTTTGTATCTTAAGAGCCTCTTCTACTTTTTTTCAGCTTTTGAAAAACCTGGATTCAAGAATGCAAACCCATGATAATTCTTTGACTTTAGCATTGTCATTGTGACTGTTAGCATGCTGAAGTTAGCCTATAGCTCAAACCACAGCTGTGCTTAAGTACAGCCTCACAGTGCTGCTAGCATGGCTGTAGACTATTAGTCTTACTCTTGTCTACTATCTGTCATGTACCAACCTTTCCTTTAAAATCAATACTTAAGTGCCTTTTTTTGCAATTTGTAACTGACCTCTAATTGTGTCCTTTTTTAGCAGCCTTCCTCCTCATGGCAGTGTTGTTTGTTAACTCTGGGTTACTGTGAAGAGCAGAGGGATTTGGGCTGGATCTCATATGATAGCTGACCACCGTGATAACAACACTCATTGTTACACACTCACCTGTGCTGTATTGAATGTAACAGTCACCTCTGCCTGTGGGTGGCTTGGTGTGTGTGTTGGGTGCTGGGCTGGGAGAGAGAGAGAGAGAGAGAGAGAGAGACGGAATTATTACTCCCCTCACTTTGGTGTCCAAACGAAGCCCCTTAGATTTCTCCAGACTAACACCTCCCTGAGGAGAGAGGATCAGACAGTCTGCAAGAGGAATGAATTTGTGTGTGCATGTGTGTGTGCGTGTGTGTGTGTGGCCAGCAGCCATGTTGGAAGGTTTGGTTAGCATGGACCAAAGGAGTAAAGACCACTGACAGCTTGGCTACCTCTCCTCTATTACAATTTCTCTTTGCACTCCAGCTCCTCTTTGTCGCTCTCCATCTTCATTGTGAAAACAACCTGATCTTCCATTTCTCATTTTAGTCTTTCAGTGTATCATCCGACTGTTAATAGCCTCTGTCAACACCAGCTGTCTTTTCTCTGACTGTCTATCCCCTACCCCCACCCCCACCCCTTACCTTTAAAAGGTGAATACTTCCAGCATCCTGCTTTTGTCTATGTAGCTGTCTGTTTTTGACACTTTCTCCCGCTGCTTTATAAACCCTCTCTCCTCTCTTGTCTCTCTTCCCTCTCACCTCCGCAGAGACGGTGACCAAACTATACAGTCTTATTTTAAAAAAGCACTCTTGTATGCTTCCCTCCAGCCATTTAGCTTTTCTTTCGTCTCATGTCTCCTTTCATTCCTCTCCCTTTCTTTTACTCATTTGTATCCAGCAGGCAAGAGCATGGACGTGAGGTGCATTCTCGTCCTAACTTATTACTTAATGTATTTGTCTCTTCCTATCATCTTCTTCCCCTGTCCCCATCTTCTGTCCATCAGACTAATGGACAGACAGATATTTTAGAGGCATTTAAGTCTGAATTTTCTTATGCCTTGCTCCTGAGTCAAGTGCATATAGCCTGTGTCTACATTCATGCGTCTCTGTAGCTGTGACTGTCTGCTGTCACTGAGTAAAACAAGGTGGTCTCTTGTCAAACAGCTTACATGTAGTAACCCAGGGGGCTTCTCTCTCTCTCTCTCTCTCTCTCTCTCTCTCTCTCTCTGTGTGTTTCTCTATCTCTCTCGCCCACTGACTAGCCTGTCCCTCTAGGGTGGTGGCAGAGGAGAGCCCAGTGGACCACGGCAGACCTCGTCTATTTCCATCCTCCTCTCACCCCGTTCCTCTGTGACAACACAGGCGGCCGCCTAGTACCATGACTGACGCCCTCAGTCAGCTCTCATCAGCTGAATTGACAGCTGTCAATCAAGTGTCTGGACTGCATTGTGACAGGGGGAAGCATTGATAGACAGTTGCTATGTTTGTGTGTGTGTGTGTGTGTTTACACTCGTCAACAATATGCTTAGCATTCTTTAATATCAGAGCCATTCAAACTGAAATTTGTAGTTGATAAAAGCAATAATACTAGGGCTCATTATTGGGGCTTGTAGGGTTTCAGCCTCTTTAAAAAGCCTCTGTAAAAATACGAATTTTTCATTTTTTCCATTGCTTACATATTAATCTCATGTAAAAGATCTACTCAGCTGAATTACATCCTAATTACTGAACAGTCATTAAAGACAGTCAGGTGAGATTCAGATCAGTAGCGCCGTTCATTTAAGCATGCCTTCTGTGTTGTGTTATTGAGTAAGAAAAACATTTCCTGACGCTTGAATGTTTTGTAGCCGGTGGCAAAAGAACAAAGCAGTGAGGATTTTAAGCTTGGCTCTCTTTGTTGTGTGGGAGCAAACACATCCATTGTTTATCTGTATTATTATTCTCCATCGCCACCAAACCACTAATGACATGGCATTCAGATCAAACCCCTCTATTTATGGCAACCAGGTTGGAACTCAAGCAATATTCTGCAACTGTGTGGACGACATAATGGCTGAACTGTGTGACCCTGTGAACAACCTTATTACAATATTTCCTCACTAGAGTATCACAGCTTTAAAAAATGTAGCTTGTATTTAACTTTCTCGTTAAAACTACACTCAACATGAACAATATGTTTCAATTACACCAGTGTAAAAGATACCATTGACCTAAGGGAAAATGCAGCGGTATTGAGACCATTTACTTAAAAAATATTTTAAAAATCAATACCACCTTGTTAAAATACCCCATAACAAGTATTATGAGCAAAATGTGCTCAAAGTATCAAAAGTAAAAGTAATGCAAAATGGCCCCTTTCAGAGTGTTATATTTATCATAAATATATTTTTAGAATATTATTACTGATTCATTAACATGTAAGCAGAATTTTAGAGTTGTCAAGATTAAGCTAATTATATATATATATATATATTATAGCTTTTATATATGCACACTTTTCTAAACTGATTATATGCTTTCCATGTAAAATCTTGATCTGAAAAGTAATTTATACCGATAACTGTGAAATTAATGTTATGGAGTAAAAAGTACAATATTTCCCTCTGAACTGTAGTGAAGTAGAAATATAAAGTATCATAAAATGGAAATGTGCTTAGTTACATCCCACCACTGGTAAATGCCCTTTTCATGCCTTTATCCTAAATTATTTATCTAAAAGAACTTTGCAGAAAGATCTAAAGACCTAAATTCTTATGTTTCAATGAGCTCTAAGCTACTTATATAGCAAACTATATTAAATCTGACTTTATCAGTTGTTATAGTAATGCCACATAGCAGAGAACAGTGAAACAATGTAGAAATTGTTTTCTAATTAATTAAATCTTGTAAGGGTGTAAGGATGATCTAAGATGCAATGTTGTTTGTATCAGGAGTATGCATTTTTGATGCATGCATTACTGACACACGGCTGTCACCCTCAAGCTATTGTCCACGCAATCCTCATATCAAACCTGTAGCTTTAGGGCAGCTGTTGAGGTTAAAGACGCAAACATGTAATGGAAAAATGGTGCCCTCCCATCTCTTGACAGCTACTGTGGAGGTGCACTTGAACCAAAACACCAAAACCCAGCAGCAGAAACATACTGTTCATAAAACAATATTTCTTGGTTCAGCTGGCATAACAATTCATCATTATATGTAATGAAAATCTTATTATCTGAAGGCAGTACAATTAAGACTGTGATTTATATGAATGCAAATTAACATATCAATAAGCCTTATAGGAAATGTCTCTTAATTAGTCATCCCTTAATTGGCCCTGAATGCCATCAGCGCACTGTGTGTGTGTTAACCATGCGTTCATTAATAACATTACTGTGCGACCCGGATCTGCATGTCCCAGCTAAGATTAGTTTAACTGCTGTTGCCATTTCAGCTGTTGCATGGCACTGTGTGTGCGTGTGTATGTGTGTGGGTTATCCGATGTGTGTGCGTATGTGTTAAGTGTGTCTGAGAATGATATGACACCCATGCCCATGCTGATACACAGGCTGGTTCTGCTTTGATCAAGGGTGCCTGGCATGGGGGGGTGGGAGTGTGTGTGTGTGTGTGTGTGTGTGTGCGGGGGGGTTGTAGGTGAGGTGGGAGGTAAGGGGGGGTCTGAACCGCCCACTGGTGCTGATGAAGACGAATGAGCTAACAAGACATGACGGAATTGCTTTTGCAAAGAGGGGGGCTGAATGCTGTATGGTGATATCGTGTTGAGGGCGGCTAAAGGAGCAGGTTGATTTATTGTTCCAGCAGCAGATAGCCACCGCTTTACCTCCCCTCCCTCCCTACTTATTCACAGAGACCCTTCGGTCTTTAATTGCAGCCCCCAGCCTCCTCCATTCGCTCATCCATGTCCTTATTAGAAGAGTCATACCACACATCATACATCCATGCTGACAGAGGACAACAGTATATATGAGACAGAGCCTGAGGGGGAGGTCTGGTGCCCAAAATGTCACGGCCATGTTGATTTTGCATTCCATTACCACCTTATGTTGAGGAAAACAGGGAAGAAATACAGAAATTGGGGAGAGTAATGAAGCCAGGCAACTGAAGGTCAAAGGAAAGAACCAGAAAAAAAATAAAACAGGGAATGGACGAAATGGAGGAGAGGGGGAAAATGGACCGATTAAGATATGTACATAATGGGAAAGGGGGATAGGGGATGACAAATGGAGAAATGGAGCAATCCTCAGAGAGAGGAGGAGGGGTAAAGACATGTTAAATGGTGTGGGAGGCCTGAGAGAAAGGTGGAGCCCGGTGGTCCAACCTGATGAATTCATAAAAGGCCTTTAGAAGAAACAGGAGGAAAGAAAAAAATAAGGGTTTAATAAGTTTGAGCATTATCAGTGAGAAAAAGCCCCACCAGCAGCACTTATTGCCTTGCGGGCCAATTACAGATTAGTCTGTTTGTTCTAAAATGAATATGGATAATGTATATAACACAAGACTCCCCTGCACCAATAAGTGGACAAATAGCCGTGCAGGTCTACATTAGTGATTCTCTGTAGCGAAAAGGCGAGAGATGGGGAAAGTTAAGGTGTGGGGCTGGTTCACCCCACACAATTTATCACTGCATTGCCATTCTCTCTCTGAAATATCAGCCTATTAAAACATTCATTGAGATGATTAAACTGCAATAAAATCTAACAAAATTTGCACTGACACTTTCAGTGCATGATTTATTAGGCCCAGGCTTGCAAGTGCTTTTCCAACCCCGACAAACACAGAGAGGGGAAAGATCAGATGCTGCTGCCACCTGTTGGCTGACTGTGAGCTGGAGGGAGTTCAGTGAGGTTTTTCAACAGAATCTAGACTGAAATAGAGCAAAGTATTGACTCTTTGTTGCACTTTCTGTTTTTTATTCTGATTACTTTTTAACACATTAGTTTAAATCCAATGCAAGCAATGCCAAGTTAGTACAGACCTGTTTTCAAACAATATTTCAATTTTTGTCCTTTTTTCCCCCCGGTGGTACAATTTTATCGAGTTTACAGTGTTAATATTAGTAATTGTTTGAAAATTATTTTTCTTACATTCTTTCTTTGTTGTGTAGTTCACCATAGATAGAACTAACAACTAACTGTTATTTTCATTATCGATTACTCTGCCAATTATTCTCCCGAATAATGGATTAATCGTTTGGTCTCTAAAGACCAAGCTGACATATTCAAACTTTTTGAAATTATTCACTTTACTTTACTTTACTGTCAATAAATCCAGTAAATATTCATAACTAGCCATTTTTTGTTTGTTGTGACGATTAATTAATAATCTAAATTATGACCTTTTCATTTTTTGCTGACTAATTGATTAATCTACTAATTCAGCTCTAACACAAAGAAGCCTCAGTATGAACATTCTGTCTTACTGCTTGTTAAAGTGACCAAGATACTTGCAAGTTGCAGTGTGGAATAAAACCTAAATGGTGAATTAAGCAACACTTAATTAACTTTATTCATAGATAACAGTTGCAACAGATAGTTACATAGGTTGAAAGAGAAAAGAGAGTGTGGGAAAGACAGAAAGATGTGTAGAAGGCATTAGAATAAGGTTTTGTAATGTAATGTTAAATATGCAGCTTCATATTTCTAAATGTCAGAGCAGTTCATGTAAATTTTAATCACATGTACCAGTTTGGAAACAATTTGCAGTCATTGAGAACTGTGTTAACGTACATGTCATTATCTAACAATCCCATTCTCTGTTACACAGCATGATCTAATTACATACTGTATATTTCACATAATTGAAAACGGTGAGGGCTCAGACTGTATATCCAGTACACATTTCACTGCATTAGCTGAGGTGGAAGTGTTTTGTGCTGAACTGGTGTTGTATTGATCCATATGGTTTATTACAAGCTGTGCGAGTGTTGATACTGTCCAGGACGACAGGAGGCGGGGATTACCTGGAAATGGTGCTATTGATTTGGGGTTTGCCTCAGGAGAGGGCTACACATCGCTCAACCCACCAGGGGTGCACAGTGTTGGAGAGATGCTGCACAAAGAGTCAGCAAAACAAACACCACCTGAGACGTGTGTTTACGACAGGCTGCCTTTTGTCCACGGTGATGTATCTGCTGTGGAGGTCATTTTGCTGGTGGGAAAGTGTTGTGTTAAAGGAGGGAGCTGTGGCGTCATGACCATCACAGATGACATGAGCTGATGAGTCACATCAATAGCAAATCATTTCATTTAAAGCCTTTTTAACTATCTAATCATGATGTGTGTGCTTGTTTGTGTGAGTGTGTGTGTATGTGTGTGTGTTTGTGTGTGTGTGTGTGTGTGTGTGTGTGTGCTCTTGTACTTCTAATTTGAATTTTAGATCTAATTTGAATTTTAGATCTGGTGAGTGAGAAAACCACTCGCATATTATTGCAACATCAATCAGAAGTGATTTTAAAAACACTGACCCATATTATCTCACACCACAGCTCTACTGTCACGTATAGTGTACCTGGAGACATACAGTAATTGAGTTCACCAAAGTTTTCAACAAAATGTGTTTTGATGAAAAATTTAATATAACTTTGCTGTCTCCATAAAGTCCTGCGAGGCATACCTGTAATAAAGGACATCATAAATTAATTAATTTTCACAGGACGTCTTAATATAACACACTGTTGTGTATATGGGAATAATAATCTGCAATATATCTATATTTCTATATTTGTATTGAGGACAAACTAAAAGCAACACTTATTAAATGTAACACAACTTGTCCTTACACAAATACAACCATTATGCTAGCTAATAATAAGTTTTTAAGTTTTGATTCAACTGTTTGGGATTTTTAGAGTAGGTAGTTATAATAAGATAAGACTTTATTCATCCCCAAGGGGAAATTCACTTGTTACACCAACAGAGAGCCATGCTGAGAGGTGAGAAAACAGATAAACAACTAATAAATAGGACATATGAGAAGAGAATAAAGAAATTAGAGAGGTGATTTAAAAAAAAGAAGCTATATACATTACAATGTCTTAGACAATAGTCCAGTAGTGCAACTCCAGCATGATGTGTGAACTACATACATAGTATACACTGTACAAAATATGTAATGTTGTATACAATGTATGTGCAGTATATGTATAGTGCACACACACTAAACAGTAACAATATTTAACTATGATATAATATAACACAATAATAGCAATATAGCAGTAATATATTATTGTTATATAGTGATGTAAGTAAAATAATGTAAAATAAAATAGTGTTAGATATGTAACTACTTCTGATTCTACTACTCCCATAGTAATAATAATACTGGTGATATATAATTGAGGACAAGGTGCAGGTTTGTTTTTGTAAAATGTGCCACATTAAACCAAAATCTTCTATATTTAAAGATGTTCCTGTTCTTTTGTCAGCACGCCCCTTGTTATACTGTAATATTACACCAAAGTGTATTGTGTTGATTCATGCACAACTAGTAGATGTTTGAACATCCACCAGCAGTACTGCCTGATTATTACCAACAGTGGTGGATTGTATCTGATTACCCGCCAAGCTTTAGCGATGAAGGTCATTACTCCACAATGAAGTAGTGATATCAAAGCTATTAATACAGATCAGATGCATAATGGTTTCCCTAGAGGAGGTCCTGCGAGGATGTGGTACCCAGGCGTCCTCTCAGCCCAGTGGCTCCTCTTTGTCACACTGCTGGCCTGTCTGCTGTTCTGGCTCAGAAAGAAAGGTCAAGGTATGCATACGGTCTGTGGATATCTGTGTCTTTGTGTGTTTGCGACGGGCCTTTTCTGTCATTTCAGTCTGTGCACATATTGTATTTGAGTGTTACTGTAATAGAGGCCTAGTCCAGAAATTGCCTTTGCCTGAGCGTCACTTGTGGAAACTTTTGACATTTTATTTGGTAAATTGTTATATATATTTACCAGGTCATAAATACACAAGCATGACATGTTTTGACATGTTCAGTTATAGGAATGACTGTGCAGTTTCACAGTAATGGCAGCAAAAAGGGGGAGTGGTTCCTGTGTGTTTTATAGATAGCAGTACTGTGTCTGCCTACAGACATTCTGTATCTATTTAAAGACGACTCCAGCAAGCTGCTTGCAAAAGACGAGCCTCCCATTCTCACTGTTGTCACATTGATTCTTTTGTTTTTCATCTTTTATCAGCTTATACAGGCATTGCTATCAATAACTGATAATCTTCCACATTGTGCTTTATGGTTCACATGCCTTTTGTTGTATTTCTCATTTAATATATGGTGATATACTTGGTTCATTTTAACATTACATTATATAGAAAGAGAAATGAAAGTCATTATTTCTGGATTGTTGGTATTTAAATGAAATCAGCTTCATTGGCAGTGAGTGAACAAATAGCTTAATAGTCACAAAACCCTCCAGACATACACACAAGCCCGTACCCACATCTAGGAAGAGGTAGAACTGTGCTGTATCCAATTACTCATCTGATTCATAATTCTAGACATGAATAGCAGACTAACAAGATATAATGTGTCTGCTTGTGGAAGAGGAGTCAATTGAAATGGGAATGTAACTGACAGTTGTGTCATGGGGGCTTTGGCTGTAGATTTTTCCTCCATACAGAAATTATTCACACAAAGAAATTACAAACAAGTACAAATTGTTGTGTTAATTATTGGCTTTGTAAGTGGGAGCCATTTGTAATACCCAGAGGTCTTGTTTATGTGCAACCAATTTCATCTGCTTGCGAGAATTACATCAATCTTTATTGAACTGGACAAATCTGATATGCTGAATGCACAGGAGACTATTTGTTTTGGGTTTTTTTAATAAAGGAAGCAAAATATATATATGTGCTGTTTCTCCAGTATGCATTCCTCCTCCCAGCTGCAGCTCATAGTGAAAGACATGATAAGGCCAGTGGGAGTAAACTAACATGCCGTGTACTGATGAATCAACTGTACAGTGCAGTCATAAACACAGTAAAGTTGAGGCTGGTTCACATTCTGGGTAATGTGTTATGGTTCTTCCTCCTCAGGTGGCGATGACCTCTCATCATCTGAATGTGAAAGCAAGACGTACTCGAGCTGTGATCCAGCAGGGGATGCCGGTAAGCTAGACTGCAATTAAAGACTAAATGAAGACCTAAAACTCAGTTTGAGAGATCACCATACCATCGTTACCTACCCTTATCATAATGTAATTAATAATGGTGCCAAAAAGCCCATTTATATTTGCTGCTGTACAGACTTGATTTGTCCCTGCAGATATAGTAATATACAGTAAATATGGATATGATGATGCTGCAACACTGAATCACAGTGGATGTTAATAGAATTTTTTGCCGAACAAAAAACATACTTTCATGTTAAAAATAAAACTAAATTAAGTGCAGGTATAACACATACAATGAATTGCATAAGCATTCGCCCCCTTCACTATGACACGTAAAAAAAACTGGTGTGATCTGTTGTTTTTAAAACATAGAATGGAGACAAGGGTCCCGACACATACACACACGTACAGTACACACACACACACACACCACCACCATTTGGTGTCCCTGAATGGAGGTCACCTGTGTGCAATCAAGTGTGATGACAAGTGTTTTAACAACTGCATCTAAAAGGTTCAACGGCTAACAGCTACTTATTTCTGGCAAAGACTGCATAATGAAGACAAAGAAACATTTCAAACAAACCTGAGATAAGGTTACCAAAAAGGTCAGTCAGAGGAAATATACAACATTTCAATGGCACTTAATATCTATCATTGTAAAATCTTTAAAAAATTTAATTGAAAAACAATATGTTCAGTGTCCACATTTAAATCCAATCCAGAATCTGTGACAGGACTTGAAAACTGCTGTTCACTCACAGTCCCATGCATCTTGAAATGGGAAGAAACGATCCACATGAGCAAAGCTGATACAATCTATTATTTAGTGTATCATATTTTAATTTAATTTAGATCAATTCCACATATTTTGTTTGTGAGGAATCACATTGATATTAAAGAAGATAAGTGTGAAAAAAGCCTAATTATATCTGCTGTGATTCAATATTGTAAAACAGTAAAATATGAAAAATTACAAAAGCGGTGGAAGATGAGGGGGGTTGAATACTTTTAATAGGCACTGTGTATGTGTGTGTGTGTATGTGTGTGTGTGCATCTAAATGCGTTTGTACAACTATGTGGGCCTCAATGTCTGCCAAGAGGATAGTTAAGCCGTGCACTTTTGCAACTGCTATTACTTTCCATAACAGGCAGGCTAAATTAGAGGTGAGAGACTCCTTGTACTCCACACAGTACAGCAGGGTGGCCGGGATTTTCACACTCAAGGCTTCTTTCCCTCAGCCAGCTTCAGCTCCAGGACCATGGCCCAACCGGCTCTCACTGACCCCACCAAGATGGGAAAGGGTCGGGCAATCGCCGTGCTGACCTCGGGAGGCGATGCCCAGGGTAAGTGGAGGGTTTCCAGGATGGTATGAGAGTGTGGAGTGCCAAGACAGGGCATGTCTGTTGTTTGTTTGCCTCAGCAGGTGGTTGATCCGATGTGTGGGAAGTCACTACTTAGTAATGCAACAGCAGGAATTAATGACAAATAAAGAAGTATTTGAGACGTAAAGTGAGTCAGAAACCTATAAATCTATCCAAATTTTGATGCGTCTTGAATAGTCATTGGTTGTCTTAGACAATTACTGTAGACTACATAGATCTCCATAGTATAGGTGTATCGTTTGCTTTTTGACGTTATTAACAGTTTAAACCCTGTTTTAAGTATTAGGTAGCAATAGCACTAGAAACAACACTGCTTTTTGAAAAACAAAGAAGTGTAACCCCTTCTTTACTGTCATATTCAATCATGATTGCAGCTCCCTTTTATATCAAATTTAACTACTCATAATCTTTTTTATTACTGATAATAACTTTAATGACTTCTCTATTGCAACAGAGCCATCATAGCTATCTATCTCATAGAGCTAACTTATGTAAAAAGGGCAGCATCAATTCCTTCTCGTAAAGCTGCTAGGACCACAGAGTGAGGCAGACACTCCCCTGACCTTTAACTTGATGAGGATTATCTCCACTGTGACCTTTGGGATGTGTGTCAGTGACCCCACACAACCACGTGGTGTGAGCGTGTGAGACAGTGAGCTATCCATCTGTCTGTTTTTCTGCCTCTCTGAACTTTAGGACAAGTGTGTAAATGCAAAACTGCACAGCTTGCTAACTCTCACTCTTCTTCTTTTTCACTCTCTGAAATACATAATCCTCATTACAACCTTACCTTTTTAGTCATCCTGACATCCAAGATAGATATGTCCCAGTTTCTTCCTCTGTTCCTTCCTTCTCTCTCTCTAAAACACTGTATCTGTTATGAGGGCTAATTTTAGAGGCATGACCTTTCTGTCATGTGTTTGTAAAGCGGTGAGGTGGAGTGAAAGGGCCGTCCTTCTCTCCCTTTCTCTCCCCTCCTCCTTTACACTGTAAGTGGAGATGCTCTTGGCACTCTTAAAGCTAATCTATCCACATCTTGTCCTTTAAGCAACCTGCTGAGTGTTGAGCGTGCAGGCAGAGGCCCAGTTGCCTTTCCTGCAGTACAAGCTTGCCACGATCACTGACAATTTCACAGTTATCAACAATGAAATAACTGTTAAATAAACTGGTATTATAGTATTATGGTATTATAGTATTGTTTTATCACATGTCTTTATCTTAAGCTTGTGTTGTTGTTGCACCTGTGTGGTGTTCAGCTGCTGCAGCAGCAGGTTACTGTAAAGACTGAAAAAAGAAATGCTAATATTATTCAAAGTATGAGTTGTGCAACATCCATGCACCATAGCATCAAGCAAATTGGAGGTTTGGAAGGACTATCAAAATATTCCATGCTAACTTGTTTCCCAAAATCCACCCAAGTAAAAGTTGCTCATTTAAAACTTTTATAATAATTTTATATATTATCTTTACACACATTTATAAATATATATACAATTGAAGAAATATGAACACAAACTACTAAAACACAGTAACAATATTAACTGGCTAATGCACACACACACTGTGCCTACAGGTATGAATGCAGCTGTGAGGGCCACAGTGCGAGTGGGACTTTACACTGGAGCCAAGGTGTATTTTGTCCATGAGGTAAATACTGCTTTTTCATGTTTTCTTTTGATTAATCAATTAATTGTTTAATCTGTACAATGTCAAAATAAATATAAACCGTTTGGGAACAATGCCCACCATTAAGTCCCCAGAGCTCAAGCTATCTTCAATTTGCAAAGGTAATTCAATTAACAATAATATAAACAGAAAAGCAACAAACACTCACAACTAAGAAGCTGGAACCAGCGAATGGTTGCCATTTTTGCTTGAGAAATGAGCGATTACAAGATTTGCTTTTGATCAACTAATTTTTTCAGCACTATTCCATGGCCTAACACACAAGACCAACCTTACCTATAAATAATCATCAAATCTCAATATAATAAACAAAACACTTGTTGGACTAAAATAGCTGCCCATGCTATTTAAAAGTTAAAAAATGCCTCTATCATTAAGTCTGAAGCTTCTTCCCTGCAATGACTCCTCCTGAAGGTAACAATGTGCTGTGTTTCTGTTTGTTGACAGGGTTACCAGGGTCTGGTGGATGGAGGAGATCATATCCGCCCTGCAACTTGGGAGAGTGTGTCAATGATGCTACAGCTGGTGAGAACAAGCACGAGGATGCAAAAGCATATTTAATTGCACGTTTATTATTTCCACTCTGTTTTTAACTTGTGATCATCACAGTAAGTGGGATGGATGATCTGTGTAACTCTAGCAACGCTTTAGCCTCTACAGTGCAGTTCTGTAGGTCAAATGGTCATTTAAATGCCAAGGTTCATTAAATAGCAAGCCTTAATGGACCTTAGACATGAGCGCTTAGGTTTCAGGAAATCCTCCCCCTTCTCCTTATCTGTCTCCTTGTGATTTCTCTTTGGTACTGAAACCCTTCCTCCTTGCCTGACATCAGGGTGGGACTGTGATTGGTAGTGCCCGCTGTCAAGACTTCCGTACCAAGGAGGGACGGACCAAGGCCGCCTGCAACTTAGTCAAGCTGGGCATCACCAACCTGTGTGTGATTGGAGGTGATGGCAGTCTGACGGGTGCCAACCAGTTCAGAACAGAGTGGAGCGAGCTCCTGGCAGACCTAGTCAAAGCTGGTGAGAGGCATGAGCCCAAAATGCACTGTTCTAAGCAACACAACATCAAATGAAATGTCTCTATCACACATCTGCCCTTCTATACCTTCTATGGTACAAGTTGCTGTTGGTTTAGGCATGTTGGTAATTTACTGTGACATGATGTACTGTAAATTCTCATATAAAAGCAAGGATTCAAAGTCTCAGATAATAGCTGAGGCCAGCACAAACAAATAAAGGCTGATTGGTAGTTAAATATTTAGTAAAATTTTGTATAGTGTACATTTCCACAACACTAATTCCATCAGTTGGGTCATACTCACCACTCTGCTGCTCTGAGTTTCTCTTGCTGTACTGATGGAATTAGGGCTGTGGAAATGGACATTATACTGAATGTGTCAAAAGAAAAGGTAAACATGCCGGAGGTTTTGAGTTTGCTTTAACTGGGGAACTTAGAAATAAAGGCCTGTTTCTAATATAAACCTTATATAAATTAACAGTATCTGAGTGTGTTTTTTTAATTTTAATCTGTGCTCAGGTAAGATCACATCAAATGAGGCCAAGGGTTCCTCCCATCTCAATATTGTTGGCATGGTGGGCTCCATTGACAATGACTTCTGTGGCACTGACATGACCATCGGCACGGACTCTGCACTGCATCGTATCATAGAGATAGTGGATGCTATCACCACCACAGCACAGAGGTATGCATGTAACCATTCATACATTTATTTGATGGACAGACCTGCCATGTCATTTAAAGATGCTTGACATGAAATGTGTCGTTCTGCAGTCACCAGAGGACCTTCATCCTGGAGGTAATGGGCAGGCACTGTGGGTGAGTACAGCCTGTGTGTGTGTGTGTGTGTGTGTGTGTGTGTGTGTGTGTGTGTTGTGAGCAAGAGTGGTATGGGGGTCCATTTATCTATGTGGAGACACAAAATATGGTACTGTAACTGGGCGGTTGTACTACACTGAAATCTCAAGTAAAAGGCTGTAAGGCCTTATGAGCTAAATGCTAATATCAGAATGCTAACATGCTCACAATGACAACGCTATCATGCTGATAGGTATAATGATTACCATGTTCACCATCTTAGTTTGGCATGTTAGCATGCTAACATTGGCTAATTGGCACTTACCACAAAGTACCCCTGAGGCTGATGAAAATGTAATTAGTTTTGGAGGTTTTAGTTTTGGTATCATCAACCAAAGAGGAAACGTGAAGGGACCAAAGTTTTTACAGTTTATGCTGAGGGGTGCAACAGTGGGTTTGGCAGCTTATTGGATTAACTGGCCTTCTGTTTTGGCAAGGTGATATCCACCTCTAATATGATGCAAATCATGATATGATGCAGTTTGTTTGATGAAATATTTACTATGTTATTGTCTTGTTGTCTAAATGTCTTTTCAGAGGCTTTTCCATCGTACTGAGAATTCATTTTATGACAAAAGTCAATTTTATGATATGAAGCATCAACATACTTACTTTAAAAAGTTATCACTTATCAACACAGTTTTGCAAAAGACACTTGAACCCTTGCTTATGACTGTATACCTACAGTTACCTGGCTTTGGTGACAGCTCTGGCCTGTGGTGCTGACTGGGTGTTCATCCCAGAGATGCCCCCAGACGAAGGATGGGAGGAGCATCTCTACAGAAGACTGACAGATGTAAATGCCTTGTCCTGCAACGTCTTCAATGAATAATTTGAATCTGCTTGTTTATCTTAATGGTTTTCTCTGTCACTTTCAGCAAAGATGCCGTGGCTCTCGTTTGAACATTATAATTGTTGCAGAGGGAGCGATGGACCGCAACAGTAAACCTATTACATGTGACCTCGTCAAACAGGTCTGTAATGGCAGAACTCCAGTACCAGTACATATCGGCTTTTCATCTAAGACAGGCTGCTCATGAAATCATAATCTCTCTGTCCAGCTGATATCAAAAAAGCTAGGCTTTGATACTCGCACCACCATCTTGGGCCATGTACAGAGAGGAGGAACTCCTTCTGCCTTTGACAGAATCCTGGTAATATGACCACTGCCCCATATATAAACCTTTTTAAATATTCACCAATTAATCTTAATCAATGTTAATAAACACAAGTGTAACTGCTCCTCTTAGGGTCTGCTTTTTGATTGTCATGATTCAGGCCAGCAGGATGGGTGTGGAAGCTGTGATGGCTCTGCTGGAGGCCACACCAGACACTCCTGCATGTGTGGTCAGCTTGTCTGGAAACATGGCTGTCAGGCTGCCTCTCATGGAGTGTGTGCAAGTGGTGAGTCAAATTTCTTCCAACTGCAAAACAAATCGAATGAACAAAAGAATGACCATGACTTCAGCAGCGAGAGGTTTTTTTAGCTCTCCTAATGACCTAGATGAGCGCCAACAAGCTATATGTTTGATATTTTGCATAATATTCTGATTCATCTGTCAAGTTTCCTTTTTGTCTTTTCATCTTCTGTCACATCAGACCAAAGATGTCACCACAGCCATGGCTGAAGGGAGGTTTGAAGATGCGGTGAAGCTCAGGGGAAAGTGAGGCATGCACTTTTGTGTTACCCATTTGAAATTCCCAAGTATTGTGTTGAGTTTCAAATGTCTGTACATTTCTGCTAATTTTTTTTCACAATAGGAGCTTTGAGAACAACTGGAACACTTACAAAATGCTGGCTCATGTGCACCCCCCAGATACAAAGGTTGGGAACTACAGTCTTAATGTACATTAACTGTCTTACAGTCAATAAATACATTTATTCTGACAAACGTCTCTGTGAATGTGCCTGTGCCAGAGTAACATCAACATTGCCATATTGAATGTTGGAGCTCCGTGTGCTGGAATGAACGCTGCAGTTCGTTCAGCTGTCAGGATCGGGCTCCTCCAGGGCCACCAGATGCTGGCAGTGCACGATGGCTTTGATGGCTTGGCTCATGGAATGGTAAATTCTAGTTACACACGCATAAACAAACAAGAAGCCTTTTACTGTCATGCCAGTTAATCAGCTTTACCATGTTAATGAATAGCCTACACATATGAAGGAGCATGATGGAGCACGCACTCTGTCCCTGCACAGATTGAGCCTATTGGTTGGTCTGGAGTGGCAGGATGGACTGGAAAGGGGGGCTCCTTGCTGGGCACAAAGAGGTGAGATATTTCAACAAACCACTCTGTCGATTGGTACAGCAACAATGCATGCTTCAGTGTTTTTAAGTGTACATTTTATCCTTTTAACTTAACATTGAGGCGGTGTAGTCTACTATGATTCTGTGTTTTCCCCTTTTATAAAGATCCCTGCCACATGAGTTCATGGAGGAGATCAGTCTGAGCATCACTAAGTTCAATATTCATGCTATAGTCATTATTGGAGGCTTTGAGGTGAGCGTACCTGAGCACAGCCCTTACACTAAAATCCAGCATGTAAATGATAGTGAAAGTCACTCATTTTACTGATTTCCTCCTTCCTTCCTGTCTTCACTAGGCATTTGTTGGGGGTCTGGAGATGGTGCAGGCTAGAGAGAAGTATGAGGAACTTTGTATTCCCCTTGTTGTTGTTCCTGCTACTGTCTCCAACAATGTTCCTGGATCTGACTTCAGTGTTGGCACTGATACTGCACTTAACACTATAACCATGGTAAAATTCTTATAGAACACAAAACAAACACCAGACAATCCAAAAACTATATCATACTCACTATATTCTTTCTCTCTCTCTTTCTTTTTCACCTTTTCAGACATGCGACAGGATCAAACAATCTGCTGCTGGCACCAAGAGAAGAGTGTTCATTGTTGAGACTATGGGAGGATACTGCGGCTACCTGGCAACCATGGCTGGCTTGGCATCTGGAGCTGACGCAGCTTACATTTATGAGGAGCCTTTCAACATTCATGACCTAGAGGTCTGTCTGTATGAATGTACAAAAGAGAGAAAGCTAAGTGATGACATGTATCAGTGAAGGATGGATGGATATTTTTAGAACTCAGTGGTCTTATAGTTGATTTGCTTGTAGGTAAATGTGGAACATCTGGTGGAGAAGATGAAGACCACAGTGAAGAGAGGACTGATTCTGAGGTTTGTGGAAATTAGCGATTCAATTCGTTGAGTAGAATCAACTTCACACTTTGCAGCTCACTGTGGCTTCATATCTCACCCAATATTCTACTTTTGTTTCAGAAATGAGAAAAGCAATGCCAACTACACCACAGACTTTATCTTCAACCTGTACACAGAGGAGGGCAAGGGTGTGTTTGACTGCAGGAAGAATGTACTTGGACACATGCAGCAGGTGGGCCACTAGATGCAGATCTTCTCTTTGTTGTGCACAGACTCATTATATTTGCCACCCGATTCAATTTCATAAACATAAGAAAACCTATCCTTTGTTATCAGGGTGGAACACCAAGTCCCTTCGACAGGAATTTTGGCACCAAGATGGGGATGAAGTCTGTGTTATGGTTGACTGACAAGCTGAAGGAATGCTACAGACATGGTGAGGACATGCTGCATACAATTATGGTGCGATAACCTCCTGTGCTACCTGTGCTAATGTGTGTGCCTCAAAACCCCCAGGTCGTATCTTTGCCAACTCTCCAGATTCAGCCTGTGTGCTTGGCATGAGGAAGAGATCTTTGGTCTTCCAGCCTCTGGCAGAACTTAAAGAAGACACCGACTTTGAGTAAGACTTCATTTCTATCTTGTCAATCTATTTTCTTGTCACTTATTCTCTTCTGCATTGTTTTGTATTCACTCACATTGCACAGACAGAGTTAGTGGGTCAAAACAGGGTTAAAATATCAGTAAATATTGTACTTAGAGTTGACAGCTAGTGAGGAGCAGGAGTCCAGTAATATGCTGATGTTGCTGTGGTTGTACCACATGTGTACATAGGCAGTTGTTTGCTAACATGTTATCTATAAAGCTTAAAGCCCCTTGTTGTGAGTTTACTTTGCCCCCTAGTGGTTGGAAATGACTTAAACCAGCTTTAATTAAAATATCTTACATAAACTATTTGACTACCTAGGCTTTGAGAATTTTGTTCTTGTTGTTTTCACTTTCCTCTTTGCACTGACAAATGTTGTCCTACACAGACACCGTCTTCCAAAGACACAGTGGTGGCTAAAGCTGAGGCCCATCCTGAAAATCCTGGCCAAGTACAAGATCAATCTGGACACCACTGAAAAGGCTTCAATGGAACATGTCATCAAGAAGAGAGGCTTAGTTCCTCAGTAGCCTTTCTGTGTGATTATTCTTGGACCTGACATAACCTGACTGTCTTCTGTTTAAAGCACTTGTTGCAAGTGCAATACAAATAAAGATGATAATTATATCACCAAAACACACAGCTCACAATTAACTCACAATTAACACAGGTGATTGTTTTTACAGAAAACATTTACGCTCTGCTATGAGGTAAAAACTGAAGGTATTTCTGTGATGTAGTCTATTTTAGAGCTGCTCCATTCACAAGCAGCTTTTTTTCCACTGCAGCTGTTGTACACCACTTAAAATTTTTGGTTTTGGTCTATCTTGTGCACCCCAACTCTACTTTCTGTCCCTCTATTTTTTTTCTAAAATCTAAATTCTTATTCAGTCATTTCCAATCCCAGCTTTTTTCCGTTTCCATTTCCTGTCAACTATAACACTTTTAAAGAGACATCAGGGTTCTCATCAAGCAGTGTGTCCCAAAGTGCCTATATGTTGGATTGTAGATCATATTATCAGAATTGCATTGCAAGGAAATCGGCCTGGGTCCAAATTTACATCCTCTTAGGCACTGGCATTAGTAATCATTGCAAACAGATATAAACCTGGACCCTATTCTTTATATGCGAATAAGTGAATTAGAATGATTTGATTGCTGGGGATTTTTTTTACAAAACAACATTTTTTTTGCTTAATTTCATTAACTCTTCATTGACTCACTGATTAAAGCACATGGCACAGCTCTTTTCGGTTTTGTCTATCTCCCTTTGCCCGCTCCTCTTTCTTTTTGTTGAACTGCTCCCTGTACTTTTATCATCCACAGGCCTAGTAAATGCTACTGATTAAAAGTACTAAAAAAAGTAATGAACAAAATATTACAGATAGATTATATTAAGTCTATTAATTATTAATTATTGTTTGTTCACACTTCGTACAGTTTGTGTTACTCACTTCATCAGCCCCTTGAAGTCCTCTTGAGTTTTTAGAGTAAAGTATCAACCCTTGAGATTGCCAGTGAGGATTTCACCAAAGTGGAAATCTGTAAAAGCCTGTTATGTGGCTATTGATAATAACAAGATTCTTTGAACCTGCCGCCCCTTCCACTTTAGGATGGGAAGTTTCAATTTGATTGTTTAAGCACAGGTGATCTGCAGTGGGCCAAGTGAGGAAGTGTGAACCTGTGCCCTCTAGTGGAGATGTTTTTATCTTCTTTATCTTTATCTAACAACCCAATATAATAATATACAAACCCATGCCAGCAATGGGATCAGGCTATTTGGGATTTACAGTGACCATTAAAAGCATTCGCCCCATAGACCTTTTCATGTTTTATTGTTTTATAATCAGAGTGGATGTAACTGTTTTTTACTGATCAACAAAAAATCTAAATGGGAGAACAAATCTTTACAAATATGCTATTATAAAACACAAACTAATGATCACATGCACGACATGGAATCAAGGCTCTAATTACTGGTACAGAGCAGTAATTAGAACCTTGATTCTGCTGTGCTGTGCGCATCTTGACACCTTTGGACACAATTTCCCCAATTCCTCTTTGCAAAACCGTGCAAGCTCTGTCACATTTCATGGGGACTATGAGTCGAACAGCAATTTTCAAATCCTGCCACAAATGTTTGATTTACATTGATGTCTGCACTTTGACCCATCAACATCAGGACATTAACATTGTTGTTTTGGCTTCACATTTGGGACTGATGCCTTGCTGGAAAAAAGAACCCTTTCCCAACTTATTGTGCTGACTCTTGGCCTATACCTAAATTGTTATTAAACATACAATTTTAAATATCTGGTGTAACTATAACATATAGTGCTCAGATCTGGCTGACTCATTATGCGATCAGAGAATCAAGCTGATTTTAGTGTGGTTTGAAGTACCAGTGTGTAAGTGGTAATTGTCAATGGTAGGTGTGCTTTGGTATGATTATAATGATTAAGTATGGCAGGGAGAGTAGAGTGGAAACTAGAATTACTATTTACTACCACTGAAATAATACTGTCCAAGCCATTTTGGTCCATCTCAAAAACACCAAAAACATTTAATGTCTACCTCACCTGGATCTGGATGGACAGGTAACTATTTAATTTGAATTGGTTTACTTTTTATGGTATGGGAAGTAATGTCACTTGTTTCTGGGAGATATTTTGTGTAGCCACGTTTGATCAAATACAAATGCACATTAATGCCATTTATTTATTTATACATGTATTTATTTATTTAATGGTTTAGTGAATGTTACGCTTCTTCTGGTTTTCATCTATTTTAAACCTATGGTTTTTATCTGCACGTCAGTGGTTTGGGCATGATAATAAAACTACAATACCCATAAGTGCTTTAATTTCCGGGTAAAAGCGGATGTGCTCTCGGATTGGTTAGCAAAAACCTTTCAAAAACAGGTCGCGGGGTGCAGTTTCCATGATTGTTGAGGGTTTGAATTTGAATCTTTTAACTTACACAAGTTTAGCAGCAATCGTGCCGCTGCTTAATTATGTTATTATCCACAGCAAGTCTGCTTTTTATCTGCTGTGAATAAAAGTGCTGCTACAAAGGTCTCCCGCTTGAAGTAAGTCACAGTCCACTGTCGTGGTTAAGTTAGTAAACGTTAACGTTAGTTGAACAGCGTCAACGTTGTTGTTAACGCTAGCTAACGTTAAGCTCCTCACTTTGTCAAAGTTTAAAATTAACATGACTTTCTCTCAACTAACGTGTGTTTTTTTTTTTTACAGCTGTCGACATGAAGTGTTTGAAGGTGGACGAATACATCAAGCGGACTGCTTCTGTGAAAGAGACGGAGCTTTTACTTAAAGAACTAGAGGTTAGCGTAAACACACGAGTTTGAGCTGAAGAACCACTCCATATTCGTAGTAACGTTACAAGTTGATATTATCTTACTCGATAACCTACTTTAAGAGAATCTGATTACAGTACTGACTTAATAATAACATTAACCTATGATTAACTGCCTCCAAATTAGCTCATTTCCATTTGCTGTATTAGAAATAGACATGTTTTGCGTATAAATAACAGAACCCATTACAGTTAACTATAAATTCCACTATTTTGTTTTTACATTGCAGAGTTATGTGAAGAGTCAACCAGGCCTTCAGGGTCGCACACTGTGTGACAGGGTCATCCGAGCCTGTAACCATCAACTTGGAGTCGGATCGCCTGAGTTTGACCATGTCAGTCAGTTGGTACAGCTGGTGGAGCTTTCCCTTCATGGCTATGATATTTCTGCAGCACTTGTTGCTCAGAGCAGTCCACTGTACATGGAAAAGATCATTTTCCATATTGTCAAGAAGCTAAGCTCCCTAGGAGCTCATAGTCTATGCAGCCATGTAGCTGGGTTGCTTTACAGCAGGCTTACCCCAGCCCAACAGGTATGTATCACTTGTTTTGTTTTGTTTTTTCATACATGTGTGGTATATCCCACATCTATACTGCATGATTGCTTTTTCAGTGTCAGCATTAACATAATTACTCTGTTGTGTGGTCCATAGGCTGAGGACTACTGTGTTCTTGTGCGCAGCTGCTTCTCAGTGCTCTGGAGCGGATTATCTGCCACCAAAGACAGGAAAATCCTCAATCCCTGCGACAAACTCCACTGCCAGATGCAAGCTCTGAGCTTCCTCCTGTTGTTGGACACAGAAAGTGCAACTCTCTCTATCTCCAAAGCTCCCATATACACAGAGGATGCCATCACTGATTTTGAGAGTAGCTGTGGAGCGATAACCAAGGACGATGCTTCTTTTCTTCTCCAGGAAATGCACACACTTTTCAACAGATGCCGGACTGGTGGTCGAGACTGTGAGGGGGACTGGTCCAAGCAGTCTACCGAGACATCAAGTTTATATGTGCTTTCCGAAATGGGGCTGATTATAGTGAAGGTGCTTTGTAAGGCCGGCCACTATGATCTGGCCTCCACCTTCATGAATGAAATTGAGAGCAAGATCAGAGACGGTGCTGACTGTCAGTGTACAGCTGTGGTGCTCGGCAAATGGGCAGTAAAAATTCATTCTACAATGACGGCTGGTGGGGAGAGTGGCCAGGCTTTGACGGAGTGTGCCAGGGCCTTGAGGTCTATTTCAGCTGACTTGGGGGGCCAAGAAGCACATGCTGTTCTGGAAGGTTGCGGATTAGTGGTGTGGGCTGTTGAAAGTGGCCACAGCAAGGGATTAAGCGGACCTGTGCTCCTGGCTTGGTTTTCTTTTCTTGAGGAGCACCAAGAACAGATATTAAAGATGCTGAAGAAGGTGAGTGCAGTTACTGCCCAGGAAAAAGAGTTATCTGTTTGTTTGTGTGTACTAGAAAAAAGAGCAGGAAAATCATTCTGGAAAATTAAAAGTACTGTTGGATTTTTCTCATTTACCATCAAAAAGGCATTTAAAGGTTAAATTAATTTTCTTGAGAAGAGTTTATACAGATTGCTGACCTGTGGTTTGCTTGGTTTACAGAGTTCAACATGCCAGGCTGAGGGCAGCAGACTGCAACAGGCCCTTTGCTTCAGTATTTACCAAGGCTTTGTATTTGCTTATGAGAGCATGCTCGCATCACAGGTG
Organism: Siniperca chuatsi; assembly: GCF_020085105.1. Lineage (NCBI taxonomy): Eukaryota > Metazoa > Chordata > Actinopteri > Centrarchiformes > Sinipercidae > Siniperca > Siniperca chuatsi. Next base: position 19,305,576 of record NC_058043.1, read on the forward strand.
AGGCTGCCTCTGTAACGTCCAATTTCATGATCATGATAGAAATGACAAAACTGAAAATAAAACAGAAGAATCACGCAGTTACAACATGTTGCCACAGTTCTAAATGTACTCTGATATAGGTTTTAGTACTGATTGTGATTTGTTGTTCTTAGCTGGAGAACAGTGACACACTGGACAGAGTGCTGCTGTACTGTCAAGCCACAGCTGGACTGATGATGACTGAACTGCGTAAACTGTCTAGTGAAAACCTTCTCATCAAAGCAGGTGATTACAGTGGAGGTTATTGATGTTGTCAGGTCACTTGAATGCTAACTTAAATAGCAATATATAGACAATTTTATTATTATTATTGTTACATTTTGTGATTACAATGTGCCTCGCAGTGATTGCTGTGAGCAACTTAGCTTGTGGATTGTACAACCGGCGTCTCTATGACCAGGCCTTCACGCTAGTTGAGATCCTCTGCAGGGATCTATGCAAGAACTGTCCTGTCTCGCTCTCTGTCGATAGGGTAAGCTCCTTTTTAAGTGTGTTTTGTTTGATCCTGCATCACATTGGCTCAGTCTTAATAAATACACATTATATATCTTGTCTTTGTCTAGAATGGGCTTGGGGGTCAGCATTCATAAGATTACCTCCTGATTTTAAATAGGTTGTGTTAGGAGCAAACCTAAATGATCCTGGGGGAATTTTGTAAATATATATTCGTTTTTTGCAGTGATCTGTATTATTATCACATCTTTTGACTACCTAGTTGAGCCGACCCTTCATGCTGGCTGTGCAGACGTCTCGGCGGGCTGGACATCTGGAACGAGCGCTGGACTGGGTGATCCTGTGGCTGAAGGCTCTGGGCGACAAAATCACTACTCATATGGCCGAACCGGTCTCTCTATGGGTGAAAACAAAGACTGACGCAGCCCGTAACTCTGAGGAGGACATCCGTCTCAGGTACAGACAACTTCTAATGAAGGGACTTTTCTATTGTTGTTTGTGACAACCTTTAAGTTATCAGAGAATGTAATTCATGGATTATCAATGGAAAAGAAACTTACAACTGTTGGCTTCCATCCTGGAACAGGACATTGCATGATGGTTTTGGTCCTGACGTCCCTGATGAACGAGTAATGCTTTGCCTTTTGGAGGAAGAGCTGCATGCCTATAAGGAGGTGGCAGGGGACACGGCCCAGGAGCGTTACAACACTCTCTGTGATCTGTTGGACATCTGCCATGAGGAGAGCTCCCACACCCATCTACGTGCCGTCTACCTTTGTGAAATGGCCCAAGTTGTGTGTTACCAGGATTTCAGTGAACAGACTGACTGGTAGGAGCTTTTATTTACATCATTTCTAATAAGCAGAGTTCCTTGATAGATGCAAATAAACAGTTTTGTGTGCCACCAAATTGTGTGCTTGAAAAAGTTGTTAGTCTGGAGCCCCGTTGGGCCAACATGGGCAGCAGACTACCGTCTCAATGTTCATTATGTTCATTTGTAACTACACAGCACAGCAGTTGATTTTACCCATGAAGCTTTACGGTTACTTGAAGAAGAACCAGAGATTCCAGAGAATGCCGACAGACTCAAGGATGACAAGGCCCATGCTTTACTGTGGCTCTATATCTGCACGCTTGAGAAGAATCTTCAGGAGGTGAGCTCTATTAGATCCATCAGGATATCATGTGCATATTTTCGTTTATTTTGTTTAATTAAGATTATTTTAATGAAAGTGTCAGTGATTAGAATTTCATTTTCTGTCACAAAATGAGTGAGTGAAACTGAAATAAGTAACAGCATTGTAGTATTCATGGTTTCAGGATTATTCTTACATAGAACTACGGTAAGAATTGATATTAGACTGTATGATTGGTCAGTGTATTAAACCAAGACTTACTTCCAGATAGTTGATTACCAAGTGTCTTGTGATTTACTAAATGATGCGTGTGTGTTTTGGCCAGGCCATTGAAAGTGACAATAAACAGCGAGAGTTGCGTGAGCAGACAAGGTGTGTGGCCAATCCCATAGGAACCAATGATTTTGATTATGAAGATAAGCAGAAGACACAAGACAGCATCCTGGTCTATGAAGGCCTGCATTTCAACCTGGCTGCAGAGAACAGTAGGAACCCCTTTTTAATCATATCATCAGTCTACTGTAGACATCTGTATGGTGTGATATGATAGCTATATATTATACCATAATCTGTTGTCCTGCTTCAGAACGCACCTCCGCCAAGTACTAGTGGTGGTTCTAATCACAAATAGGTAATTGTTCATCACTTGCTGTCTCTGTGAGAGATTCATTGACAATATTTTTTTGTTTCCTTTTAAGAGTTGTGCAAGCCTTTGGAAAGAGCACTGGATGAGTGGTCCGCTCTTCTGCAGAGTAAAGTCCTGCCTTCTGTCAGAAACCCCAAACAGACCTGCAGCTCCATTGCTGTGACTGCAGCTCTCTTCAAACTCATGGGAAAGGTAACAGCACAGTATGTGGTCAAAATCATTCTGCAGGGTCTCTTTAGGTTGTTTTTAGTTTCTCTCTTCAGCGCCAAATGGATTCTGAGCTTCTATCAAATAAGAAACACATCTCACACAATTCACATTCAAGTATTATATGAATTAGAGATGTGCATTGTAAGTTTGTCTGAGTTTGTAAAGAGATTTTTAAAGTTAAATTGACCAAATTCTCCTGAGTTTTTCCTAGATGTGGGTACAACAATTTAAAAAAACAATGTTTAATATGAAATTGGTTTAAGAACTTTAAAAAGCAAATACTTGTTGGTTGTACTGTAAGAAAGACTTGGTGTGTAAGGGGTATTTTATGGTGTATCCTGGGGTGAGGTTGTTAGAATAACTAGTGTTATCAACATGATTGGTAATACCAGTATCTGTGTATTTATCAAATCTCCTCATTCTCTTATGTAGCCTCTAAAGGCTTTGGAAGCATACCAACTTGCGATTGGACTTTCACGTCAACTTGCTGATGCCCATGGATGTGCCAGCTCCCTCTGTCAATCAGCCAGTATCCTTCTGGATATGGGCACCCCTGAACTGGTTTTGGTAATGCAGTTTTGCAATAATTATTCATAGCAAACATTCTGCATCTCACGTCATGTACTATATCTCACTTTGTTTATTTTATGTTACTTTTTTAGGCCCAGCTCGAGCAAGCAGAAAGGTTTCTGACCTCAGATTCCACAGCTGATGGACCTTCTTCGCTCTCTATGCTGGCCATTCTGTTGAAAGCTCAGTACTGTTACAGCACAGGACAGGTAGGTAACATGTCTGCTACCAGTATTTCTCATATTATTGCATTGTTATTGTTTTTTCGCTGCAATGGGTGATTTTTATCAAGTTGCCCCTTTCCTGTTTGACCATATGTCAGGTGGATCTTGGTGTGCCTTATCTGTGTGAGGTGCTTAAAGAAGTGAATGAGCAGAGACAGTCAAAGAGCTGGTACCTGCTGCGTGCTCGGACGCTCCAGACCTGCAGCTCCTATCTGAGTTTGGACACAGCTGCACTGCCACAAGCCCAGCGGGGCCATATCACACAGCATGGTTAGCTAAAGCATTTGCTACACTAAATATAACCAAATGGTTTTCTGTTTTAATTTTGCATTGTGAGAATGTGGAGCTTAGGATTGTTTTTCTGTCTCAGGTATAAATAGCCCAGACACTGCCCTGTATGAAAGTCTGAAGCTTCTCTGCAGCCTGCTGGTCACTTTAGTAGGGAAGGGCTTATATGGGACTAACTGCAGCAGCTCAGAAGTGCGCTTCGTCGACCAAGGTACGTTTGTCCTACACATGGACTTGACCATACATGGAAAGGCTGTTAATACCTCATTGATGTTTGTTTTTAGTGCTGTCTGCCATGTTGATTCTCTCCCTGTCTCCCTTGGTCTATGAACAGGAGATAACCTGATGCTGAAGTGGCAGCTGCTCTCAGAGCTATTAAACTGTTCTATGAAGATGGTGGCTGTGAGGAGCAGCTGTGGGGCCATAAATGACGCCCGGCTTCAATGCCTAGAAGCTCTCAAACTGGCCAACAAGCTGCAAGCACTTAGCCAGTATGTACATGTGCTTGTGCACTGATATTATCACCTTTATACTGGTCATTTTTAAATACTGTTTTCTGCAGTGCACAATGCTAAACTTGCCGGCAGGTCACAGCCGGTCCTTTTTTATGTTTTGTGTGCTGTTAAGCTTGATATAGTGTTGAAGCATATTTATTGGACCAGAAGATTTTACTTGGGCCACTTTGAACCAGTGAAACAGAGTTATAGTTCATACTATACCTAACCTGTACAGTCTACCGCAATCTAATACAACATCCAATAAATTCTAATTATATGAAGCTTATTATACATTTTATAATAGACTGTGTCATAGAGGTGCTAATTCAACTCTAACTTCCAAGGCTGTAGTTTGTGGTGGTGTTGCTGGACTGCTTTATATTTAAAGATGTTTTTAATATTTTACCCTAAATCTGTTAATTTCAGTGTTAGATTGTACATGTGTACCTAATTAAAACTGGTATGATTACCGTATTAATTTGTTCTATATACCGTACGTATAATAGGCCTGGAACACAGCACAATATAGATATGCACCACAATATATAAGATCAACGTACTGTATAGTCAGAGCTAATGTGGTCACATTACACGCTTTTTTGATGAATTAACTCTTTACTCGTTTGTTTTTTGTTTTAGATGTGCTGAGCTGCTGGTGATGAAAGCTGAGTTGGAGCTGATGCAGGGGGAGAGAGAGGAAAGTGGAATTGATTTAGACAAAGTCAGAAACCTTCTGGAGCTTTGCACAGGTCTGTTAAATGCACAGCACCACCAGTTCAAATAGAGCCAGACATTGATTCAATATTATTGTTTGACTTTTAGTAATGCATTGTGAGGATTTGTTCACATTGTGTTATTGTATTTAAAAATGGTGATGATGATGATAATTCAATTAAAAACAATGACATTGTACTTAAATGCTCTATGGATACTCTAATGTAATACATTACATTAAACAGTGTGTCAGTTTCTTTGATCTACTAAATTTACTTTTTTCCTCAGATTTTTCTGATCAGGTGAAGAAGGCAGAAGTGAAAATCAAACCCAGGAAAGGTCGTCCAGCTCAGAAATCTCAGTCTCCCCTTCCTACCATAGAGGATGATTTTAAGGGCATCCTGAGCACTAGGTGGACTGCCAAAGAACCTGTAGTGAGGGATCTGGCCAGCTCCCCACCTCTCAAAGCCCAGCCTCGCCGCTGGCTCTCCTCTCTGGCCCATGAGTCTGAGTGCCAGTGCCCCTGCTGCTCTGAGCCCTGTCTGGGCCGTGCCACTGCTCGCTGGGCAGCTACACAGGCTGATCTAGTTCTCCAGCTGGATCCCAGTGAAGCCAGAGTCAGTTTGAAACTTCAATGGGCAACAATAGCCCGCTGTAAGAGTGTCTCTGCCAAACTTGGGGTAAAATTGACTAAACTCTTCCCTCCCTGTGGCCCTGCCAAAGGCTTTTTCAAACCCTCCCTGATGCATGACGTGGTGGGTCGTGTGTACCTTCGCATGGCCCTGTCTGTACTGGAACCAGGGCTCAACAAGGTCTGTGGCATATGGAAAGTACTGGAGGCTGGCTTAGCATTTGTTGATTCCACACCCTCTCCTGTGTTAAGACCTGTGAGAGCAGGCCTAATGGCAACCAAAGCCATAGTGTCATTGGTTACCTTGGCTGCCAAAAAGGGCTGTACCCCAGAGGAGCTCTTCTCAAATGTTTGGACTTGGAATGCACCAAAAGTGGATAAAGAGCTGAAATCAGAACAGAAAACAGTGCCTCCCTCATCCTTGCTTAAGAAACCTAAAGAGTCCATTAAAAACCCAGATATGCCCAACAAAACAAAGGAGGCAAAGAAGGTCAAGGTTGTCAAGCCCACGATTCAAGTGACAAGCTCCTCAACCAAAGGAAAGGACCTGGTTCCCATGACACCAGTGATGGTTAAGTCGAAGGCCTCTGTTAGGGAGCTTGGCTCTTTTGACTTTAACACAGTGGTACCTACTTTGGCCTTTACTCCTGTTCAAAAGATGAAAACCCCAGCCCCTAAGATACAGTTCCATGTGTATGAAGAAGTGTCTCCAGTTCAAGGCAAAGCCCAACCTGTGCCTGCTGCTCCCAGACGCACAAAGAAATCACGTTTCAAGGTAGGCATCTAATCAGAGTAGAGGTTTTATTGTTACAAAAAATATACTGCTTTTTTATGTTTTTTTATGTGTTTTTATGAAAAATATCTTCCTTTTTAATATGCCAATACAGGTGGAGTTTAGCGATGAGAGTGACACAGAAGCCAATAGCCAGACAGAACCCAAAGAAAAAGCAGATGTCCCTAAAAAGCGAACCACCACAAGAAGAGCTGCCCACAGTAAAACAGCCCCAGATCCACCTGCGGAGAAGGTCGCACCCAAGAGGCAGGCCAAGGGTAAGAAGAGCACTGCAGTGCTTCGTTCCACCTCCTCTGAGGATGACGAGACTTCGGTCTGTCAGCCTGCCTCAACAAGAAGAGGAAGAACCAGAAGGGAGCTGTCCAGGGCAGAGGCAGATTCAGTGGGGGAGCCAGACAAAATGAGGACCATTGAGGAGGAAAATCCTGAAGTTCTGGACATAAGCATTGAGCAGCTTAGGACATCAGACACTGAGAATGAAGAGAATCCTGCTTCAAGCCAAGGTATTGGTGTGTATTCTGTACCCATGGTGAAACTTCCCTTTAATTAGGAAATATAACCTTGTACGTACTTGGCATTTGCACAAAATTGACATGTACCAAAATACAATTCTAAGTTTAATTTATACCATCAATCACACCTTTTTATTACATATTGAAACATTTCATTAAGTGATGGTGCCCCTGAAACCCCAAATTTTTTCCCAGCTCAATGTTTTTGTTTTGAAACTCTACACAGTTCATAGTTAAGTTTCAGAATATCAACAATGAGCTTGAAGAAAATTTGGCGTGCAGTGTGCTATTCGGCACTAAAACAAAAGTATGTAAGATGTGCAGAATGCCAGGAAAGAGCAAGAAAAATAATTGCGATAGTAGTCATCACAGTATCTAACAAAAATTGGATAAAAGCCAGAGCTCTAATCTCTTTCTTTACTCTCTCTAGACAAAGATTTTGAGGTGTTGCGGAGGGATATGTGTCGTGATTTGGAGAGAGACGACTTGTCTGAACTGAGGAGCAGAGGTCATCTGAGAGACGCTCCACAAACCCACCTCTCTCATTCAGACACCAGGCCAGGTAAGGCTTTACACTGCTGTGCTCACAGCTGGTCTGCAATGATACCGTATCTATATGGTATAATGTGTTCTTTCATAGGAGTGTAACTCACAATCCAATAATATGTAGTGATAACAACAATGGTAATACAAAAGAGGCATTTCTGAAATAGTCTGCAAGATCTACAATACTGAAGAAGATAAACATGCCACCTAATTTTTTAAAGCTGGAATCGATCATAAACAGCATTGTGAAGTAGGGATGTTCCTTTTTATAATGTATAATAAGGGCTATGATACCTAAACTGTTAACCAAATATAGACGTAAACACCCTTAAAGTCTTAAACAGCAGCTCTTTAACTTCAGTCATTTAGCATCTGTAATTTCTCTTCTTTTTTTCCCCAGATAATCTTTCTCTGGAGGATGTTCAGTCATTGCTCCGCTCATCCTGGTTGGCCCTTCAGCACTTCCCCTCCCCCACCATCTACACCACCCTCTGTGCTCTTCTGGCCTTGACCATGGGACAGCAGGACCCTATAACCACAGCAATGCTGCATGCCCAGTCCTTGGGCCTCACAAGTCGTCATCGCACGATCAGGCATTTAGCCAGTTGTCTCAAGTAAGCATATTTGTTATACGTATAGTGTCAAATCATGATTTCCCTCTATATATCAAGATATCTTAAAAACAAAATATCTCAAACTCAATTAAAATACATTTGAATCTTTTGACATCTGATAGCTCAACATCTTTTATAAATTGTGTTCAAACATTGTTGAACATTCCCGTTGCTTTGATGTGCCATTCTAACAGAAAGCTGAGAAAGGCGTCCAGTGAGCTAGCAGACAAGATGGATGCTCTGAGTCTAGATGAGTCCAAGAACTGTACCGAACAGAGGTTGTCGCAGTTGGAGAACATCTTCTCCTTCCCAACTGCTGACTCCTGTACTTTCCCCAAGAGCCACTGTCAAGAGTTTATCCAACAAATTCAACACCTTCCCCCGGGTAAAATGTTCAATACTGTCTCGATCTCAGTAGCAAAATGTGTACATTTTCATGTTTGATTCCATCGAAATGTGGTTTGCACGCAAGTAATGCATCATGAGAGGTAATAGCAAAGTTTTTTTTTAAACTGGTAGTTCAGTTTTGCCATTCCTTTTGCTACTGCAACTATACTTAATGGGGCCTAAATCAGTGAGTGTGAAGTTTTTTGTCTTGTCCATATCCTGATTTCATTCAGATAACTTGATGCTTTTGTGCCTGATAATCTTATGTAATATATCCTTTCTGTCTGTGCATCCCTCTTCCTGTTCCTTTACAGGGGTGACAGTGTGTGTGATGTCTGTGCTTGGAGTGAAACCTGGTAAGATGGGTGACAGCATCATACTGTCACGTCTTGAGAAGGGATCTGCCCCTGTCACCGTTCACATCCCCACCTCTAAACAGCAGGTGAAGACGGTGAATTATATAAAATGGTGTCCACAATCTGAAACCAGACAGTTATAGTGTAAATGCGTATGGCTTTAGCAATATGGAGACACTAGTGACTCACACTCCCATCTTTTACCAGCATTATCAAGTAGCCTAGCTGACAGAGAAAATATCCACTGCAGCTGTAGTTGAATTGAATTCAGTTAAAGACATTTATCGAAATAAGGGGTTTAAATTATAGGATAGTCCTACCCCACATCCATCCAAAATGCTATACAGCAACAGCTTTCTTTGCGTCAATGAGTAATTATGTCACACTCTGTAAATTCGACAGTGGGAGAGAAAAATGTGGAAGAAATATTTTAAGCCATAGTCACAGAAGTTTGATTTTTGTAATTTCCGTGTGGTTCAGGTTTTATCATTAACATCCCAGATTATAATTCTGTCTTTGTCTCTGTGTTATGCAGCACCCCATTAGTTGGCTGGTGCAGGAGATAGATAGTATTCAGGTGGAACAGAAGGTCGTGAGCTGTGTGTCTGAGAAAGCCAAGTGGTGGGAAGGCCGCAGGGCGCTCGACTCTCGAGTTGAGGTAGGTGGTGTAGAACGAGGGTACTGCTGGGGAGTCAGAGGGCTTCACAATGCATGTATTATTCACTTGGTTTCACTCAATGTTACACACTTCCACTCAGACATGTAGACCAAGAAAACAGGACACAGAAACAACCTTCTTAGTCAAGTTTTGTCTACGAAATGTCACTTATAAGTTCTTAAAACCTCCCATCTTTCTTTCAGCGACTGTTGACAGAGATGGAGGGCTTGCTGGGATGCTGGAGGAGCTTTCTTCTTCCCCTTACATCGGATCCCGAGCTCACCAAACAGGCCCAGCACCTTTGCAAGTCCTTGTCTGCACGGGGAGTGACAGTCAGTGAGGAGATGTTGAAGGTGTGTGTTGCTGTTGATTTTTCGCTCCTTTAGCATCTGACCTTGCGTTCTGTCTTGGTGGTTGTTGCTTTGCTGTTCCTTTTCCAGCTGCTTTTGAGACCAACACTTCTGACTTGTATTTCAGGCTGTGCTGTCTGCCTCTCCTGTGCTCTCCCAAGAAGACCTTAAAAGATTTGCTCTGGGAGTTTCGCCACAGTGGGATGTGGAGTGTGACCAGCTTCTCCATAGAGCTGTGTCCCGGCTCGCTGACAGAGACGAGCCCCACCGTCACGTGGTTCTCATCCTGGACAAGGTTGGTTTCATCATCTCTATTAAATACTGAATTTTCCTATAGTCTGATTTGTACATAAAGGGGCTTTTTGAGAGAGGAAAGACTTACATTTTAGCATTATCCTACCACACAAAGGGCATATTGCAACAGTGCTTTGGAGAAGTATTGACTTCTGTCCTGTTTTCCTTTGCAGTACCTTCAGAAGTTGCCGTGGGAAAGCATCTCCATCTTAAGATCTCGCTCTGTCAGCCGGATGCCTTCTCTGCACTCACTAATTGGACTGAGCATTCAGAAAGAGGTGAGATCAAGCTCCAATCACTGTTCCAGTATGCCCTGTGGTGCAGATGTAATTTACTTCCTGGCAGTTAAGTTCAGTGGTGGTTATGGATATTGTTATTTAAATCTCCCCTTTTAGACTGAGTCTCAGTCCGTCCTGAAGCAAGGTGTGGATACAAGGCAGGTGTTTTATGTGCTGGACCCTGATGCCAATTTAGGAAACTCTCAAGACAGATTCAAGGAATGGTTTAGCAGGTGAGACCTGACTCATGACCATTAAAAGTGAACCATTTGATTTGTCTTTCTTCCCATTTACTACATTACCATTTTCATTAAAGTAAACTGGATTGGGAGGGCGTGTGTGGAGTTGCTCCTGACTCTGGTCAGCTGGAAGAAGCTGTTGCCACCAAGGATCTATACATGTGAGTTTGTGATGATCTTAAGTATCCCGATAGAGAAAATAGTTACAATTCACATCAATGCTACATGTTGAAAATAAGAAGTCAAAATAAGTTCATTCAAAAGCCAGTACTATAGAGAGAGAAAAATATTTTGCAGATTAGAGCTGAAACAATCAGTGAATTATTAAAGCAACAATTTTGATAACTGATATTTTTTATTTATTTTAAGCAGAAATGCCAAAAATGTATTGGTTCATTGGTTAAAATGGGAATATTTTCTTCTTTTTTTTGTAGTCTTCTATGATAGTAAATTGAATGTCTATGGGTTCTACTGTTTAAACAAACAACTTGAAGACTCCAGAAACTTGTGATGAACATTTTTCACTATTTCCTGACATTTTATAGACTGAACGATTTAAATGTTTAATTGAGAAAATAGTTAGTAGATTAATCTAATGAAATTAATCGTTAGCTGCAGCTCTATAACAGATCCTTGTCTGTCCAACCTCTGACACACAAGTCACACAGAAACAGTCTTCAAATACATATTGTAAAGTATTCTGAAGGGGGATAACATTTAACAAACACTATTTTTGTGTGTGTGTTGTTGTTTTTTTAATTCAATTATTTCATATTTTTATTGTTTAATACAAGGTTTGTTCTATATTAAGCTCTTTGTTTTGATAACCTGTTTTACTTTAAATCCTCTCTGTCCATGTCTGTCTCACCCTGGGGTGCTTTAGTTACGTGGGTCACGGTGCAGGCGCACGGTTCCTAGACAGCCAGGCGGTGCTGAAACGACAGATGAGAGCAGCCTCTCTGCTCTTTGGTTGCAGTAGTGCCGCTCTGGCAGTGCGCGGGGATCAGGAAGGACAAGGCATCATCCTCAACTACCTCATTGCAGGATGGTGAGATATCTGTCTTTACTTGCAGTAAGGATCAGTTAATATTGTCATGTCAATACATATCTTTATGTGGCAGAGCCACAAAGCTGAATTATTTATTTTGTTCCAGTGAAGATGTACTTTGGCCAGGTTTCAGCAACTTGATGAATCTCATCTCAACAACACCACTAAACATTATATAGTAGATCATGTCAAGTACTCTGAAAAGGAGCCACATCTAAGGATATTGTCTTCTCAGTTTTGTGACAGATCATACAAATCAATATATTTGACCGGTTTGTGGAAAATAAGACTGCTGCTACCAATCTTTCTTTCTGTGGAAACCATTATAACCGTACAAAGAATATTAATGGATTGTTATATGAAATAGTCATAATTTTAATTGAACACTCCATACGTCATTTAGTCACTCTCCTGTGGTGTCTGTGTCATAACTATTGTTTTTTTTTTCCTCCTTAGCCCCTTTGTTTTGGGAAACCTGTGGGATGTGACAGATCGGGATATTGATCGCTTCACTAAAGCCTTGTTGGAGTCCTGGTTATCTGCTGGGTCTGGAGCTCCCCTCCTGGATTATATGGGCCCATCACGCCAGGCCACACACCTGAAACACCTCATAGGAGCTGCCCCTGTGGTCTATGGCTTACCAGTCCACCTGCAGTAGGTGGGTTGATAAGCCAAAGCTCTTCTAAAAAGAGGATGTAAACAATCTATGCAGTATCTAAGTGTTGTTGTTCAGCACACAAGCTGGAGGATGTGATTTTAACTTTAAGTTTTATCCTTGCTTTGGCAAGATTAAAGTACTGTATTTCTTTTTTTTTTTTTTCTTCTTTTTTTTTTAAACCAATGCTTCCAATTTTAAACCAATGTTACTATAGTGTGAATGATTTTAAATATCTCGCTATTTTTTAAGTGTTTAAATGCTTTTTTAATGTGTTGATTTAACAACAATTTTTGAATAAATGTGTTCATACAGTCAGTGTCTGCGTTGTGCAAATGACTTTGTAATTAGTCACATTTATGCGAAGATCGTAGAAAAGGTTTCAGTCGTAGTCATCTGGACACTGTTTTCAGAATCAAGACGTTTCGGCTCCCATCCGGAAGTCATTCTCAATTGTGAAAAAATTGGACGGGAACTGGAAATTTAAGCTACTCTGAGTTACATAAGCCCTGCCCTCGGGAGGGAATCTGCCTGAGTATCTGTTAATAGCTAGTTTCACCTGAAACTGACCTAATAGTTTCAAGATGGCCCAGTGATCAGTAATCAGGCCTATTGTTCTCTGGCTGCATCTACTTCATCACTGTTAAGTGCCTGATTAGCATGTGACCAAGGTGATAATACACTCTGATAGACTTTGGGCAGATTAAATCTCAGACCACCATTTCTGTTCAAAGAGGGGTTCTCTTTCTTCACAAAAATGGCTTCCTTGACACCCCGTTCAAACCAACTCTTCTCTCTACTAAGAATCTTCACCTCGCTGTCTTCAAATGTGTGGTTTGTAGCTTTTAAATGCAAATGCACGGCGCTCTGTAATCCTGAGTTAGCGTGTCGTCTGTGCTGATAAAGTCTTTTGTGAAGTGGCTGTTTGGTTTCGCCTATGTCCCGTTCTTTGCAGTTTTCCTCACTGCACTGAATGGAGTAGACTACATTGCTCTGTTTTTGTGTGGGTAACTTGTCCTTAGGGTGAACGAGTTTCTGTCTTAAAGTGTTGCCTGGTTTAAAGAAGACAGGAACATCGTGCTGTCTAAAGATCCTTTGTAGTTTTTCAGACAGTCCAGATACATAAGGAATGGAGACACCGTTCCTTCTTGGTTCAGTTACACTTTTGTCCTGTTTTTTGGCTCTCCAATTTTTTCACAATTGAGAATGACTTCCGGATGGGAGCCGAAACGTCTTGATTCTGAAAACAGTGTCCAGATGACTACGACTGAAACCTTTTCTACGATAGAACACTCCTGGACGAATGAGGGACTACACCGTCTCATTTATGCGAAGAGTTGGGGAGAAAACCTGAAAAATTGTAGTAGAGATGTCTGCCTTTTTTGAATATAACAGGACTATATGGCACTCGGCTTGTGGTGTTCAAAGCGCCAAAAAATACATTTGAAAACTTCAACAGCAATGTCTTTCCATAAATCATGACCTGGTTATTTAAGATAATCCATAGACCTTGTGAGTAGTTTCATGTAGGAACTATCTGTAGAAAAAAATAGTTCCTACATGAAACTGTCCCGATATCTCCACTCACACCAAAACAATCTAGATGGATAAATAGCACTACATGTAAGAAGGAAAAATATGTATTTTTGATTTTGGGGTGAACTGTCCCTTTTAATTTAACCTTTTTATTTAACCAGATAAGTCAATTAAGACCCAATTCTCATTTACAATGACACCCTGGCCAGGTATGTGTATAAAGGACTTTTATTTAGAAAACAAGTTTGTGTCTTTTGGTCAATTAAGCTTAAAGTACAATCTACCTCACTCTTATTTTTTTTCATTATCTGCAACTTAGGCATTTTGTGAGGAAAAAGTTCCCCTATTTTGAGTCCACTTGTGAGAGACACTCATGGATTAGCTTTCTCTTTCGCCAGAGAGTAAGAAGCTTGTGAA